>NW_027361710.1:5362500-5685000 GCF_039654945.1 Dendrobates tinctorius
GGTCCCAGCTGCCTTGAGATCATTAACAAAGTCCCTCCGTGTAGTTTTAGGCTGATCTTTCACTTTCCTCATGATCAAGGATAGCCCAAGAGGTGAGATTTCATATGGTGCCCCAAATCGATGTCAATTGACAGTCATTTTATATTTCTTCCATTTTCTTGCTATTGCACCAACAGTTGTCTCCTTCTCACCCAGTGCCTTACGTATGGTTTTGCATTCCAGCTTTTTGCAGGTCTATGATCTTGTCCCTGACATCCTTAGAAAGATCTTTGGTCTTGTCCATGTTGTAGAGGTTAGAGTCTGACCAATTGTTCTGGCATCCTCAACGTTGTGCCTAAGAAAAGCGAGTTGACAGGCAGCTAAACTCTTTCCTACCAATGCATTGAGGTAGACGCAATGGGTCCTTTACAACTATTATTGATAGGATCAGTGTAAAAGTACAAGAAAAAAGAAAGTACTCAGTACAAGGCAAACAACATATCTAAAGTACATATTATTATACATGGTACAGGACATTCACAGTGTAAGTGCACAACATTGCGGTATTGTAAACATCTGTAATATCAAAAGACTACTTTGATATAAAACATATGGAACAGAGTAGCTACAGTATATAATGCAATATGGTGAGCTCTAACAAGAGGGAAATAACTCACTGACTGTGCTATGTGGAGGTAAACAACCAGATTAGCTGAAAATCAGGGAGAAATAATCAGCATGTCATTATCCATGAGGCAAAGATGGCTACTGGAGAAGAAGAGGGCAATGCTAATGCACAGGCTGATGGGAACTACGGAAGCCTTGATGAGCCTGAAATATTAAATTGCACAGTAAGCAATGAAACAGAAAGTAAACTGTAATTAGAACATTGTGTGTTGGATAAGTTATCACAATACATCACAGTTCTAGACAAGCATAGCAAAACTGATTATACGCATTTGTATAAAGGCATGACACCAATTAATTGAGTCTATGGACAGGAGTCTTTTATAAAGGTGACAGCTGTCTATAATGCAGGTAAAAAGTTGATTTGGAGCGTCTAACTGGTCTGTAGAAACCATAACTCTTAATGGTTTGTAGGGGATCAAATACTTCTTTCTCACTATAAAATGCAAACCCATTTATACATTTTATACAATGTGATATTCTGGATTTTATCTTTGATATTCTATCTCTCAATGTTAAAATTAAACTACCCTTAAAATTATAGACTTTTTATGTCTTTTCAGTGGGCAAACTTACAAAATCAGCATGGGATCAAATGATTATTTCCTTCACTGTAATCCTGTATGATGTCCTGTAGTAATGCATTGTTTCTTGCAGATTTCTTACATTTTTATGATCCATAATAGTCATCTAGATGTGTTTCCTCTATTTTGTTGAACTGGAAGCACTTTCATTGTGGCAAGAGACCATTTGGGAAGTAGATTAGCTCTAGGAAGTAAGGGTTAAAACCAATGCATTTGTGATATGCTGACCATTTTACCTAATCTGAGATATCATCAGAGTTTAAATCTTGTTTTTCTTCTCGCTGTGGAAAAAGGAAGGAAAATGAATCAACATTGATGATTGATGAAGTGCTGAGGCTGAGACTTATGAAGCTGTCAAAGTGCTTATGACACAGAAGGGCATTTACATATAGAATGCCAGCTTTAAATCCAGGAACATCTTGTCTCATTTATTGGAATGCACTTTGGAAAGAAAAAAATAGTGGCTTTACAAGTCTGTGTGTAAGTTTCAAAAATTATAACATGAAAAGCAGGAGCAGTCAGAGACAGAAGAGGACCCCTGTGAAAGAACAGTATGGGGGGCCATTTACAGTCAAATAGTTCATAATAATTCACCATTTTATGTACTACTTTGGAAATTAAAGTGGGGCCCCTTAGCCCTTTGGCCCCTGTACATGTTATACCCTGATAAATATATTTACTTACTTTAAACTGTAAAGCGCTGCGGAATATGTTGGCGCTATATAAATAAAGATTATTATTATTATTACTTACCAGATTAAGTATGGAGAAATTCTTTTTGTTTAAAAAGCAACCCCATTAACATTTTTTACCCTTAGCTGATGTAAATGCTAGAGCTCATGTTCATTTGCGAGAAAAACAAGCAATTGCAATCAGATGAAAAATTGGATTGCACTCTGACCAATATTATTCGGTGGGTTACATCTCATCTGCGATTTTTTTCTCAGCTGAAATGGAACTGGGAAAAAAATTGCAGCATTCATTCCCACCTGAGATGAAATTAGGCAAATGCAATCTGATAAATAATCGGATGGCATTTGAACCACTGTCCTGGGAGAAGTCATCGAAGACTGGAGAAGTCATCGAAGACAGGAGAAGAGCAAATGTTGCTCCTATCTTCAAAAAGGGGAAGAAGATGGACCAAGGGACCTATAGGCCGGTGAGTCTGACTTCTATACCAGGAAAGATCTTTGAACAAATTATTAAACAACATGTATGTAAGTACATAGATAAGAATGCAGCGAATAACCAGAGTTAGCATGGGTTTGTAACTAATAAGTCAAGTCAGACTAACTTAATTTTCTTCTATGACAGAATCACTGACTGGGTGGATCAGTGAAATGCTGTAGATATAGTATATCTTGACTTCAGCAAAGCATTTGACAAAGTATCTCACACCATTCTTATTGAAAAACTAACTAAGTATGGAATGGACATGGCAACTGTTAGGTGGATTTATATCTGGCTTAGTCATCGGACCTAAAGACTTGTCGGAAATGGCTGCACATCCAGTTGGAAGAATGACTCAAGTGGGGTACCACAGGGTTCTGTCCTGGGGCCCTGTATTGTTCAACATCTTTATCAATGATTTAGATGAAGGAATTGAGGGTATACCGATTAAATTTGCTGATGACACAAAGCTAGGAGGGATAGCTAATACTAGAGAAGAGAGAGGATTCAAAAAGATATAAATAAACTGGAGCAGTGGGCAGCAACTAACAGTATGGTTTTTAACAGGGAAAAATGTATTACATCTGGGCATATACAGAATGGGAACATAAATCTAAAGAGCCTTGTTCTGATGCTTCATAGACTTACATTGATACAGAAAGCACAGTGTGATCTAGAGAGTCGAAATTACCATCATATGACTCAGAGGAGGAGAGGAACGGTGCTGGATAGGGGAGAAGATGGTAATCAGTGAGTGAACATATTGCTACACTGACACTGCACTAATATTTAGACAGGTTTAGAGGGGAAAAAGGTAATGGAAGAGCGACTTTAACGAGATTCTGAAAGCAATCTTCTTATATCTTCAATAGTTTTGTTTTACTTTATGAATTTTTTTGGCTTCCTCTATTTTCCTGCACTCATGTAACATATTAGGTTAATATTACGATGCTCGCATATTTCATATGGCACATTTGCTAATATATTTATAGGAATTTTTTTTAATTATTACTTTTTTGTGCTTGTATTTTTTAGATCTTCTTCAGAGTCATGATTATTTTAGGAGTCCGGCAAAAGGAAATAAATTGACTAAGAAAAAGAATCAAATTTGTATAAGATAACTTAACTTTTGACTCCACTAGTATTAATTTATTCAAAATTTGTGACACTTCAGTGATTTTTAAAGGATATTTAAGAACCTAGAGAGAAAAAAGGGCAAGAAAAATGCCAAAGACAGAGGTCAGTGTATAGAAAAAAAGCCTTTGAGCCCAACAATGTTGAAAAAATAACATAGGTCTCACACATTCTAATAAATTTGTCATGTCTTTTTCTGATCAGTCACGAAAATTCTGAGCAGCAGATTTTATTCAAGATTTGCAGTACTGCAAAATTTTCAGCTTTTCTACGCTATACAATTAATGTAGTCTATTTAATAGCCCCTCTCTCTGTAGAGATATTTACACATTTTTAGAACGTAGCAAACATCTAGTTGCAGAATTCCACGTAAAATAAATGCTATGTTATAAATGCTCTCCGGTCTTTCTGTGATTTCTCTAACAGTGCACATAATCCAAAAGCTACCTCCGGGATAATATACTTCACAATTCCTGTAGAAACACATCACTCGCGTGGTAATGTGAGTAAAGTAATTCAAGAATTTTCCCGGGAAGCTATGCTTTGCTGTACCCATCAGTACCACAGATAATAGCCCAGTAGCACTGTACACTCACTAGTCATAGTCGTAGTCAGGATGACACTGATCATCTGGGGTTATTTGTAAAAAAAAATACCATTAACTTTTGCAAATTCAAGTTTGCCACTTTCAGCAATTTTCTCTCCAAAACTCAATTTGTCTTGAACAAATTTGCCCCGAATTGCAGGTAGTTAAATTTCTGTGAAAAGTTGGATGTAACAGTCTGAGGTCTCTTGGAAGCATGTGCAATTCATTTTAATATGGTAATGGAGAGCCACCCTTAGTATGGTAATTTTTAAATGAGCTGATTCTAGAAATAGTGGCAATCAAGCAGTTAGTAATGAGAGATAGATCTAGTGATTAAACTTCAGTACCCACACAGCAATGTTTCTGTTTCCAATTTTCAAATGCATGCAGAGGAAGCAATGCTAACGGCTGCATTACCACCATCAGAGACACGGAGTATGATAGTCTCTCCTGGTTGTAGGTACTCTATACCATGTTATTTAATAGCTGACACACACAGGGCTGCTTCTGCTATAAGGCCGGCGTCACACTAGCAATGAATATGAACGAGTGCTATGCTATAAAACATGGCATAGGACTCGTACCCGTATTCATCTATGGGGCAGCTCCCATCACCGTATTTTTTCTCGGCCGTATTCTACATGCGAGTGAAATTGCAGCAGGCTGCGATTGTCACCGACACTCGACCAAGTCTCGGCTCACTAGCATTCATATAAGTCTATGGGTGCGAGTGACACAGCGCAAATCACTCGGATATCATCTGAGTGCTGTGCGATATATGGTGACCCCGGCAATGGAGGAGATGGAGAAATTAGTTTCTCCTTCTCCTCTGCAGCTATGCTCCGATCCTCTTTGTGCGAGAAGCTCGGAGCACAGTTGCATGATATTCAGCTCCCATTCACAGCAGAGCAGGAGCTGAAGGTCATTAGCATATCACATCCGATGCTCTTATACTATGTATAAAGAGGCAGTGGTCACATCATGCTATGTATAGGCGACTAGGGGGCATTATACTGTTTAAAAAAGCTGTAGGGCATTATATTATATTATGTATTGTAGTGTAGTGGTGTCCACACCATGCAATAATGAGGCTGAGACCCAGGAAAAGTTCAAAGCAAATGCATTTTAATGTCCAAACTTCACAAAGCAAAGAACACATGGTGTCCTCCAGAACGCAGTCGGGGCATCAAAGCAGTCCGTATCCGAGACCGGTTGCTCTGCAGTTTGCAACCAAGACTGACCCACCCAAACCATTTCTTGCAGGGTTTTTAAATGGAATCTGTGATCATTGGGCTATTTGTAAGACCTGGCCTGGAGGGAGCAAACCGCACCACTACCATTCTGTAGTTCTCTCCAAAATAAAACTCCATGCCAGATTTTCTTAGATCTGCCTTGGGCAAATAGCTTGTCCTAGACCACACTTTTTCTCTGCATTGCGATCACAGCTAAATCTGTGAATGTAATGCACTCCAGCGGTCTTAATTCGCTTATATGCATATCCTGGGGGATACATCGCGTCCTTCGCATAAAATACCTGTCACTGCCTCACATATCCCCCCCTATGTTCAAAATCGTGGTGTTGAATATTAGTCACCAAACAGGGTGCCCATGACAGGGCATCCGCATTTTGCTGCGATTCCCCCCCCCCCATGCTCCATAGAGAAGCTAAAATTTTGTAGGCACAGGACTGGTGGCCTGTGCATTCCTCTCTTTTTTTTTTTTGTTTTACGCATCCAGACGTGGGAGAATAATCTGTTACCAACCGAAACTGTCGCCTGAGCAAAATAGTAGCACAGGGAATCCAAGGCCAAGCTAATCGCCAAGCACCCCTTCTCCATTACGCTATAATTTTTCTCTGCCAGAGTAAGTTTCATGCTCATGTTCATTCCCATTCACCTCTTGTGACAGTACCGCACCTACAGTTGTGGCCAAAAGTATTGACACCCCTGCAATTTTGTCAGATAATACTCAGTTTCTTCCTGAAAATGATTGCAACACACAAATTCGTTGGTATTATTATCTTCATTTAATTTGTCTTAAATGAAGAAACACAAAAAGAATTGTCCTAAAGCCAAATTGGATATAATCCCACACCAAACATAAAAAAGAGGGTGGGCAAAAGTATTGGCACTGTTCGAAAAATCATGTGATGCTTCTCTAATTTGTGTAATTACCAGCACCTGTAACTTACCTGTGGCACCTAACAGGTGTTGGCAATAACTAAATCACACTTGCAGTCAGTTGACATGGATTAAAGTTGACTCAACCTCTGTCCTGTGTCCTTGTGTGTACCACATTGAGCATGGAGAAAAGAAAGAAGACCAAAGAACTGTCTGAGGACTTGAGAAACCAAATTGTGAGGAAGCATAAACAATCTCAAGGCTACAAGTCCTCCATCTCCAAAGGCCTGAATGTTCCTGTGTCTACCGTGCGCAGTGTCATCAAGAAGTTTAAAGCCCATGGCACTGTGGCTAACCTCCCTAGATGTGGACGGAAAAGAAAAATTGACAAGAGATTTCAATGCAAGATTGAGCAGATGTTGGATAAAGAACCTCGACTAACATCCAAACAAGTTCAAGCTGCCCTGCAGTCCGAGAGTGCAACAGTGTCAACTCGTACTATCCGTCGGCGTCTGAATGAAAAGGGACTGTATGGTAGGAGACCCAGGAAGACCCCACTTCTTACCCCAAGACATGAAAAAGCCAGGCTGGAAATTTGCCAAAACTTACCTGAAAAAGCCTAAAATGTTTTGGAAGAATGTTCTATGGTCAGATGAGACAAAAGTAGAGCATTTTGGGCAAAGGCATCAACATAGAGTTTACAGGAGAAAAAAAGAGGCATTCAAAGAAAAAAACACGGTCCCTACAGTCAAACATGGCGGAGGTTCCCTGATATTTTGAGGTTGCTTTGCTGCCTCTGGCACTGGACTGCTTGACCGTGTGCATGGCATTATGAAGTCTGAAGACTACCAACAAATTTTGCAGCATAATGTAGGGCCCAGTGTGAGAAAGCTTGGTCTCCCTCAGAGGTTATGGGTCTTCCAGCAGGACAATTACCCAAAACACACTTCAAAAAGCACTAGAAAATGGTTTGAGAGAAAGCACTGGAGACTTCTAAGGTGGCCAGCAATGAGTCCAGACCTGAATCCCATAGAACACCTGTGGAGAGATCTAAAAATTGCAGTTTTGAGAAGGCACCCTTCTAATATCAGGGACCTGGAGCAGTTTGCCAAAGAAGAATGGTCTAAAATTCTAGCAGAGCATTGTAAGATACTCATTGATGGTTACCGGAAGCAGTTGGTCGCAGTTATTTTGGCTAAAGGTTGTGCAACCAAGTATTAGGCTGAGGGTGCCAATACTTTTGTCTGGCCCTTCTTTGGAGTTTTGTGTGAAATGATCAATGTTTTGCTTTTTGCTTCATTCTCTTTTGTGTTTTTTCATTTAAGACAAATTAAATGAAGATAATAATACCAAAGAATTTGTGTTTGCAATCATTTTCAGGAAGAAGCTGAGTATTATCTGCCAAAATTGCAGGGGTGTCAATACTTTTGGCCACAATTGTAGGCCTACCTTTGAGGCATCAGTTTGTACTATAAAAGTTTTCCAGAAGTTGGGATTGATGAGGACGGGCTGTCCACACAACGTCAACTTCATGGACTGGAATGCCTCCTCTGCTTGAGGGTTCCACCGTACCATAACAGAATTCTTACCCTTTAACAGATTGGTTAGGGGTGCCGATATCCCAGCAAGATTGGGCATAAACCAGCGGTAGTACCCAATGTTGCCGAGGAACGCCCTCACCTGTTTTGTACTTAAAAGGCTTGAGCCAGTTTTGGATGGCCTCAATTTTATTTATTTAGGGTTTGATAACCCAATGGTCAATCACATACCCTATGCTTTTGTGAGACCTTTCGCTCATTTTTGGGGGTTTTATGTTAACCCCGCGATTCTGCGTGAATCCAGCACTGCTTGTACCTGAGACAGGTGGGAACGCTAGTCGGTACTAAAGATGATGATATCATCTAAATAGGCTAATGTGTACTTCTGGTGAGGCTCTAACACTATGTCCATCAGCCTCTAGAATGTAGCCAGAGCCCCATGTAAACCAAAAGGCAAGATGACATAGTGATAGAGACCCTCTGGCGTGATAACGGCGGTCTTTTCTTTTGCCAAAACTGCCAGTGGTACCCTTCGATAACCTTTGGTAAGATCGAGCGTGTTGAAGTACTAGGCCTCCCCCACTCTCTTAATTAGCTTGTCCACCCGGGTCATTAAATAATGGTCAAACTTTGGCCCTTCATTCACCTTCCTAAAGTCATTACAGAATCGCAATGACCCGTCTGGCTTCAGAGTCAGTACCGTTGGGCTAGCCCACTCACTCCGGTGCTCCTCGATGACTCCCAGCTGAAGCATCTGCCCCACTTCATCTGCAAAGGCTTGTCTCCGGGCTTCTGGCACTCGGCACGGCTTCATCCCTACTCTTACCCGGGGCTTGGTGACAATGTCAGGCTGGATCACCGATATCCGACTCGGCAGTTCTGAGACTACGTCCCTATACTGCTGCACCAAAACCCAAGCTTCCCATCACTGCTGTTTTGTGAGTTTGTCATTTATCTTAACCTCACCCCTGGTCGCATCCTTGACCAGTGACAGAGGGTTCTTTGTTGGTACGACCGGTGTCGCCTCCGTAATCAAACATTCCCAGTCCTTCCAGGCTTTTAGCAGGTTCACATGGTACAGTTGTTCTGGTTTTCTCTTTCTGAACTGGTACATTCTATAATTCACTTCTGTCAACTTCCCCCGTATCTCATATGGCCCTTGCCACTTGGCCATGAGTTTACTCTTTGTGGAGGGCACTAGTACCAACACCCAGTCCCCTTCTTTAAAGGTCCTGACCATGGATCTTTTATTATACATGCGGGTTTACATGACCTTGGCATCCATCAGATGCCACTTTACTATGGTCCTGGTTGCTGCAATCCGGTAGTGTATGCTTGCCAAGTGCTCTATTACACTCCGATGTGGAGGATGCTCCTGTTTCCATGTCTCCTTGGCTACATCCAGCAACCCCCTCGGATGCCTGCCGTACAATAGCTCAAAAGGGGAGAAACCTGTGGATGCCTGTGGTACCTCAAGGATAGAAAACATTAGATAGGGCAATAACATGTCCCAATCCCTCCCATCCTTGGAGACATTTTTGAGCATGGACTTCAGGGTTTTGTAAAACCTTTCCCCCAACCTGTCGGGTTGTGGGTGGTACACCGACGTGCCTAGCTGTTTAATCTGGAGCAGCTTACATAGCTCCCTGGTCACCTTGAATATAAAAGGAGTCGGTAAGGATCTCCTTTGGCAGCTCAAGGCGACAAAACATTGCAAATAGCTCGTGGGCAATTCATTTTGCCAAGGTGTGAAAAAGAGGTATCGTCTCTGCGTAATCCACTATGACCAGAATATGTTGGTTTCCCCTGGTGGATTTCACTAAAGGGCCAACTAAATCCATTGCTATCCGCTCAAAGGGTACCTCTAAGATGGGTAGAGGCACCAATGGACTCCAAAACTTTTGCAATGGGTGTGGTCAGTTGGCACTCGGGACATGACTCACAATACCGTTGTACCTCCGCATAAAATCCAAATTTTTAACCCATTAGTCAACTAGACACAGATAAATAATAATAATAAATGAATTATTTACTAGAGCACAGATATAAAATAAAATAAATTTTAGAATGATAATAACAATAAAAAAATCCCCAAAAATCCCCAAAAAATTAAAAATAAAACAATAATAAAAAAATAAATAAATCAGTTATACTAAAGAATCAGATCATACGAACTTTTCTCATGGGACTCTGAACGTTTTACCATTTGCTGAGTTGCAAAATCTTATGCTACTTAGGAGCTTAGAATCAGAATCTATCCAAGCGGACACCTCCCTTAATGATAACTTTTTGAAACATAACCCCTTTTTCTATCCTAATCAATCGCTTCCTCGCGTATTGGACACATTCCAAGAATTAATAGAAAAAGAATTAGGATATCTAGATACGGACAAAAAAAAAAATAAAAAAATAACCTCTCTACCACGAAGAGATTATTTCTTGTTGAATTAACTGAGAATAGTGATTTACTAATTAGATCAGCTGATAAGGGGGGGTTGTGGTCCTGAGTTCTTCCCTATATTTTCGAGAAAATATGAAAATATTAAATGACGCCAGTGTGGTGCCCTGTGTCTTTACCGCCACAAAAGGGTTAAATATGTACTGTTTTGTATGTGTTTTGTGAGCAATTGGAGTTATGCTTTCTCTGCTAGAGACCACAACACACACACACACACAATTTGCCTCACTCCCCACTTGTCTGAAGCTGAGAGCTTTGCAGACATACCCTAACTGGGAGGGGGAGGGGCTGAGTTGTCTTTTCAGTGAACAAGAAGGAGGAAGAATGTCTTGGAGGTCATGTTTAGACATGTGCTCGATCCAGGAGTGAGAGCTAAGAAGCATCAGGGACCAGCCCCTAGACCATCCATGCTTTCAGAGCAGGGTGGTAAGCTGAGAGACTGCATGGGATTATACGACCAGCAAAAAAGTGTTTTCCCTCAGAAATACTGCAATAACCTAGGATCAGTGAAGGATAGTGCAAGTGGGAACTTGAGCTGCTTCACAAAGGATTCCAGCTGCAAGTTGCTGAAGGCGAAATACACAGTGAGTAGAGGCAATACTGGAGTTCTAAACTAATAACCTTGGTCGCTCTTCTCTGCACCTGCTCCAGTTCAGCTATGTCTTTCTTATACACCGGAGACCAAAACTGTACACAGTATTCTAAGTGTGGTCGCACCAGTGACTTATATACTGTAGAGGTAAAATGATGTTCTCCTCATGAGCATCTATGCCTCTTTTAAAACATCCCATTATTTTATTTGGCTTTGCAGCAGCTGCCTGACACTGGCCACTAAATGTGAGTTTGTCGTCCACCCATACACCCAGGTCTTTTTCAGTGACAGTTTTGCCCAGTGTTTTACAATTAAGCACATAATTATAGTTCTACCCAAGTGCATGATCTTACATTTATCCCCATTAATGCTCATTTGCCATTTATCAGCCCAAGCTTCTAGTTTACATAAATCCTCCTGTAATATAAAATTGTCCTCCTCTGTATTGATTACACTGCAGAGTTTAGTGTCATCTGCAAATATTGAAATTCTACTCTCTATGCCCCCTACAAGGTCATTAATGAATATGTTAAAAAGAAGCGGGCCCAAAACTGACCCATGTGGTACCCCACTGCTAACCGTGACCCAGTCCGAGTGTGCTCCATTAATAACCATCTGTTGTGAGTTCATTTTCCCCTTCACTACTGAGGCCCGAGGAACTCCCTCTTCTGGTGAAGAAAGGTAGTGAGCCTGATTGTCAAACACCTGGGGCTGATGATGATGACTGGCTGAGTGGAGTTAATGACTGGATATAAGGCTGCCGACGCCCTTCTGGCCTGCGGGTGATTTCTCTGTGGACTTCTAGGAAACCAGTCTGATTCCTGCTAATCTAAAGCTAAGATTTCTATATTTTTTCCTCTATATCTCTGAGGCCGTAGGGGGAATTTTTTTTTTTTTCTCTCAATGGAGATAAAGCAATTGTCTGATCGTGTGGAGCAGCTCTCTGCGGAAGTGCGGGGAATTTCCGCCTACCTTGCTCATTCACATGCTGCTGAACCAAAGATTCCTACACCTGATGTATTTTTTGGGGATCAGTCTAAATTTTTGAATTTCAAAAATAATTGTAATTTATTTTTTGCCTTGAAGCCTAACTCGTCAGGGAGCTCCGCGCAGCAAGTTAAAATTGTCATCTCTTTGCTGCGTGGCGATCCCCAGGATTGGGCGTTTTCTTTGAAACCAGATGATCCTATTCTGACTAATGTGAACGCATTTTTTCAGGCCTTGGGGTTGTTGTATGACGAACCTAATGCCATTGATCAGGCTGAAAAGACCCTGCTGGCATTGAACCAGGGTTGTGATTCTGCAGAATTGTACTGTCAAAAATTCCGAAAGTGGGCAGTACTTACTAACTGGAAAGATAATGCCTTGGCTGCTCTCTTTCGGAAGGGGTTGTCAGAAGCCATAAAAGATACTATGGTGGGATTTCCTGTTCCCTCTGGTCTTGACGATTCTATGTCTTTAGCCATTCAGGTTGATCGGCGTTTACGCGAACGCAGAGCTGCACGAGAGGTGTTGCCACCTGTTGAACAGATGTCTGAACCTATGCAATGTGATAGAGTTTTTTCCAGAGAGCAGCGTCAGGAGTAGAGTTGAGCGACTTTGGTCGGATCGGGTTTCGTGAAACCCGAATGAAACAAAATAAGTTTCAAATGAAACTCGTCCGACTAGAGCAAAACAAAGTCGGAGTTTCGTCCGAAACTCGACCCCAATGCAAGTCAATGGGAAATAAAAGTCGGACGAAACTCCGACTTTGTTTTGCTCTAGTCGGACGAGTTTCATCTGAAACTTATTTTGTTTCATTCGGGTTTCACGAAACCCGATCCGACCAAAGTCGCTCAACTCTAGTCAGGAGTTCAGAAGGCGTAATAAGTTGTGTTTTTTCTGTGGAGATGCCTCGCATATTATTTCTGTCTGTCCTAAACGCGAGAAACGCTTTGCACACACGTTTTCTGTTGGTGGTGTTCAACCTAAGTTTCTTCTGGCTATTACTCTGATCTGCTCCCTGTCCACATTTTCCGCCAAGGCTTTTGTGGATTCGGGAGCAGCTCTAAACCTAATGGACTTGGATTTTGCTAAACGTTGTGGATTTCCGATGACACCTCTGCAGACGCCTATCCCTTTGAGGGGGATTGATGCTACTCCTTTGGCTAAAAATAAACCTCAGTTTTGGACCCAGGTGGTAATGCGGGTCGCCCCAGACCATCAAGGAAATTGCAGGTTTTTGGTGTTACATAATCTGCATGATACTATTGTTCTGGGGTTTCCCTGGTTACAAATTCATAATCCAGTTTTGGATTGGAAATCTGTGTCTGTGGTGAGTTGGGGTTGTCGGTGTGCCTTTAGTGAGGCTCCGGTGTTTTCCACCTCTCCTCAGTCGCATGATGTTCCTGATTATTTGGCGGACTTTTATGATGTATTTAGTGAGAATGAGTCTGCGTCTCTGCCTCCTCATAGGAGTTATGACTGTGCTATTGAACTGAGCCCGGGGTGTAAATTTCCCAAAGGTCGGCTCTTCAATTTGTCTGTACCCGAGCACGAGGCTATGCGGTCCTATATTAAGGAGGTGTTGGAGAAGGGTCATATTAGACCATTCTCGTCACCCTTAGGTGCCGGTTTTTTTTTTGTAGCCAAAAAGGATGGATCATTAAGACCTTGTATTGATTATCGTGCTCTCAACAAAATTACTGTTAAATATCAGTATCCGTTACCCCTGATTTCTGATCTATTCTCCAGAGTTAAAGGTGCTTGCTGGTTTACCAAGCTTGACCTCAGGGGGGCGTATAATCTTATTCGCATTAAGCATGGGGATGAATGGAAGATGGCGTTTAATACTCCAGAGGGACATTTTGAGTACCTGGTGATGCCTTTTGGGCTCACTAATGCCCCTTCTGTCTTCCAGTGCTTCATGAACGATATTTTCCGAGATTTTGTCGATAAATTTTTGATTATCTATCTGGATGATATTTTGATCTTCTCCAAGGATTGGGATTCTCATGTGGAACATATTCGGACTGTGTTCCGGATCTTGAGGGAGAATTCCCTGTATGTCAAAGGATCTAAATGCCTTTTTGGAGTACAGAGGATTTCTTTTTTGGGATTTATTTTGTCCCCGTCAACTATTGAAATGGACCCGGCCAAGGTACAGGCCATTTACGATTGGGTTCAGCCCACTTCTTTGAAGGCCCTCCAGAAGTTTTTGGGTTTTGCTAATTTTTATCGGAAATTTATAGCAAGATTTTCTAGTATTGCCAAGCCATTGACTGATTTGACTAAGAAGGGTGCTGATGTGTTAAATTGGTCTCCGGAGGCTGTTTCTTCCTTTCAGGAGCTGAAGCGAAGATTCACCTCCGCCCCGGTTTTGCGGCAACCTGATGTCTCACTTCCGTTCCAGGTAGAGGTGGATGCTTCTGAGATTGGTGCAGGAGCTGTCTTGTCCCAAAAGGATCCTGTAACATCTAAAATGAATCCCTGTGTGTGACGTCTGCCTGCGGTCTGGACTGCAGCCAGACAGCACCCCGAGAAACACTGATACCCTTTACCCCTATACAGGGATCTGGATTTATAGCAGAGCCCAGGAGGCACTGTCTGAATAGGAGCAATGACCAGAGCAGGACGGTCGCCAGAAAGGTGTTCCAATACAGGACACAGAGGCAATGATATCCGAGACTAAACCAGTCAGGCAGCAACGGTACAAAAACAGTAGACAGTAGCAGAGTCAGATTCCAGGCCGAAGCCAGAGTCATAAACCAGGAGAGTCGCAGAGGTACAGAATCGTTAGGCAGAAGCAGAGTCAGAATCCAGGCCAAAGTCAGAGTCATAAACCAGGAGAGTCGCAGAGGTACAGAATCGTTAGGCAGAAGCAGAGTCAGAAGTCCAGGCAAAAGTCAGAGTCAGTCAACAGCAATTCACACAGTAACAAGCAGGGGAACCAAGAATATATCCGGCGGCTTGCAAGCCCAGTCCAAAGGTATTTGAGGGATCAGGTCATCCCTCACAGGCTCCCGGGCTGATGATGTCATCAGGACCGCCCCCAGGACTAGACCTGATGACGATGCACCAACCCCTTCATGCCTGACAGAGGAGCGGAGTCTGTGTCCACTAGACGCCTGCGCAGAAGCCCTTTCACTGTTGCCGCCATTACTCGGGCGCGAGCCACGGCACCTCACAGTGGCTGAGGGCGTAACAGCAGGCCCTGAATTCGACGATGACATGTCAGTCCGGCGCCTCCTGGTAGCCGAGGCCTGGACAGCAGGCCCCGAGCCCGAGGGCGGCGTGACAGTCCGTCGCCTCCTAGTGGCTGAGGGCGGAACAGCAGGCCCCGAGTCTGACGGTGACGTGACAGTACCCCCCTCTCCAGGAGGGGCCTCCGGACCCTCAAAACCCGGTTTGTCAGGGTGAAGAAGATGAAATCTCCTAATTAATGCCTTGGCATGGACGTTCCCCGCAGGAACCCAGGACCTTTCTTCTGGGCCGTAGCCCTTCCAGTGTACCAGATACTGTACTGAGCCCCTCACAAGGCGGGAGTCAAGGATACCCTGGACTTCATACTCCAGAGCTCCCCTGACCGAAACAGGAGGAGGAGGGGACTGAACAGGGTGAATGGGAGAACGATAAGGTTTGAGGAGAGACCTGTGGAATACGTTAGGCAATTTGAATGACTGTGGAAGTTTTAAGCGGAAGGCTACTGGGTTAACCACCTCGATAATTTCGTATGGGCCGATGAACCTGGGACCTAGTTTGGCGGACGGTACCTTAAGCTTGATATTTTTTGTAGAGAGCCAAACCTTGTCGCCAACTCCCAGGTGCGGCCCCTTAGATCGTCGTCTATTTGCAGCCGAAGCCTGTCTAACCTGAGCCCCTTTCAAATTTGAATTAACCTCAGACCAAATCGTTTTTAGCCGATGTATATTTTGCTCCACCCCAGGGAGCTCCGACATCCTGGCCGAAAACGACCCAAAGCGCGGATGTAGTCCAAGGTTACAAAAGAAAGGGGTAGTTTTAATGGAGTCTTGATATCGATTATTGAGGGCGAACTCAGCCAATGGCAGATGTTCCACCCAATCGGTCTGATGTCCTGACACATAACAGCGGAGGTATTGTTCCAGAGCTTGGTTAGTACGCTCAGTTTGACCATTAGTTTCGGGATGGTATGCCGAAGAAAAGGACAACTCCACACCAATGCGTCTACAGAATGCCCTCCAGAACTTCAAGACAAACTGGGTACCCCTGTCGGACACAATATTTGCCGGAACGCCGTGCAGACGTACAATGTGCAGGATAAACAACTTACTTAAAGTCTCAGAGTTAGGCAACCCAGACAGGGGAATAAAATGGCCCTGCTTGCTGAACCTGTCTACCACCACCCAGATACAAGTTTTCCCATCTGATGGCGGCAGGTCTGTAATGAAATCCATGGAGATGTGGGTCCATGGACTCTCAGGGGTGGGCAAGGACTGAAGCCAGCCGGCAGGGCGACTATGGAGGGACTTGGCGCGGGCACAGACTTCACACGCTGAAACATAGTCCTTACAGTCCTTGACCACCGTCGGCCACCAAAAGTTCCTAGTTACCAACCTGGTGGTATTATTGAGACCCGGATGGCCTGCCAGGACAGAGTCGTGCGATTCTTTTAGAACCTGCAGACGAAGGTTAGCCGGAACAAACAATTTTTTGGGGGGCGTAGTGTCAGGAACTTGCTCTGAAGACCTACGGATCTCCTCCAGAAGGTCCAAAGACACTGCCGACACGACGATTCCATTAGCCAATATTGGGACTGGTTCACAGTCCTCGGTCTGTGTGGGGCAGAAACTGCGAGAGAGGGCATCTGCCCTCACATTTTTAGTCCCGGGGCGGAAGGTGATTATAAAATCAAGCCTGGAGAAAAACAAGGCCCACCTAGCCTGCCTGGGATTTAGTCTTTTAGCTGACTCTAGGTAGGTTAGGTTTTTGTGGTCTGTAATAACAGTGACCTTGTGTTTGGCACCTTCGAGGAAGTGGCGCCATTCCTCGAAGGCCCATTTGATCGCCAGTAATTCCCGATTACCGACATCATAGTTTCCCTCCGTGGCAGAGAATTTGCGGGAGAAAAATGCACATGGGCGAAGCTGAGTGAGAGATGCAGTGCCTTGCGAGAGCACTGCTCCCACTCCGACTTCGGAGGCATCTACTTCAACAATAAAGGGGTGGTCCAAGTTTGGTTGAATCAACACCGGGTTGGCCACGAAGCACTCCTTTAGTGTAGAAAAAGCTCGGGTTGCCTCAGGATTCCAATTAGTCACGTCCGCCCCTTTTCGGGTAAGGTCCGTGAGTGGCTTGGCAATCTCAGAGAAACCACTGATAAACTTGCGGTAATAATTCGCAAATCCCAAAAACCGCTGCAGCGCTTTCAGCGATTTGGGTTGCACCCAATCCTTAATGGGTTGAATCTTGGCAGGGTCCATGCGAAACCCCTTGCCTGAGACCATGTATCCTAAGAACTGTACCTCTTCAGCAAAAAAAACACATTTTTCTAATTTCGCATACAAGGAGTTTTTTCGCAGTCTCTGCAATACCGAACAGACGTGTTGAGCATGTGTCACAGGGTCAGCCGAATAAATCAAAATGTCATCCAGATACACGACGACATACACCCCACAAATGTCCCTGAAAATGTCATTGACCAAGTGTTGAAATACGGCAGGTGCGTTACTGAGTCCGAACGGCATTACAAGGTACTCAAAGTGACCAAGAGGTGTATTAAAGGCCGTTTTCCATTCGTCACCGCTTCTTATGCGGACCAGATTATATGCCCCCCGGAGGTCAAGTTTAGTAAACCAGCGGGCTCCCAGTAGCTGATTAAACAGATCAGGAATGAGTGGGAGCGAGTACTGATTTTTTACAGTAATTGCGTTCAGCTCACGATAATCGATGCATGGTCTGAGTCCACCATCTTTTTTTTCTACAAAGAAAAACCCAGCTCCTACAGGTGAGGTGGAAGGTCTAATAAAGCCTTTACGTAGGCTGTCTGCTATGTAGTCATTCATGGCTACACGCTCCGGACCCAAGAGGTTGAATATTCTCCCCTTAGGGAGACGGGCACCAGGGACCAAGTCTATAGGACAGTCGTACTCTCTATGAGGAGGTAGTTTCTCAGACTCCACTATGGAGAAGACATCTTCATAATCTCCGAATGCATATGGAATGGAGGGGTTTTTAATTTTAACTTGGTTCACTGACAGTGACATACAGTGATTCTGACACCGTGGACTCCAGCGCACGATATCACCTATGCGCCAGTCAATAACTGGATTATGCTGGTGCAACCATGGCATGCCTAACACAACTGGATCTGATAAATTGTGTATAACAAAAAATGACATTTGTTCGTTATGTAATGTCCCCACTGACATAGAAATTTTGTCAGTAATGAATTCCACGCCTCCCTGGTCTATAGATGTACCATTAATTGTAATAGTCTGAATAGGCACTTTAAGCTTTAGCAGAGGTACACCCAGACTCTTAGCAAATAAAAAATCCATAAGGTTGCCGGCAGCACCACAATCCACATAAGCCTTCACACACAGACGTTTCTTAGCAAAAGAAAGGGAAACTGGTAACAACAGTTTGGCCGCTTTTGCGGGCAATACCTGACCCCCAGCGCTGTCCAGGGGGCGACGCTCCAGGAATGTGGATTTCCAACAGCCAGCATTTTCTTTGAAGCTTCCAGGCTGCAGCATGCTTGAGCCTGAGAGTGACCTTCCAGGCTGTGCAATGTAACAGGTGTTTGGGCCAGGAATCAGCTCAGTCAGGAGGAAGAAAAAAAAAAAGGTAAGGAAAACTGCTTTTATATGTGTTAAGTATAGACACAAGAGCAGTTTTATTTTTTGGGGCCGGATATAATGTGACGTCTGCCTGCGGTCTGGACTGCAGCCAGACAGCACCCCGAGAAACACTGATACCCTTTACCCCTATACAGGGATCTGGATTTATAGCAGAGCCCAGGAGGCACTGTCTGAATAGGAGCAATGACCAGAGCAGGACGGTCGCCAGAAAGGTGTTCCAATACAGGACACAGAGGCAATGATATCCGAGACTAAACCAGTCAGGCAGCAACGGTACAAAAACAGTAGACAGTAGCAGAGTCAGATTCCAGGCCGAAGCCAGAGTCATAAACCAGGAGAGTCGCAGAGGTACAGAATCGTTAGGCAGAAGCAGAGTCAGAATCCAGGCCAAAGTCAGAGTCATAAACCAGGAGAGTCGCAGAGGTACAGAATCGTTAGGCAGAAGCAGAGTCAGAATCCAGGCCAAAGTCAGAGTCATAAACCAGGAGAGTCGCAGAGGTACAGAATCGTTAGGCAGAAGCAGAGTCAGAAGTCCAGGCAAAAGTCAGAGTCAGTCAACAGCAATTCACACAGTAACAAGCAGGGGAACCAAGAATATATCCGGCGGCTTGCAAGCCCAGTCCAAAGGTATTTGAGGGATCAGGTCATCCCTCACAGGCTCCCGGGCTGATGATGTCATCAGGACCGCCCCCAGGACTAGACCTGATGACGATGCACCAACCCCTTCATGCCTGACAGAGGAGCGGAGTCTGTGTCCACTAGATGCCTGCGCAGAAGCCCTTTCACTGTTGCCGCCATTACTCGGGCGCGAGCCACGGCGCCTCACAGTGGCTGAGGGCGTAACAGCAGGCCCTGAATTCGACGATGACATGTCAGTCCGGCGCCTCCTGGTAGCCGAGGCCTGGACAGCAGGCCCCGAGCCCGAGGGCGGCGTGACAGTCCGTCGCCTCCTAGTGGCTGAGGGTGGAACAGCAGGCCCCGAGTCTGACGGTGACGTGACACTGTGCTTTCTTTTCCCGAAAGTTCTCTCCATCTGAACGTAACTATGATGTGGGGAATCGGGAACTGTTAGCCATGAAATGGGCATTTGAGGAGTGGAGACATTGGTTGGAGGGAGCTAAGCATCAAGTCGTGGTCCTCACCGACCACAAGAATTTGATTTACCTAGAGTCGGCTAAGCGCTTGAACCCTAGACAGGCTAGGTGGGCCTTGTTTTTTACACGTTTTGATTTTGTGGTTTCTTTTCTTCCTGGAACTAAGAATGTCAAGGCTGACGCCCTCTCTAGGAGCTTCTTTGCTGATTCTCCTGTGGTGACCAAGCCTGCTACCATCTTAGGCGAAGGGGTAGTTCTTTCTGCCATCTCGCCCGATTTGAGACGTGCTCTGGAAGAGTTCCAGGAGGACAAACCTGAGCGTTGTCCCAGTGGAAAGTTGTATGTTCCTGACCAGTGGAAGAAGAGAGTGATGTCTGAAGTTCATTGCTCTGCTTTGGCTGGTCATCCAGGTATTTTTGGTGCTAGAGATCTGGTGAGTCTGTCTTTTTGGTGGCCCTCCTTGTCTCGTGATGTCAGGAATTTTGTGCAGTCCTGTGGGACGTGCTCCCGGTCTAAATCGTGTTCTCGCTCTAGTGGGTGGTTGATGCCTTTGCCTGTCCCCAAGAGGCCATGGACCCATATTTCAATGGATTTCGTCTCTGATATGCCTGTCTCTCAAAGGATGACTGTTATTTGGGTGATTTGTGATAGGTTCTCTAAGATGGTTCATCTTGTACCACTCCCTAAGTTGCCGTCTTCCTCTGAATTGGTGCCCCTGTTTTTACAACAGGTGGTTCGCTTGCACGGGATACCTGAGAACATTGTATCTGACAGAGGAGTTCAGTTTGTGTCTAGATTTTGGAGGACTTTCTGTTCCAAGCTGGGAATTCAGTTGTCCTTCTCCTCTGCTTTTCACCCTCAGACCAATGGGCAGACAGAGAGAACAAACCAGACCTTGGAGTCATATTTGAGATGTTTTATTTCTGCTGATCAGGATGATTGGGTTTCATTTTTGCCCTTGGCTGAATTTGCTTTAAATAATAGAGCTAGTTCTGCCACTTTGATGTCTCCTTTTTTTGTAACTTTGGGTTTCATCCTCGATTTTCTTCAGGGCAGGTGGAGCCCTCTGCTTGCCCAGGGGTTGACACTGTGGTGGAGAGAATGCACCAGATCTGGGACCAAGTGGTGGATAAGTTATCTCTCTCCCAGGAAAAGGCCCAGCGGTTTTCCAACCGACATAGGACCATTGGTCCCCAATTTAAGGTTGGTGATATGGTGTGGTTATCATCAAAAAATATTGCTATGAAGGTGGCTTCTCCTAAGTTTAAGCCTAGATTTATTGGACCGTACAAGATTTTGGAGATTATTAATCCGGTCTCTTTTCGTTTGGCTCTTCCTGTCACATTTAAAATCCATAATGTGTTCCATAAATCTTTGTTGAAGAGGTTTGTTGAACCTGTTGTTCCGGGGGTTGCACCTCCAGACCCTGTATTGGTTGAAGGTAACATGGAATATGAGGTAGAGAAAGTACTGGATTCCCGTCTGGCTAGACGGAGACTCCAGTATTTGGTTAAGTGGAAGGGTTATGGTCAGGAGGATAATTCCTGGGTCTCTGCCTCTGATATTCATGCCAAAAGATTGGTGCGTGCCTTTCATCGGGCTCACCCTGATCGCCCTGGTGGCGTGGTTGAGGGTTCAGTGACCCCTCCTCAAGGGGGAGGTACTGTTGTGAGTTCATTTTCCCCATCACTACTGAGGCCCGAGGAACTCCCTCTTCTGGTGAAGAAAGGTAGTGAGCCTGATTGTCAAACACCTGGGGCTGATGATGATGACTGGCTGAGTGGAGTTAATGACTGGATATAAGGCTGCCGACGCCCTTCTGACCTGCGGGTGATTTCTCTGTGGACTTCTAGGAAACCAGTCTGATTCCTGCTCATCTAAAGCTAAGATTTCTGCTTTGCCTTTTTGCATTAGTGTTTTGTTTTTCCTTGCTTTTCTGGATTCTGCCATTCCCTGCTGGGGTGAGCTGAATCTCCTTTTGCCTGTTGCTCTGTCTTCAGAATATTCCTGAGTACTGACATAGCTTTTTTGAAGCCTAGCGTCTTCAGGGCCTTTTTTACTGTCAGTTTGTTGGCTCTTATTTTCATAGGGTTTTTCACGGATTGCAGACAGCAGCCTTCCTGTCCTTTCCTATCTAAAGCTAGCGTGGGCCCCATCTTTGCTCAGTCTATCTTTCTGTCTGTGTTTTGTTCTTTCTTCTTGCTTCACCGTCATTATATGTGGGAGGCTGCCTTTTGCTTTGGGGTCTGCTCTGGGGCAGTTTAGATTTCCCTTTCTGTCTTTAGGCTATGTAGTCCTCTGGCTGTGATCAAGGGGCCTAGGGCATCGTAGGAGCCCCCCACGGCTACTGCTAGTTGTGTTGATAGGTTCAGGGGTCTGCAATCCGATAGCTGCCAACTTCTCTGGTTTTCTGGACTTAGCTAGCATTTCTATTTTTGCCTCCTACGGTGACTCAATCATAACACCATCCTTTGCTTCCTATCCCTGAGCCAGCTCTTAACCCACCTACACATATTTTCCCCTATCGCCATTGTTCTCATTTTATGTATCAACTATAGTTGAGCGAAACGGGTCGAAAAAATTCAAAAGTCGCCGACTTTTGGCAAAGTCCGGTTTCATGAAACGAAACCCGACCCTAGGATGAGGTCGGCCACGAGGTCGGCGACTTACGCGCCAAAGTCGCGTTTCAAAAGTTTGTTTTGCGCTCTTTTTCAGCCAATCAGGATCCACGGACACTGTGGGCAACGTGATGACATAGGCACGGGTCACCACCATCTTTCAGAAGGGCATGCAAGTGATTGGCTTGCTTTGGTGGGCGTCACAGGGGGTATAAAAGGGCGTGCACGCCGACCGCCATCTTACTTCTGCCGATCTTAGTATAGGGAGAGGTTGCTGCTGATTCTGTAGGGAGAGCGTTAGGCAGGGAAGAAGACAAAAAAACTGCTTCTGCTGCTAGCGATTTGGCCTGCACAACACACCAGTCACTGTGTGTGCAGTGCAAGGGGAGGCTATATAGTAGTGTATCAGTGGTGTTGGTTGTTGGGCTGCCTTTTAAGGCTTCCTGACAGGCTGGCATTGCTGTTTACCCACTGCTCCGCAAACTGCTTTTTTAAAAGCAATCCCAATTTTTTTTTTTTGTCCTGCTGAGAAGAAAAAAAAACTGCTTCTGCTGCTAGCAATTTGGCCTGCACAACACACCAGTCACTGTGTGTGCAGTGCAAGGGGAGGCTATTTAGTGGTGTATCAGTGGTGTTGGTTGTTGGGCTGCCTTCTAAGGCTTCCTGACAGGCTGGCATTGCTGTTTACCCACTGCTCCGCAAACTGCTTTTTTAAAAGCAATCCAATCTCCCTTATCCTCTAGTCACTTTTGTCACAGCTGTGCCATCGAGCCTGTCACATAGCGCTCAGATATTCATTGGGCCTCACACAATCCAAAAGTGTCCAGTGTCCAAAACTGTGTGCAGAGATTCAAAATCTCCCTTATCCTCTAGTCACTTTTGTCACAGCTGTGCCATTGAGCCTGTCACATAGCGCTCAGAAATCAGTGGGCCTCACACAATCCAAAAGTATCCACTGTCCACAAGTGTGTGCAGAAATTCAAAATCTCCCTTATCCTCTAGTCACTTTTGTCACAGCTGTGCCATCGAGCCTGTCACATAGCGCTCAGATATCAGTGGGCCTCACACAATCCAAAAGTGTCCACTGTCCACAAGTGTGTGCAGAAATTCAAAATCTCCCTTATCCTCTAGTCACTTTTGTCACAGCAGTGCCATCGAGCCTGTCACATAGCGATCAGATATCAGTGGGCCTCACACAATCCAAAAGTGTCCAGTGTCCAAAAGTGTGTGCAGATATTCAAAATCTCCCTTATCCTCTAGTCACTTTTGTCACAGCAGTGCCATCGAGCCTGTCACATAGCGCTCAGATATCAGTGGGCCTCACACAATCCAAAAGTGTCCAGTGTCCAAAAGTGTGTGCAGATATTCAAAATCTCCCTTATCCTCTAGTCACTTTTGTCACAGCAGTGCCATCGAGCCTGTCACATAGCGCTCAGATATCAGTGGGCCTCACACAATCCAAAAGTGTCCAGTGTCCAAAAGTGTGTGCAGAAATTCAAAATCTCCCTTATCCTCTAGTCACTTTTGTCACAGCAGTGCCATCGAGCCTGTCACATAGCGCTCAGATATCAGTGGGCCTCACACAATCCAAAAGTGTCCAGTGTCCAAAAGTGTGTGCAGATATTCAAAATCTCCCTTATCCTCTAGTCACTTTTGTCACAGCAGTGCCATCGAGCCTGTCACATAGCGCTCAGATATCAGTGGGCCTCACACAATCCAAAAGTGTCCAGTGTCCAAAAGTGTGTGCAGATATTCAAAATCTCCCTTATCCTCTAGTCACTTTTGTCACAGCAGTGCCATCGAGCCTGTCACATAGCGCTCAGATATCAGTGGGCCTCACACAATCCAAAAGTGTCCAGTGTCCAAAAGTGTGTGCAGAAATTCAAAATCTCCCTTATCCTCTAGTCACTTTTGTCACAGCAGTGCCATCGAGCCTGTCACATAGCGCTCAGATATCAGTGGGCCTCACACAATCCAAAAGTGTCCAGTGTCCAAAAGTGTGTGCAGATATTCAAAATCTCCCTTATCCTCTAGTCACTTTTGTCACAGCAGTGCCATCGAGCCTTTCACATAGCGCTCAGATATCAGTGGGCCTCACACAATCCAAAAGTGTCCACTGTCCACAAGTGTGTGCAGATATTCAAAATCTCCCTTATCCTCTAGTCACTTTTGTCACAGCTGTGCCATCGAGCCTGTCACATAGCGCTCAGATATCAGTGGGCCTCACACAATCCAAAAGTGTCCAGTGTCCAAAAGTGTGTGCAGAAATTCAAAATCTCCCCTGTCCTATAGACAGCTTGTACCTTGTTTTACATTACTATATAGTTTGTTGGATTTTGTCTACATTTCTACCAAAAATGAGGAAGGCTGGTGGAAGAGGCCGTGGAATTGGGTGGGGGTTGGCAGCTGGTAATGATGGTGTTGGTGGTGGATCTGATGGTAGTGGCAAGAGCAAAATAGGACCGAATGCAGGAGGTGCTGACCCTGCGTCATTGTCTGGCTACATAAGGCCTCGGACGCTTAGTTTTCTAGGAGTTGGCAAACCGCTTTTAAAGCCAGAGCATCAGGAAAAAGTTTTGTCTTACATTGCTGACTCAGCCTCCAGCTCTATCGCCTCCTCTTCTTCAGTTGTGAAAAGTAAAAGCACTGAGTCGTGATTGGAGGCTCATGTTCATGAACCACACCTTTCCTTGTGTCCTTCACCCCAACCAAGATTGAAGGATGACGCAGGCCATACTACTGATTACTCCATGGAGCTGTTTTCACATACCATGCCTGGATTATCAAGTCAAATGGTGAATTACCCAGGCCAAGATGAATCTGACATGGAGTGCACTGATGCACAGCCGCTGATGGATGATTCTGCTGGTACATTCACTCAGAGCACTACATTGTCCTCGCAGTGTACAGAGCCAGATTCTGACCCTGATGAGACTCAGGTGCCCCTTCCCGCACACTATACCACCATACACGGTGACACAGAGGAAGGTGCACATGACATAGAAGAGGAGGTGATGGATGACCCAGTTGTTGACCCAGATTGGCATCCATTGGGGGAAGAGGGTGCTGCTTCCAATAGCTCAGATGAGGAGCATCCACAGCAGACATCGACATCGCAACAGCTGTTATCTGGCAGGCCCGGAGCACTCCAAAGACAGGTTCCAAACGTCAAAAGAGTTGCTGGACAGCTTGTCCAGAGGGTCAAAAGATCACAGCGTGCTAGGCCGCAAAATGTCTGCCAAAGTAGGAAGAGTGCAGTGTGGCACTTTTTTGAACAAAATCCTCATGATCAGGCCAAGGTTATCTGTAAGAAGTGCGCAAAGACCTTTAGCCGAGGGAAAAATCTGAAAAATTTGAATACCAGTTGCATGCTTAGACATTTAACCAGCATGCACTTGCAAGCGTGGACACAACACCAAACCTCAAGTGCCACATGTGCAACTGATCACAACGAAGGTAGTCAGCAACGCTACATTGTTTCCCCCACTGTAAGCACACCGGTTAGCACAGCAGCAAATGTTGAGGTGTCGTTGCAAGACCACAGCAGTCAGGGAATCCCACTGTTATATCAATGAAAGACTGATTCTAGGCCATCAGAAAGAACACCAACTCCATCACCATCATCAACCCTCTCTCAGTCCACCCTGTCCACCGCTACTTCCACCATATGCAGCTCTCAAGTCCAGCTCACCCTCCCAGACACTATGAGTAGGTCAAGAAAGTACTCAGTCTCTCATCCGCGTACACTGGGTTTGAACGCCCACATTGCCAAACTAATCTCGTTTGAGATGATGCCCTTTCGGTTGGTGGAAAGCACAGCTTTCCGCGAACTCATGGCCTATGCAGTACCACGCTATGACCTACCCAGTCGCCACTTCTTCTCTCGCAAAGCCATCCCAGCCCTCCACCATCATGTGAAAGACCGCATTGTCCATGCACTCAAGCAGTCAGTGAGCGGAAAGGTGCACCTCACAACTGATGCATGGTCCAGTCGGCATGGCCAGGGCCGTTACGTGTCCATCACTGCGCACTGGGTTAATGTGGTGGATGCAGGGTCCACAGGGGACAGCGGTGGTGGGACAGTGCTGCCTAGCCCACGGTATAGGAAACAGTTGGCTGTAGGCGTTCGACCCTCCTCCTCCTCCTCCAGAAGCGAAAGCTCGTCCACAGAGCGCAGTCGTACGAGCACTCCATCTGCAGCTGCCACTGTTGCACACGATGTGTCCCCCTATCGAGCAGCTAGTGGAAAGCGTCAGCAGGCTGTGTTGCAGGTGATGTGTTTGGGCGACAGACACACCGCCGAGGTGCTGGCCGAGTACTTGAAGCGACAAACTGAGTCATGGCTGGGCAGTATACATCTTGAGGCAGGCAAGGTAGTTAGTGATAACGGCTATAATTTTGTGGCAGCCATAGCCCTTTCAAAACTCAGCCACATACCTTGCTTTGCTCACACCTTGAACCTGGTGGTGCAGTGCTTCCTCAAAAATTATCCGGAGTTAACAGCCCTGCTCCAGAAGGTGCGAAGACTGTGCGCGCACATCCGCCGGTCGGCTGCAGCAATTGCTCCACCTTCCCAACCACCACCTCATTATCGACATTGCAACAAGGTGGAACTCCACCCTGCACATGGTGGAGCGGCTGTGCGAGCAGAGGCAGGCCATAATGCATTTGTGGGAGGATACACGGCCAGGCACTTTGAGAGCAGACATGGAGTTGACAGGTGTGCAGTGGTCGAAGCTGAAAGACCTTTGTAAAGTCCTTCAGTGTTTTGAGGAATGCACACGGCTGGTAAGCGCAGACGACGCCATCCTAAGCATGAGCATCCCACTTATGCGTCTGCTCATGCAAACTTTGACGCACCTTAAGGAGCAGGCGTCTGCAGCCAATGTTGATGAGGAGGAAGAGGAGGAGGGAATCCTTGATGACATTCAGCCATTGTCTGCTCAGGGACCTCTCCTGGACGAGGTGGAGGAAGAAGAGGAGGAGGAGGATGATGATGGGGATGATTACTTAGGGGAGGAGGATGCATCTCGTGGGGCAAGTGAAAATGTTGGCGTGGCAAGGTCTGGTACAGGGTTTGTGCGTGACTGGAGGGATGTGGATTTGCCAGAAAGTGCTCCTCCACCCAGCACTCGCAGTGCATCATTGACACCGGGAACATTGGCCCACATGTCAGATTATGCCTTGCGGATCCTAAAAAGGGACCCCCGCATTGCCAAAATGATGAACGATGACGACTACTGGTTGGCCAGCATCCTGGATCCACGCTATAAAGGCAAATTACAAAACATCATGCCACAGGAGAACCTTGACCTAATATTGGCTAATAAACAAGCAACTCTGGTAAATCGGTTGCTTGAGGCATTCCCAGCACACAGCAGCGGTGATGGTTCTCACACGAGCCGTACGGGCCGGGGGCAGCTTGGCAGAGGTGTTCGTGGTGCACACAGCAGAAGTGGCGTTGGAGACAGGGGTTTCATGACAATGTTGTGGACTGATTTTTCAAATACCGCTCACACAACTGGTAATACTGCATCGATGGAAAGTGACAGGAGACAGCAGTTGTCAACTATGGTTACAAACTACTTTTCCTCCCATATCGATGTTCTCCCACACAGGTCATTCCCCTTTGACTATTGGGCCGCTAAACTGGACACCTGGCCTGAATTGGCCCAATATGTCTTACAGGAGCTCGCTTGCCCAGCTGCAAGTGTGCTATCGGAAAGAGTCTTCAGTGCAGCTGGATCAATCCTGACAGAAAAAAGGACCCATCTGTCAACCCAAAATGTGGATGATCTAACCTTCATTAAAATGAACCACGCATGGGTTTCCAAGGATTTTGTCCCACCTTCCCCTGATGACACATAGGGTGACAGAAAAATGGCTTGCTTTGGTCCACCTCTTCCTGGTACTTCACCTATTTCGCCTTTTGCATCAGCTGAATGTCCAACATCAACATATGCCACTCTCTAAAACTCCCTAACTGTGCTACCTCCCCCCCCATGGCCGGGGTCACCACCTAGCGCACGACACCGTGCGAGTGCCGTTGCCCTGGACAGGTGGGTAGGCCGACTCTTGGGCGCGGGCACTGGCACAGGGTCCCTCATAGTGCAATCAAGTGTCTCTGACGGTGGTGGTGCACACCCGCCGTCAGACACACCGCTGTACTATGAGGGGCCCAGTGCCAGTACCGACGCCCACGAGTGGGCCCCCCTTGCTTGGGCAGGGCCCCAGCATTTGCAATATTTACCTCTCCCTGCTCCTCCGCTGTGTAATCTGGGCCGTCAAATCCATACTGTGCCTGACACCGTCTGAGCCTGCCTCCTGATGTATAGACATATATTTTGAATGTGTACGCTATCCATACATGTTATCCGGGGATACGGTACCCTTTCTAACCTTTGTGCAATCACGTGCAATCCATACTGGGCCTAACACCGTCTGAGCCTGCCTCATGCTGTATAGACATATATTTTGAATGTGTACGCTATCCATACATGTTATCCAGGGATACGGTACCCTTTCTAACCTTTGTGCAATCACGTGCAATCCATACTGGGCCTAACACCGTCTGAGCCTGCCTCCTGAGACATATATTTTGAATGTGTACGCTATCCATACATGGTATCCGGGGATACGGTACCCTTTCTAACCTTTGTGCAATCACGTGCAATCCATACTGGGCCTAACACCGTCTGAGCCTGCCTCCTGAGACATATATTTTGAATGTGTACGCTATCCATACATGTTATCCGGGGATACGGTACCCTTTCTAACCTTTGTGCAATCACGTGTAATCCATACTGGGCGTGAGAACGGCTGGCGAGCTGTTAAGCAAGCTACAGCACCTGTCCAGACAAGTACAGGGATTCACTAGCGAGGAGACTTATCTGATTGTTTTCAATGTTGGGACAGCAATTTTTGGGGAGCACTATACTCTGGAGAATGATAGATGGGGCCCACCATACACTGGAACATTCCAAAGGTGGACATCAGACACTGGAGCAGCATTTACAGGGCCCATTATACACTAGAGCATTAGAAATGGGGCCCATTATGTTTGGAGCATTATTTGGGCCCATAAGACAGTGGAGCTTCATCCATGGGGACCAACATATACTGTAGCATTATGTGGAGCTCATCATATACTGTTTCAAACATTATATGGGACCAATGATTCTGTATGGAGAAATAGATGGGCCTCGTCATGAGATGTAAAAAGTGAGGTATTTTTCATTGTACTATACCGCTATTTCTCTGCCGTATCGGAGCATGATGAGTTGTGGTATGTGTTAAAGGGGTGCTCTTTCGCCCAGGGCACATGAAAACCTGGAGCCAGCCCTCCCCCCCCACAGTTTGTAGCCAAATAACCCCCATTTTTCAGTGCGTAACTTGTATTATGAAGTTAATTAAGGTTGACAAGCTTAAGAAAGAAGAATTGATGCTTTTGGCATTCAAATGAGCACTGTAGGTGTGTTTCCTGTCCTCCTCTCACTGCCGACTTTTATTCCCCATTGACTTACATTGGGTTTCGTGTTTCGGGACGACCCCGACTTTTCCCTATAATCGGACGATCTTGCTCGACCCGACTTTTGGAAAAGTCGGGTTTCACGAAACGAAACGCGACCCTAAAAAACCAAAAGTCGCTCAACTCTAGTTTCAACCTTTTGTGTGGCACCGTATGAAAAGGTTTTGAAAAGTCCATGTACACCATGTCCACTGCATTCCCTTGGTCCAGTCCTGAACTTACCTCTTCATAAAAGCTTATCAGATTAGTCTGACAGGAACGGTCCCTTGTAAACCCATGTTGATATTGGGTCATGAGGTTATTCTTCTCCAGATACTCCAGTATAGTATCTCTTAGAAAACCCTCCAGGATTTTACCCACAGTTGAGGTTAAACTTATTGGCCTATAATTTCCAAGTTCAGTTTTTGTCCCCTTTTTAAAAATTGGCAGCACATTTGCTATACACAAGTCCTGTGGTACAGACCTTGTTATTATGGAATCTTTAAAGATTAAAAATAATGGTCTATCTATAACTGTGCTTAATTCCTGCAGTACTTGGGGGTGTATCCCATCCGGGCCCGGGGATTTGTTAATTTTAGTGATTTTTTTTTTTTAGTGATTTTTAGATGCCGTCATACTTCCTGCTGGGTTAAGCAGGTGACATTTAATGGAGAATTTTTATCCCTGATCTTGTTTTCCGTCATGGGATATTCTTGTGTAAATACTGTTGAAAAAAAGTCATTTAGCATATTGGCTTTTTCCTCATCCACCATTTCACCCAGACTATTTTTAAGGGGGCCAACATGATCATTTTTTAGCTTCTTACTATTTATGTAGATAAAGAATATTTTGGGATTATTTTTACTTTCTCTGGCAATGAGTCTCTCTGTCTCAATCTTTGCTGTCTTGATTTGCTTTTTACAGAATTTATTTAATTTTCTGTATTTATTTAATGCCTCATCACTACCTACTTGCTTTAATTTTGTTTTATTTTTATCTCTTATTGCACCCCTTACAGCTCTATTTAGCCATAGTGGTTTCCTCCTATTTCTAGCATGTTTATTCCCATAAGGTATAAAATTTTCCCCCTCCCTTGCTAACCTCCTTGTGGCTGTCTGGGAAGAGAATTTTTTTATTTTCTTATAAAAACACATTTCTTGATCTAATTGTTTTTTTATGGTCTCTATATTGATGATGTGATTGTAATTTGGAAGGGCACAGATCTAGAAGCTAATTTATTTATTATATTCATGAATGATAATAGCTTTAATTTAAAATTTACCCACACTCTGTCTACTACTCAGGTTAACTATCTAGACGTCACTTTGTCAGGAGATTGCAATACTCACAATATATTAGTCACTCCATACAAAAAACCTACAGACAGTAATTCTATACTGGATACTAGATCATGCCACCCTACACATGTCATCTGAAATATTTCCATTGGGGAGTTAAAGAGAATTAAAAGAAATTGTTCTTCCAAGGATATATTTGATATGGAAAATCAAAAACGATGGATAGATTGAAACAAAGAGAATATTGTAACTGCCATTTATCAACGGCTACATCTATTGTAAGCAAAATAGACAGGAAATCACTATTGATAGAGATAATTCTAGGAGAGACAACAACTAATCTATTATTACTTTTTCTATTGAGTACAGTCCTCAATATTCTAAGATCACTAATATCATACGCAAATATTTAAATATTTACCAATTTTAAATGAGGATGAGAAACTATGTGAAGTTTTAAAAAAAACTAATATCAGATTTACGGCCAGAAAATCTCCTACATTAGGCAATCTTCTTTCACCAATTTTTCTTCAAGAACCACATGTTTCCACACAGCCCACTTGGCTTTCATAAAAAGGTTAAGTGTGGTCACACTTTTGTAAAGCGTATTCACATTGCTGACCACAACAAAAGCACTTGTCGTTCCACAGTTACAGGCAGAAATTTTTCTGTAAATAGCTATACAAACTGTAACATCCAGTATGTAGGATGTACTACTGGCCTTTTTAAAAAACACATTAGAAGACACATATCTGATGATTGTAGCTCTACAGCCCCTAATACATCAGGGGTCTCAAAGAATTCTTCCCACACGCATCATGGTAATACCAATGCATTAAAATTCATGGGCATTGAAAGAGTGTTCAAACCAAAGAGGGGTGGGGACCTTAAGAGGAAAATTCTCAACAGAGAATCATTCTGGATCTATAGACTGCACACCAGATTACCTTTAAGTATGAATTCCTGACAAGATCTGATTCTTCAGTATAACTGATTTATTTATTTTGGATTATGGGGAATTTTTTTGTCATTATCATTCTAAAATTTATTTTATTACCCTATATACTCGTGTATAAGCCGACCCGAGTATAAGCCGAGGCCCCTAATTTTGCCACAAAAAACTGGGAAAACTTATTAACTTGAGTATAAGCCGAGGGTGGAAAAAGCAGCAGCTACAAGTAAATCTCAAGTAAAATTAATTGAGACTTCAGTAGGTTAAATGTTTTGAATATCCAGATTGAATCAGGAGCCCCATATAATGCTCCATAAAGTTCAGGATGGCCCCATAAGATGCTCCATAAAGTTCATGATGGGCCCCATAAGATGCTCCATACAAAAATATGCCCCATTTAATGCTGAAGAAAGGTTAATGGTGGCCCCATAACATGCTCCATATTAATATATGCCCCATATAATGCTGCACAAAGATTAATGATGGCCCCATAGCATGCTCAATATTAATATATGCTCTATAGAATAATGCTGCTACTGCGATTTAAAAAAAAATGACATACTCACCTCGCATCGCCGGCTCTCTGCAGTGACTGTTCAGGCAGAGGGCGTGCACTAAACACATCATCGCGCCCTCTGACCTGAACGTCACAGCCAGAGGACCCGGGAGACAGCGCAGCAGTGGAACGGGAACAGGTGAATATGGCATGGCTCACCCGCCCCCAGTTCTACTCAGTAATGAATATGCTCTCCATCCATATTCATTACTTTAATGAGCGGTGTCACATGACCGCACAAGAAGAAGACAGGAAGAGAGAAGCAGACGCCTGGACTGAGATGTAGAAGAGCCTGATATGCAGATGCCAGGAGGGTGAGTATGATGTCTTCGGCTCCCCCGCTCCCTTTCCCCAGTCGGCTTTCTGGCGTATGACTCGTGTATAAGCCGAGATGGGCGTTTTCAGCGTGTATATCTGGTACGTATATCTGTGCTCTACTGAATAATTCATTTATAGTGTATCTGTGTCTAGGTGACTAATGGGCTAAAAATACACCACTTGATTTCACTCACCTGAAAAATCTGTTTTACATCTATCTATTTTTACCATGACTAAGGCTTATCACTGAACGTAGGCTTCTCATTTGTGCATCATCTTTACAGTTACCCATATTGGTTGCTTACAATTTTAAATTGTTTAAATAAAAAAGTTGTTTTTTATCCCTCCATTGGGACCATTTTTTCATCACTGAAGAACTTTCCTTTATATTTTACTTTATTGACTGAGTCTGAGACTCGGACTGCTTCGCGTGGATGATACTCATGAACAAGGTGCAAGACATTTTGGTGAGCTAACTTTCTTTATTTCCCCTTTCTGTTTTTTTAGTCCGCATACAATCCGGGCCAAAATCCTGATGACAGGTTTGCTTTAAAAAGTGAATGCAAATCATTTTGTATTGTTAAAGCACATGGTTAACCCCTTAATGTCCAATGACAGACACAGTCCGTCATTAGACATACAGTGGGGAAAAAAAGTATTTAGTCAGACAGCAATAGTGCAAGTTCCACCACTTAAAAACATGAGAGGCGTCTGTAATTTACATCATAGGTATACCTCAACTATGGGAGACAAACTGAGAAAAAAAAATCCAGAAAATCACATTGTCTGTTTTTTTTTCATTTTATTTGCATATTATGGTGGAAAATAAGTATTTGGTCATAAACAAAATTTCATCTCAATACTTTGTGATATATCCTTTGTTGGCAATGACAGAGGTCAAACGTTTTCTGTAAGTCTTCACAAGGTTGCCACACACTGTTGTTGGTATGTTGGCCCATTCCTCCATGCAGATCTCCTCTAGAGCAGTGATGTTTTTGGCTTTTCGCTTGGCAACACGGACTTTCAACTCCCTCCAAAGGTTTTCTATAGGGTTGAGATCTGGAGACTGGCTAGGCCACTCCAGGACCTTGAAATGCTTCTTACGAAGCCACTGCTTTGTTGCCCTGGTGGTGTGCTTTGGATCATTGTCATGTTGAAAGACCCAGCCACGTTTCATCTTCAATGCCCTTGCTGATGGAAGGAGGTTTGCACTTAAAATCTCACGATACATGGCCCCATTCATTCTTTCATGTACCCGGATCAGTCGTCCTGGCCCCTTTGCAGAGAAACAGCCCCAAAGCATGATGTTTCCACCACCATGCTTTACAGTAGGTATGGTGTTTGATGGATGCAACTCAGTATTCTTTTTCCTCCAAACACGACAAGTTGTGTTTCTACCAAACAGTTCCAGTTTGGTTTCATCAGACCATAGGACATTCTCCCAAAACTCTTCTGGATCATCCAAATGCTCTCTAGCAAACTTCAGACGGGCCCGGACATGTACAGGCTTAAGCAGTGGGACATGTCTGGCACTGCAGGATCTGAGTCCATGGTGGCGTAGTGTGTTACTTATGGTAGGCCTTGTTACATTGGTCCCAGCTCTCTGCAGTTCATTCACTAGGTCCCCCCGCGTGGTTCTGGGATTTTTGCTCACCGTTCTTGTGATCATTCTGACCCCACTGGGTGGGATTTTGCGTGGAGCACCAGATCGAGGGAGATTATCAGTGGTCTTGTATGTCTTCCATTTTCTAATTATTGCTCCCACAGTTGATTTCTTCACTCCAAGCTGGTTGGCTATTGCAGATTCAGTCTTCCCAGCCTGGTGCAGGGCTACAATTTTGTTTCTGGTGTCCTTTGACAGCTCTTTGGTCTTCACCATAGTGGAGTTTGGAGTCAGACTGTTTGAGGGTGTGCACAGGTGTCTTTTTATACTGATAACAAGTTTAAACAGGTGCCATTACTACAGGTAATGAGTGGAGGAAAGAGGAGACTCTTAAAGAAGAAGTTACAGGTCTGTGAGAGCCAGAAATCTTGATTGCTTGTTTCTGACCAAATACTTATTTTCCACCATAATATGCAAATAAAATGAAAAAAAAACAGACAATGTGATTTTCTGGATTTTTTTTTCTCAGTTTGTCTCCCATAGTTGAGGTCTACCTATGATGTAAATTACAGACGCCTCTCATCTTTTTAAGTGGTGGAACTTGCACTATTGCTGACTGACTAAATACTTTTTTTCCCCACTGTATCCCCTGCTTTGATGAGGGCTCCGCCGCTGAGCCCGCATCAAAGCCGGGACATGTCAGCTGTTATGAACAGCTGATATGTGCCCGCAATAGGCCATCGCCATCCGCCCGCGCATATTAACTAGTTAAATCCCACTGTCAAAGCTGACAGCGGGCATTTAAATAGCATTTCCAGTCGCCGGGCCGGAAATGACCTCATTGCCGATCCCGTCTTGTGATCGGGGGTCGGCGTCATGTTGCCTGGACAACCAGAGGTTTCTATGAGACCTCTATGGTTGTTCCAGGCATATGGCTTTCAGCGCCACCCGGTGGTCGGCGCTGAAGCACAGGAGTAAATTTGTTACCCGATCGCCCATATGTAGCAGAGCCGATCGGGTTGCGCATGCTTCTAGCCTCCTATGGAGGCTATTGAAGCATGCCAAAAGTAAAAAAAAAATGTTTAAAAATAAAAAAAATTAAAAAAACCTAAAAGTTCAAATCACCCCCCTTTCTCCCCAATCAAAATAAAACAGTGAAAGAAAAAAAACACATACACATATTAGGTATCGCCGCGTTCAGAATCGCCCGATCTATCAGTAAAAAAAAGCATTAACCCGATCGCTAAACGGCGTAGCGAGAAAAAAATTCAAAATGCCAGAATTACGTTTTTTTGGTCACCAAGACATTGCAATAACGGGCGATCAAAAGAACATATCTGCACAAATGTGGTATCATTAAAAACATCAGCCCAGCATGGAAAAAGTAAGCCCTCACCCGACCCCAGATCATGAAAAATGGAGATGCTACGGGTCTCGGGAAATTGCGCAATTTTTTTTTTTTTTTTAGCAAACTTTGGAATTTTTTTTCACCACTTAGATAAAAGAGGACATAGACATGTTTGGTGTCCTTGAACTCGTAATGACCTGGAGAATCATAATGGCAGGTCAGATTTAGCATCTAGTGAACATAGCAAAAAAGCCAAGCAAAAAACAAATGTGGGATTGCACTTTTTTTGCAATTTCACCGCACTTGGAATTTTTTTCCCGTTTTCGAGTACACGACATGGTAAAACCAATGGCATTATTTAAAAGTACAACTCGTCCTGCAAAAAATAAGCCCTCACATGGCCATATAGACGGAAAAATAAAAAAGTTATGGCTCTGGAAAGAAGGGGAGAGCGAAAAACGAATGCGAAAAATCGAAAAAAGCTCCGGTCATTAATGGGTTAACGAGCGCAACCATCATCATAAGTAAGCAATTTCCAATTTCTAATAAGACAGTTAAAAGCCACTGCAATCTGCATAAAGAGTCCACAATGCAGCCTCAGATGAATTCAGTTATTATTTTTCTACAATGGAACAGAAAAATAACTTTTCCATAACTCTGATGTGAATGTAGCTATTAAAATGTTCTACTTTTTTTCTTAGATAATATAAAAGATAATGCACTGTATTTTTTTGCACCAATGAGGTGTCTAGTTGAAATAACATTATAGGGCTTACTTTAGAAATCATTTTAGAGGTTCTTCTCCTTTAATGTCCCAATACCAGTTCAGGACATTTTAATGAATTTGCTGTACAAATCTGCTGTAACATGCAAAACTGATTTGGTTCAGGAAGAAAAAATTTGATTGAATATCTAAATCTTTGTTTTGACTCGCACAACTGTGCTGTAAAAAGCTTGTGAAGCTACTTTCAGCTATAAAGGAACTGCCATCGGGCATGACAAGCACTAAACGCATATGGTTTTGGAAGAAAACAGCAAGTCTTTGCTTGACCTTGCTGGGCTGTTGAGAACACTCAGCAAATGGCAATAGATGATAATTAGGCAATACAGACTAAAGTCAGAACATAAAAGTCTGAAAGATATGACATGGACCACCAGGTATTTCATTGTCTAGCCTGCATAACTATCTTCTATTATTATTTTCTACTCTCCTGCCTCATCATACCGCTTTCCTTTCCAATATTCTCCATGATTAAACTCTATAATTAGCTAGTAAAAATTCATTGAGAAGTGTTTTGTAACCCCTGTTGGAGTGGGGCATAAACGGAAGTGAGCGGAGAATATTAAGGTTTCTTACTAGCTGAGTTAGCAGTGCTGCTCTGCCCATTTAGTGGATTTATCGTTTCCAAGCCACAAGATCTCACATTTAAATGTGTGTTAATAATTCTGTCATCAAAGACAACGACCTTCTCCAGCCGTTACAATATACGATTTGGCTGCTGGGAAAAACATCCATTTGGTTTCTGCTAGTGAAAGGGGAAAAAAATAGAAAAAAATAAATAAAAAAAACAAACAAAGGGAAATAAAAAGCTTGAGAAAAAGTATCTAAGATTTTTCTAAAGGACATAAAAGTGTTGAAGGGTAAATGCTTTAATGTCAATATGAAGCCTTTTAACCATATGTTTGATTCGAAACAGTCAGCCTTGTGGAAATAAACCAAAAGAAACCAATAAAAATTTTAGTGCACGAAACTCTCTTAAAAGTAAATTACTCCATTGGACCTTGCGCTCACCCTCATAAAATTAGCTTCAAAGCAACTGTCTTCATGTATCAACCAAAAACAAGGTTAAAGGTTCAGTCCTGAACAGATAGAAACTGATCTTATAGCAAGTAACTACAAGATATTTTTGAATATTATAACAAAGTTGTGATAAAATTAATCCAAAGAAATTTGGAATGTGGACAACTTAACATTTTTGCATAGTCATCATTATCCAGGGGAAAACAGGCTCTAATGGATTTACTTTTACTTTATTTCAATAAAATATTTTGATTAAGTTTGATTAATTTGTAACTAATTTTGATTAATTACATATGTAAATTAAATGGCGGACACATACAGAAATGGGCCTCTGTGCAGGAACAGCATATGATAGGCCCTTTGCAGTCCAAGAGCTCATGAAAATTCATGATTCCACCTGCTTTGAAGACCCTGTGTGGCTGTGCGGTTGTGCAGGTTGTATCATGAATTGTATGGCCATCTTCACACACATTTTTTGTCAGTGTTTTCCTGCTAGAAAAAAACGTGTTTTTGCTTGACTGTTTTTTTTATATATGTTTTTACGTTACATGTCATGCGGGTTATCAATCTTATGATATCTAAATTTCCCTCAAAATCACATGATTTACAATATCAAAAGAGCCACAAAAAATTATTTATTTATTTCATTTATATAGCGCTATTAATTCCACAGCGCTTTACAAACATTATTGGCACAGTCCTCGATGGGGCTCACAATCTAGAAACCCTATCAGTATGTCTTTGGAATGTAGGAGGAAACCGGAGCACCTGGAGGAAACCCACACAAACACAGTGAGAACATACAAACTCCTTGCAGATGTTGTCCTTGGTGGGATTTGAACCCAGGAACCCAGTGCTGCAAGGCTGCAGTGCTAAAATATGTCACATTATGGCTACTTTCAGATTTCAGTTTTTTGCTATCCGGCGCGATGCAGCGAAATATGTAAAAGCCGGATCAGGCGCCTGTTACGCCCGGATCCGGCTTTTTGCCTGTACACTTTCATTGTCGCCGCATTGCGCCGGATGGCAATGCGGCGCGTCCGGCTTTTGCCGGATCCAGCAGCCGGTTCGGCGCCTGGAAAAAACGTTGCATGCAGCGTTTTTTCCAAACGCTGGACCGGTTTTTCCCACTGCGCATGCCTGGAAGACCTTCTCTGCCAGGAACATATCCGGCAGAAACAAGGATCCGGTGTCAGCGTTTGCAGCCGGATCCGGTAGTCCGGTTATTTCACTGCATCCTGCCGGATAAAGAAGACTGAAATCTGAAAGTAGCCTCACACATGCATTGTTTGTAGGAGGGGAAATATGTAGCAAAAAATAACACAATGTGGAGACAAAAGTCAATTAAAACACAAATTACAAAAGATATATGAAATGTTGGAAAAATAGCAGAGTCTGAAGTTTTGCGACTGACACATATTTTGGTTTGCACTAAGTTTGCTACTTCAGTATTTGTAGATCTTTTAGTCAGATGTTTGAATGGTTACTGAAGTATTGAGATTGAGATTTGTAAGGCTACTTTCACACATCAGGTTTTTTCTGACAGGCAGGATCCGGCTATTTTTAGAAAAACCGGATCCGGCGTAAATTTTGGAGAACTGAAGAAACGGATCTGTTTTTCTGCCGGATCCGTCTAGCAGGTTTAAATCTGTTTCCTGGGGGCTGGTCAATTGGATCTGAGTATGCGCAGACTTAAAAAAGGATCTGGTGGCCGGATCCGTCTTTTTCCGGTGCCCATATGCTTCCATTATAGCAATAAAACAGAAGCGCCGGATCCGGCGCTGTCTTGTTTTTCGCCGCAGACAAAAAATGTTACTACAGATGTTTTTTCCAGACTCCGGAATGAAACATTTAGCCGAATCAGGCGAAAACTGGAAGAAACAGAAGGCCATGCGGCACGATCCGGCGCTAAAGTCATTATTGCCCTCTACTCCTCTTTGGTCAGACCTCATCTGGAATACTGTGTCCAGTATTGGGCGCCACATTTTAAAAAAGACAACAACAAACGAGCAAATTCAGAAAAGAGCGACCAGAATGGTGACCGACTAACAAAATAGGCCTAGATAAATGGCACTTCCAATGCAATAAATCATCCAACAAGATCACGGAAGCATGTAGCCATAAAAATAACACCGCTTTATTAGAATCAATACAAAACACAAACATTTACACAATCTAAAAGGAGATGAATATCCAATAAAACACCATAAGGTACATATGCAATGCTAGAGTGGTACGCCTAGTGCTGTCAATAGAAAAATCACCTGGGAGACATCAAAAAACTAGTTGATCAAGAGTGTAACTGCATTATAAGTGTCAGATGCAAAAATCTACAATAAATGTATAAATACACTCACACCACAATGATACTAGATCCAAACAGTATAATCCATAAATGAATGGACAGGGCCTATATATTTCAAAAATTACAGGGACAGTGCTCAAATATTGTATAGAAGATGCCTCCATAAATATATATCTAACTAATATTATATCCCAATAGTATGGTTAAGATTTTACATCCATCGCAAAAAGAAACTGATAGATAAGATGAATTTTCAAACCAGTAGGTAAAGCAACTCAAATTTCAATGTATAATACACAAATAACGTCATAGTAGAATGAGCTGCTATTGCAGTCAAAAAGCGGCACACATACAGTTAATGGTAGCAATGCCATACAGTTGGATAAAGTTACTGCATGTGCAGTGTAACCAAAGTGGACTCCATAGTAGTCCTGCATAGCATGGCTTCCATTTCCTGAGTGAATAGTGCCAGCCCAGTAAGACACCAAGTAACTAAAGCATACGACCTTATGGTGTTATGATCCCCGACGCGTGTTTCCCCCCAGGACAAAGCTCACGTGAAAAGCGGAGATCATAACACCTTAAAGTCGTATGCTTTAGTTACTTGGTTTCTTACTGGGCTGGCACTATTCACTCAGGTAACTTTATCCCACTGTATGGCATTGCTACCATTAACTGTATGTGTGCCGCTTTTTGACTGCAATAGCAGCTCATTCTACTATGATGTTATTTGTGTATTATACATTGAAATTTGAGTTGCTTTACCTACTGGTTTGAAAATTCATCTTATCTATCAGTTTCTTTTTGCGATGGATGTAAAATCTTAACCATACTATTGGGATATAATATTAGTTAGATATATATTTATGGAGGCATCTTCTATACAATATTTGAGCACTGTCCCTGTAATTTTTGAAATATATAGGCCCTGTCCATTCATTTATGGATTATACTGTTTGGATCTAGTATCATTGTGGTGTGAGTGTATTTATACATTTATTGTAGATTTTTGCATCTGACACTCTTATGATGCAGTTACACTCTTGAACAACTAGTTTTTTGATGTCTCACAGGTGATTTTTCTATTGCCAGCACTAGGCGTACTACTCTAGCATTGCGTATACACCTTATGGTGTTTTATTGGATATTCATCTCCTTTTAGATTGTGTAAATGTTTGTGTTTTGTATTGATTCTAATAAAGCGGTGTTATTTTTATGGCTACATGCTTCCGTGATCTTGTTGGATGACAGAATGTTGACCGGTCTGCAAACCCTGTCTTATGAGGAAAGGTTGCAGGATTTGGGAATGTTTAGCTTGCAGAAGAGAAGACTGAGAGGAGACTTAATAGCTGTCTACAAATATCTCAAGGGCTGTCACATTGTAGAAGGATCATCTTTATTCTCATTTGCACAAGGAAAGACTAGAAGCAATGGGATGAAACTGAATGGGAGGAGACACAGATTAGATATTAGAAAAAACTTTTTGACAGAGTGATCAGGCTGGAACAGGCTGCCACGAGAGGTGGTGAGTTCTCCTTTAATAGAAGTCTTCAAACAGAGGCTGGACAGACATCTATCTGGGATGATTTAGCGAATCCTACATTGACCGGGGTTGGGCCAGATGGCCCAGGAGGTCCCTTCCAACTCTACGATTCTATGATTAATACAATTCAATGAGAGAAAACTGGATCCGGCGGCAGCTTTCGCCGGATCCGGGTTTTTAACAAATAGTAGGATCCTGCCTGTCAGAAAAAACCTGATGTCTGAAAGTAGCCTTAGTTTCCTGGATATAGACCCAAAATTTCAATGATTTGTTCACTGAGATACTTATTTATCACTTTTGCATTGCGAATAGCGTGTTCCATCATGCTGGAAAAAAGCATTGTTCATCACCAAATTGCTCCTAAATAGTTTGGAGCAGCTATTCTTGGAAGATGTTTAGATATCATTCTTTTATTAGTCAAAATTGTGATGAAGTCCACACCCTTGGACGAAAAGCCCCAACACATGAAGGGTCTCAGGATGTTTTACTGTTGGCATGACATAGGACTCATAGTAGTCCTAACTTTTTATTCTCTGGACAATCAATCTTCCAGCCTGAATGGGACTTCATCAGAGATAATACTTTACTCCAGTCCTCTGCAGTCCAATCTCTGTACTTAATGAAAATATCAGTCTGTCTTTGATGTTTTTCTTGGATAGAAGAGGCTGGCTTGCTTCCCTTCTTGAAACCACAACAGCCTCACGAAAGCCTTCGACACACTGTGCGGGCAGATACACTGATACCTGCCTGCTTCCATTCCTGAGCAAGCTTTGCACTAGTGTTGAAACAATCCTGTAGCTTTAGGAAATGCTCCTGGAATTTTCTGAACTTTCCTGGGCATCCTGAAACCTTCTTCACACCAACTTAACCTCTTTCTTTGAAGTGATTGATAATGCAAATGATGATCCAAAAATAGTTGATTTAGAGGCAACCTTACAAGCACTAATCAACTTGCTGGTAAAGCCGTTTTGATGCAAGGTATTGATGACTGCACTTGCTGACTTCAAGGTAGCCATGGGTAAAAAAATGACAATTTTTCAAGCATCAACCCATTTTGACTCCTTCACCCTGAAGCCTGTGTTCACCTTTCGGTCCAGGTCAATTTTTTCACTTCTGACCATTGTCAATTTATGAGGTCCTAACTTTGGAATGCTTCAACAGATCCCACTGATTCTGAGAATGTTTTTTGTGACATATTGTACTTCATGGTAGTGGTAAAATTTCTTTGATAAGACTGACACTTACCATGGGGAAAAAAGTATTTAGTTAGCCACCAATTGTGCAAGTTATAAAGATAAGAGTGGCCTGCAATTGACATCATAGGCAGACCGCAACTATGAGAGTCAAAATGAGAAAACAAATCCAGAAAATCACCTTGTCTGATTTGGCAAGATTTATTTTGCAAATTATGGTGGAAAATAAGTGTTTAGTCACCTAAAACCATGCAAGATTTCTGGCTCTCATAGACATGTAGCTTATTTAAGAGGCTCCTCTTTCCTCCACTCATTACCTGTAGTAATGGCACCTGTTTGAACATGTTATCAGTATAAAAGACACTTGTCCACAACCTCAAACAATCACACTCCAAACTCCACTATGGTGAAGACCAAAGAGCTGTCGAAGGACACCAGAAACAAAAGCCCTGCACCAGGCTGGGAAGACTGAATCTTCAATAGGCAAGCAGCTTGGTGCGTCGAAATCAATTGCGGGAGCAGTAATAAGAAAATGGGATTCAGCGCAAGATCTCATCCCGTGAGGTCAAAATGATCACAAGAATGGTGAGCAAAAATCCCAGAACCACCCAAGGGGAACTAGTGAATGACCTGCATTGAGCTGGGACCACCTTTTAAAAGGCTACCATCAGAAACACACTATGCCGCCAGGGTCTCAGATCCTGCAGTGCCAGATGTGTCCTCCTGCTAAAGTTAGTACATGTCTGTCCAGTCTGAAATTTGCTAGAGAGCATTTGGATTATCTAGAAGAGTATTGGGAGAACATCATATGGTCTGATGAAATCAAAGTAGAACTGTTTGGTAAAATCAAAACTCATCATGTTTGGGAGGAGACAGAAGCTGAGTTGCATCCAAACAACACCATACCTACTGTGGAGCATGGGGAGGCAACATCATACTTTGAAGCTCTTTCTCTCCAAAGGGACCAGGACCACTGTTGCGTGTACATGAAAGGATGAATGGGGCCATGTATTGTGAGATTTTGAATGCACACCTCCTTCCATCAGCAAGGGCATTGAAGATGAAACATGGATGGGTCTTTCAGCATGATAGTGATCCCAAGCACACCATCAGGGCAACGAAAGAGTGGCTTCGTAAGAAGCATATGAAGGTCCTGGAGTGGCCTAGCCAGTCTCCAGATCTCAACCCCATAGAAAACCTTTGGAGGTATTTGAAAGTCCCTGTTGCTCAGCAACAGGCCCAAAACATCACTGCTCTAGAGAAGATCTGCATGGAGGAATGGGCCAACACCAACATACTACCAACAGTGTGTGCCAAACTTTTGAAGACTTACAGAAAATGTTTGACCTCTGTCATTGCCAACAGAGGATATATAACAAAATATTGAGGTGAACTTTTGTTAATGTCCAAACACTTATTTTCCACTATAATTTGCAAAATAAATCTTGCCAAATCAGACAAGATAATTTTCTGAATTTGTTTTCTCATTTTGACTCTCATAGTTGTGGTCTACATATGATGTCAATTACAGACAGGTCTCTCATCTTTTTAAGTGGGAGAACTTGCACAATTGGTGGCTGACTAAACACTTTTTTCCCCCACGGTGTTTGTAAAAAAAAACAGAAACTTGATGAAGATTTTCAAAATGTAGTAATTTTTTTAACTTTTAATTGTTGTGCCCATAAATCAAAGACACAAAATAATTAATATCCATATATTGATAGGGACCGCATCACATTTGAAGTGACTTTATATGACAGTAAAGGCCCCTTTACATTTAGCGATGCACCAGCGATCCCGACCACGATACGACCTGGTGCATCGCTAAATGGTCGCTAGTGAGCGGCCACATAGGCAGATCTCACAGCGATGCAGCAGCGATACAGCGGTCGCTACTTACCTTTCAGGCGAAGCGATCCTGACATCCTCCCGTCTGCGTCCACGCGTCGCTTGTCGGCGCCAGCAGGAAGCCCAGCAGGAAGCGCCCGACGAGAAATGAAGCTGCGCGATCTCACGCGATCAGTGACAGACAGCGGGGGGAGCCGGTCGGAGGTAAGTATTACACATAGCGATATCGCTAGCGATATCGCTGCTGCGTCATCAAATCGGTGATGCTTTAGCGATATTGCTAGCGATATCGCTATGTGTAAAACCCCCTTAAGTACCCAAAAGTGTCACCTCACCATTCTAAAATCTGCACCTCTCAAGGTGCTCAAAACCAGGAGAAGTTTATTAACCTAACCTTTCAGGTGTTTCATGGGAATTAATGGAATTGGAAGGAAAAAATAAGCATTAAATAAACTGACCACACTCCAGGAGAGAATAGCACAGAGCAAACTAAGTAGGTCCAATGAACAAAGAATGTATAGAGACTGGTAGCCATCCAACAAAACAAACACTGGCCCCAAATAGCACTCCAGGAAAGATAGCAAAGAACAAGCTAAGTAGATCCGATAAACAAACAAATGCATATACTAATCCTGTAATCATCCAGTAAGCCAATTACTAGCCCCAGGTGGCAGCAACACTACTGATACACATATCCCCTTTCTAGTAATAAGAAAGGCAGTGGTGCCCTTACCATTCAGTGGAGGGTGTCGTGTGTGAGCTGGCAAGTCTGCAGAGATATTGCTGTGAATTGCAGATGCGGATAGCAGTAGAGCAGGGCAGCCAGGGCCGACGTCTGCACCTGGTGCACCCGGGCAAGTGTCGGGGCCCTGAGCAGGTGGGGGGCCCACTCGCCATCAGAGACACCGGCGTACTATGAGGGGCCCTGTGCCAGTGATGTCGCCCATGGGTTGGCCTCCCCTGCTTGCTCAGGGCCCCAGCACTTGCAATACTTACGTCTCCCTGCTTCACTGCTGTGACATCTACCGCGTTTCCTGACAGTGACATTCAGGTCAGAGACCGCGATGACATCACATCTGTGCGCCCTCTGCCTGAACAGTCACAGTGCAGAGAGCTGGAAGATGGCGATGCTGAGGAGTCCAGAGTAGAGCAGTGCCCAGCGAGGAGAGGTATTTCATTACTTTTTGTGTTTGGAGCAATATATGGGGAGCATTATACACTGGAGAACTATATATGAGGCCTATCATACACTGGAGCATCATCCATGGGGCCCATCATATACTACAGCATCATATGGGGTTCATTATTTATGGGACATCACATGGAGCCCATTATATATGGAGCATTACATATGGAGACCAGTATATTTGGAGCATTATATGGGGCTCATCATACATTGGAGCATTATAAATGGGGCCCATTATACACTGGAGCATCATATGGGGCACATTATATATGGAGCATTATATAGGCCCATCATACACTGGCGCATCATCCATGGGGACCATCATACACTGGAGCATCATCCATGGAGACCATCATACACTGGAGCATTATAAATGGGGCCCATCATACACTGGAGCATCATATATACGGGGCCCATTATACACTGAAGCATTATAAATGGGGCCCATCATATACTGGAGCATCATATATGGGGCCCATTATACACTGGAGAATCATATGGGGCCCATTATATATGGAGCATTATATAGGCCCATCATACACTGGAGCAACAAAATTTACAAAACCATTTTTTTAGGGACCACCTCACATTTGAAGTGAGTTTGGGGGGTCAATATAACAGAAAATACCCAAAAGTGAAACCATTCTAAAAAACTGCACCCCTCAAGGTGTTCAAAACCACATTCAAGAAGTTTATTAACCATTTAGGTACTTCACAAGAATTGAAGCAATGTGGAAGGAAAAAATGAACATTTAACTTTTTTTCCCAAAAATTTTTCTTCGGGCACAATTTTTTTTATTTTGTCAAGGGTATCAGGAGAAAATGATCCAGAATATTTGTTGTCAAATTTCTCCTGAGTACACCAATACCCCATGTGTAGAGGAAGACCAATCTTTAGGCGCACGGCAGTGCTCAGAAGGGAAGGAGCATCATTTGAGATTTTGAATGTCAAATTGGCTGGAATCGAGAGCGGACCCCATGTCGTGTTTGGAGAGCCCCTGATGTACGTAAACAGTGGAAACCACCAATATGAGACCCCATTTTGGAAACTTAACCACCCAAGGAACTTATCTAAATGTGTGGTGAGCACTTTGATCCCCAAAGGGCTTCACAGAAGGCTATAAAGTAGAGCCGTAAAAAATTAAAAAATCATATTTTTTCCGCAAAAATGATCTTTTCACTGCCAATTTTTATTTTCCCAAGGTCAACTATTTTCGCAGGTCAACTTTTAACCCTTATAACTTCCTACCAAAAAAAAATTATGCTTCCAAAATTGTGCTGATGTAAAGTTGACATGTGGGAAATGTTATTTATTAACTACTTTGTGTGACATCACTCTCTGATAGAGTTAAGCGACTTTTGGTTTTTTAGGGTCGCGTTTCGTTTCGTGAAACCCGACTTTTCCAAAAGTCGGGTCAAGCAAGATCGTCCGATTATAGGGAAAAGTCGGGGTCGTCCCGAAACACGAAACCCAATGTAAGTCAATGGGGAATAAAAGTCGGCAGTGAGAGGAGGACAGGAAACACACCAACAGTGCCCATTTGAATGCCAAAAGCATCAATTCTTCTTACTTAAGCTTGTCAACCTTAATTAACTTCATAATACAAGTTACGCACTGAAAAATGGGGGTTATTTGGCTACAGACTGTGGGGGGGAGGGCTGGCTCCAGGTTTTCATGTGCCTTGGGCGAAAGAGCGCCCCTTTAACACATACCACAACTCATCATGCTCCGATACGGCAGAGAAATAGCGGTATAGTACAATGAAAAATACCTCACTTTTTACATCTCATGACGAGGCCCATCTATTTCTCCATACAGAATCATTGGTCCCATATAATGTTTGAAACAGTATATGATGCGCTCCACATAATGCTACAGTATATGTTGGTCCCCATGGATGAAGCTCCACTGTCTTATGGGCCCAAATAATGCTCCAAACATAATGGGCCCCATTTCTACTGCTCTAGTGTATAATGGGCCCTGTAAATGCTGCTCCAGTGTCTGATGTCCACCTTTGGAATGTTCCAGTGTATGGTGGGCCCCATCTATCATTCTCCAGAGTATAGTGCTCCCCAAAAATTGCTGTCCCAACATTGAAAACAATCAAATAAGTCTCCTCGCTAGGGAATCCCTGTACTTGTCTGGACTCCTCGTCGTCCCCATCTTCCATCTCACTGCACAGCATTTCAACTTTGCAAGTGCTGTGATCCTTGGCAAGCAGGGGGGGCCCACTCGTTGGCGACGGCACTGGCACAGGGCCCCTGATAGTACGGTGGTGTGTCTGATGGCGGGTGGGCCGAACCTGCACTTTCACCTGCAGCTTCCTCTTTGTCACCGTGTAAGATGGAACTGTATATGGGAAGGGTAACCTGAGTTTCATCAGGGTCAGATTCAGGTCGTGTAGCGTGCGAGGGGAATGTAGTGGTCTGGGTCAATGTACCTGCAGATTCATCGAGCAGTGGCTGGGCATCAGTGCACTTGTGTCGCCCCCAGGAGTACGGTTGCCACAGTGGCATTACCTTCTTCCTAGGGAGTGTGATGTCATGCTTGGGAGCAACGAAGGATCTCTCTAGCAGGTTAACTGATTGGGCGGCGTTATTCCCACGAGTCATGACCCTCCAAACAGCGTTCATGAAGGCAAAGTGTTTGTTTTACGTGGGCAGTATGGTTGCAAAGCTGAACCTTAAATGAATGTCCAGAAGGGCACCACCAGGAGTGGAGCCTACGGTTAAATTCGACTCCACCTGGGAAACCTCAACCATGCCAGCTACAGAACAGATGCACACATTGCAAGCTTAATTCCGTTAACGAACGAGACTCCGTCATGCCCCGCGGTCCGAGTCCGGCTTACTAGAGGGACACGTGAGGCTCTGGCACATGAGATTGGCCAATAACTGGTGTGTCATGCCCTTACATGTCCATGGCTGCATGTGCGCTACACTGAAAAGGCCAGCGTTTGTCGATTACAGGTGCAGATAACCCGCTGAACAACGTTAGTGATGGGGATCACTGATTACAATTATTACCCGCGAACAATGATTTCCCAGTAAGTGCAGGTCAACCGCAGTTCCGGAATTAGGCCTAACCGTCATTCCTGAAAAAATGAAAAACTTACGTGTGCAAACCACAGGTGCTGTAGCTTGCTTAAAAGCTCGCCAGCCGTTCTCACACCCAGTATGGATTCCAAGTGATTGCACAAAGGTTAGAAAGGGTACCGTATCCCCGGATAACATGTATGGATAGCGTACACATTCAAAATATATGTCTCAGGAGGCAGGCTCAGACGGTGTTAGGCCCAGTATGGATTGCACGTGATTGCACAAAGGTTAGAAAGAGTACCGTATCCCCAGATAACATGTATGGATAGCGTACACATTCAAAATATATGTCTCAGGAGGCAGTCTCAGACGGTGTTAGGCCCAGAATGGATTGCACGTGATTGCACAAAGGTTAGAAAGGGTACCGTATCCCCAGATAACATGTATGGATAGCATACACGTTCAAAATATATGTCTCAGGAGGCAGGCTCAGACGGTGTTAGGCCCAGTATGGATTGCACGTGATTGCACAAAGGTTAGAAAGGGTACCGTGTCCCCGGATAACATGTATGGATAGCGTACACATTCAAAATATATGTCTCAGGAGGCAGGCTCAGACGGTGTTAGGCCCAGTATGGATTGCACGTGATTGCACAAAGGTTAGAAAGGGTACCGTATCCCCGGATAACATGTATGGATAGCGTACACATTCAAAATATATGTCTCAGGAGGCAGGCTCAGATGGTGTTAGGCCCAGTATGGATTGCACGTGATTGCACAAAGGTTAGAAAGGGTACCATATCCCCGGATAACATGTATGTATAGCGTACACATTCAAAATATATGTCTCAGGAGGCAGGCTCAGTCGGTGTTAGGCCCAGTATGGATTGCACGTGATTGCACAAAGGTTAGAAAGGGTACCGTATCCCCAGATAACATGTATGGATAGCGTACACATTCAAAATATATGTCTCAGGAGGCAGGCTCAGACGGTGTTAGGCCCAGTATGGATTGCACGTGATTGCACAAAGGTTAGAAAGGGTTCCGTATCCCCGGATAACATGTATGGATAGCGTACACATTCAAAATATATGTCTCAGGAGGCAGGCTCAGACGGTGTTAGGCCCAGTATGGATTGCACGTGATTGCACAAAGGTTAGAAAGGGTACCGTATCCCCAGATAACATGCATGGATAGCGTACACATTCAAAATATATGTCTCAGGAGGCAGGCTCAGACGGTGTTAGGCCCAGTATGGATTGCACGTGATTGCAAAAAGGTTAGAAAGGGTACCGTATCCCCGGATAACATGTATGGATAGCGTACACATTCAAAATATATGTCTCAGGAGGCAGGCTCAGATGGTGTTAGGCCCAGTATGGATTGGACGTGATTGCACAAAGGTTAGAAAGGATACCGTATTCCCGTATAACATGTATGGATAGCGTACACATTCAAAATATATGTCTCAGGAGGCAGGCTCAGACGGTGTTAGGCCCAGTATGGATTGCACGTGATTGCACAAAGGTTAGAAAGGGTAATGTATCCCCAGATAACATGTATGGATAGCGTACACATTCAAAATATATGTCTCAGGAGGCAGGCTCAGACGGTGTTAGGCCCAGTATGGATTGCACGTGATTGCAAAAAGGTTAGAAAGGGTACCGTATCCCCAGATAACATGTATGGATAGCGTACACATTCAAAATATATGTCTCAGGAGGCAGGCTCAGACGGTGTTAGGCCCAGTATGGATTGCACGTGATTGCACAAAGGTTAGAAAGGGTACCGTGTCCCCGGATAACATGTATGGATAGCGTACACATTCAAAATATATGTCTCAGGAGGCAGGCTCAGACGGTGTTAGGCCCAGTATGGATTGCACGTGATTGCACAAAGGTTAGAAAGGGTACCGTATCCCCGGATAACATGTATGGATAGCGTACACATTCAAAATATATGTCTCAGGAGGCAGGCTCAGTCGGTGTTAGGCCCAGTATGGATTGCACGTGATTGCACAAAGGTTAGAAAGGGTACCGTATCCCCGGATAACATGTATGGATAGCGTACACATTCAAAATATATGTCTCAGGAGGCAGGCTCAGACGGTGTTAGGCCCAGTATGGATTGCACGTGATTGCACAAAGGTTAGAAAGGGTACCGTATCCCCGGATAACATGCATGGATAGCGTGCACATTCAAAATATATGTCTCAGGAGGCAGGCTCAGACGGTGTTAGGCCCAGTATGGATTGCACGTGATTGCAAAAAGGTTAGAAAGGGTACCGTATCCCCGGATAACATGTATGGATAGCGTACACATTCAAAATATATGTCTCAGGAGGCAGGCTCAGATGGTGTTAGGCCCAGTATGGATTGCACGTGATTGCACAAAGGTTAGAAAGGGTACCGTATCCCCGTATAACATGTATGGATAGCGTACACATTCAAAATATATGTATCAGGAGGCAGGCTCAGACGGTGTTAGGCCCAGTATGGATTGCACGTGATTGCACAAAGGTTAGAAAGGGTACCGTATCCCCAGATAACATGTATGGATAGCGTACACATTCAAAATATATGTCTCAGGAGGCAGGCTCAGACGGTGTTAGGCCCAGTATGGATTGCACGTGATTGCACAAAGGTTAGAAAGGGTACCGTATCCCCAGATAACATGTATGGATAGCGTACACATTCAAAATATATGTCTCAGGAGGCAGGCTCAGACGGTGTTAGGCCCAGTATGGATTGCACGTGATTGCACAAAGGTTAGAAAGGGTACCGTGTCCCCGGATAACATGTATGGATAGCGTACACATTCAAAATATATGTCTCAGGAGGCAGGCTCAGACGGTGTTAGGCCCAGTATGGATTGCACGTGATTGCACAAAGGTTGGAAAGGGTACCGTATCCCCGGATAACATGTATGGATAGCGTACACATTCAAAATATATGTCTCAGGAGGCAGGCTCAGACCGTGTTAGGCCCAGTATGGATTGCACGTGATTGCACAAAGGTTAGAAAGGGTACCGTATCCCCAGATAACATGTATGGATAGCGTACACATTCAAAATATATGTCTCAGGAGGCAGGCTCAGACGGTGTTAGGCCCAGTATGGATTGCACGTGATTGCACAAAGGTTAGAAATGGTACCATATCCCCGGATAACATGTATGGATAGCGTACACATTCAAAATATATGTCTCAGGAGGCAGGCTCAGACGGTGTTAGGTCCAGTATGGATTGCACGTGATTGCACAAAGGTTAGAAAGGGTACCGTATCCCCAGATAACATGTATGGATAGCGTACACATTCAAAATATATGTCTCAGGAGGCAGGCTCAGACGGTGTTAGGCCCAGTATGGATTGCACGTGATTGCACAAAGGTTAGAAAGGGTACCGTATCCTCGGATAACATGTATGGATAGCGTACACATTCAAAATATATGTCTCAGGAGGCAGGCTCAGACGGTGTTAGGCCCAATATGGATTGCACGTGATTGCACAAAGGTTAGAAAGGGTACCGTATCCCCAGATAACATGTATGGATAGCGTACACATTCAAAATATATGTCTCAGGAGGCAGGCTCAGACGGTGTTAGGCCCAGTATGGATTGCACGTGATTGCACAAAGGTTATAAAGGGTACCGTATCCCCGGATAACATGTATGGATAGCGTACACATTCAAAATATATGTCTATACATCAGGAGGCAGGCTCAGACGGTGTCAGGCACAGTATGGATTTGACGGCCCAGATTACACAGCGGAGGAGCAGGGAGAGGTAAAGATTGCAAATGCTGGGGCCCTGCCCATGCAAGGGGGGCCCACTCGTGGGCGTCGGTACTGGCACTGGGCCCCTCATAGTACAGCGGTGTGTCTGACGGCGGGTGTGCACCACCACCGTCAGAGACACTTGATTGCACTATGAGGGACCCTGTGCCAGTGCCCACGCCCAAGAGTCGGCCTACCCACCTGTCCAGGGCAACGGCACTCGCACGGTGTCGTGCGCTAGGTGGTGACCCCGGCCATGGGGGGAGGCAGCACAGTTAGGGAGTTTTAGAAAGTGGCATTTGTTGATGTTGGACATTCAGCTGATGCAAAAGGCGAAATAGGTCAAGTCCCAGGAAGAGGTGGACCAAAGCAAGCCATTTTTCTGTCACCCTATGTGTCATCAGGGGAAGGTGGGACAAAATCCTTGGAAACCCATGCGTGGTTCATTTTAATGAAGGTTAGATCATCCACATTTTGGGTTGACAGACGGGTCCTTTTTTCTGTCAGGATTGATCCAGCTGCACTGAAGACTCTTTCCGATAGCACACTTGCAGCTGGGCAAGCGAGCTCCTGTAAGGCATATTGGGCCAATTCAGGCCAGGTGTCCAGTTTAGCGGCCCAATAGTCAAAGGGGAATGACCTGTGTGGGAGAACATCGATATGGGAGGAAAAGTAGTTTGTAACCATAGTTGACAACTGCTGTCTCCTGTCACTTTCCATCGATGCAGTATTACCAGTTGTGTGAGCGGTATTTGAAAAATCAGTCCACAACATTGTCATGAAACCCCTGTCTCCAACGCCACTTCTGCTGTGTGCACCACGAACACCTCTGCCAAGCTGCCCCCGGCCCGTACGGCTCGTGCGTGAACCATCACCGCTGCTGTGTGCTGGGAATGCCTCAAGCAACCGATTTACCAGAGTTGCTTGTTTATTAGCCAATATTAGGTCAAGGTTCTCCTGTGGCATGATGTTTTGTAATTTGCCTTTATAGCGTGGATCCAGGATGCTGGCCAACCAGTAGTCGTCATCGTTCATCATTTTGGCAATGCGGGGGTCCCTTTTTAGGATCCGCAAGGCATAATCTGACATGTGGGCCAATGTTCCCGGTGTCAATGATGCACTGCGAGTGCTGGGTGGAGGAGCACTTTCTGGCAAATCCACATCCCTCCAGTCACGCACAAACCCTGTACCAGACCTTGCCACGCCAACATTTTCACTTGCCCCACGAGATGCATCCTCCTCCCCTAAGTAATCATCCCCATCATCATCCTCCTCCTCCTCTACTTCCTCCACCTCGTCCAGGAGAGGTCCCTGAGCAGACAATGGCTGAATGTCATCAAGGATTCCCTCCTCCTCTTCCTCCTCATCAACATTGGCTGCAGACGCCTGCTCCTTAAGGTGCGTCAGAGTTTGCATGAGCAGACGCATAAGTGGGATGCTCATGCTTAGGATGGCGTCGTCTGCGCTTACCAGCCATGTGCATTCCTCAAAACACTGAAGGACTTCACAGAGGTCTTTCAGCTTCGACCACTGCACACCTGTCAACTTCATGTCTGCTCTCAAAGTGCCTGGCCGTGTATCCTCCCTCAAATGCATTATGGCCTGCCTCTGCTCGCACAGCCGCTCCACCATGTGCAGGGTGGAGTTCCACCTTGTTACAATGTCGATAATGAGGCGGTGGTTGGGAAGGTGGAGCAATCGCTGCAGCTTCTGCATACGAACGGAGTGTACAGGCGACCGGCGGATGTGCGCGCACAGTCTTCGCACCTTCTGGAGCAGGGCTGTTAACTCTGGATAATTTTTGAGGAAGCACTGCACCACCAGGTTCAAGGTGTGAGCAAAGCAAGGTATGTGGCTGAGTTTTGAAAGGGCTATGGCTGCCACAAAATTACGGCCATTATCACTAACTACCTTGCCTGCCTCAAGATGTACACTGCCCAGCCATGACTCAGTTTGTCGCTTCAAGTACTCGGCCAGCACCTCGGCGGTGTGTCTGTCACCCAAACACATCATCTGCAACACAGCCTGCTGACGCTTTCCACTAGCTGCTCGATAGGGGACACATCGTGTGCAACAGTGGCAGCTGCAGATGGAGTGCTCGTACGACTGCGCTCTGTGGACGAGCTTTCGCTTCTGGAGGAGGAGGAGGAGGAGGAGGGTCGAACGCCTACAGCCAACTGTTTCCTATACCGTGGGCTAGGCAGCACTGTCCCACCACCGCTGTCCCCTGTGGACCCTGCATCCACCACATTAACCCAGTGCGCAGTGATGGACACGTAACGGCCCTGGCCATGCCGACTGGACCATGCATCAGTTGTGAGATGCACCTTTCCGCTCACTGACTGCTTGAGTGCATGGACAATGCGGTCTTTCACATGATGGTGGAGGGCTGGGATGGCTTTGCGAGAGAAGAAGTGGCGACTGGGTAGGTCATAGCGTGGTACTGCATAGGCTATGAGTTCGCGGAAAGCTGTGCTTTCCACCAACCGAAAGGGCATCATCTCAAACGAGATTAGTTTGGCAATGTGGGCGTTCAAACCCAGTGTACGCGGATGAGAGACTGAGTACTTTCTTGACCTACTCATAGTGTCTGGGAGGGTGAGCTGGACTTGAGAGCTGCATATGGTGGAAGTAGCGGTGGACAGGGCGGACTGAGAGAGGGTTGATGATGGTGATGGAGTTGGTGTTCTTTCTGATTGCCTAGAATCAGTCTTTCGTTGATATAACAGTGGGATTCCCTGACTGCTGTGGTCTTGCAACGACACCTCAACATTTGCTGCTGTGCTAACCGGTGGGCTTACAGTGGGGGAAACAATGTAGCGTTGCTGACTACCTTCGTTGTGATCAGTTGCACATGTGGCACTTGAGGTTTGGTGTTGTGTCCACGCTTGCAAGTGCATGCTGGTTAAATGTCTAAGCATGCAACTGGTATTCAAATTTTTCAGATTTTTCCCTCGGCTAAAGGTCTTTGCGCACCTCTTACAGATAACCTTGGCCTGATCATGAGGATTTTGGTAAAAAAAGTGCCACACTGCACTCTTCCTACTTTGGCAGACATTTTGCGGCCTAGCACGCTGTGATCTTTTGACCCTCTGGACAAGCTGTCCAGCAACTCTTTTGATGTTTGGAACCTGTCTTTGGAGTGCTCCGGGCCTGCCAGATAACAGCTGTTGCGATGTCGATGTCTGCTGTGGATGCTCCTCATCTGAGCTATTGGAAGCAGCACCCTCTTCCCCCAATGGATGCCAATCTGGGTCAACAACTGGATCATCCATCACCTCCTCTTCTATGTCATGTGCACCTTCCTCTGTGTCACCGTGTATGGTGGTATAGTGTGCGGGAAGGGGCACCTGAGTCTCATCAGGGTCAGAATCTGGCTCTGTACACTGCGAGGACAATGTAGTGCTCTGAGTGAATGTACCAGCAGAATCATCCATCAGCGGCTGTGCATCAGTGCACTCCATGTCAGATTCATCTTGGCCTGGGTAATTCACCATTTCACTTGATAATCCAGGCATGGTATGTGAAAACAGCTCCATGGAGTAATCAGTAGTATGGCCTGCGTCATCCTTCAATCTTGGTTGGGGTGAAGGACACAAGGAAAGGTGTGGTTCATGAACATGAGCCTCCAATGACGACTCAGTGCTTTTACTTTTTACAACTGAAGAAGAGGAGGCGATAGAGCTGGAGGCTGAGTCAGCAATGTAAGACAAAACTTTTTCCTGATGCTCTGGCTTTAAAAGCGGTTTGCCAACTCCTAGAAAACTAAGCGTTCGAGGCCTTATGTAGCCAGACGATGACGCAGGGTCAGCACCTCCTGCATTCGGTCCTATTTTGCTCTTGCCACTACCATCAGATCCACCACCAACACCATCATTACCAGCTGCCAACCCCCGCCCAATTCCACGGCCTTTTCCACCAGCCTTCCTCATTTTTGGTAGAAATGTAGACAAAATCCAACAAACTATATAGTAATGTAAAACAAGGTACAAGGTGTCTATAGGACAGGGGAGATTTTGAATTTCTGCAGACACTTGTGGACACTGGACACTTTTGGATTGTGTGAGGCCCACTGATATCTGAGCGCTATGTGACAGGCTCGATGGCACAGCTGTGACCAAAGTGACTAGAGGATAAGGGAGATTTTGAATCTCTGCACACACTTTTGGACACTGGATGGACACTTTTGGATTGTGTGAGGCCCACTGATATCTGAGCGCTATGTGACAGGCTCGATGGCACAGCTGTGACCAAAGTGACTAGAGGATAAGGGAGATTTTGAATCTCTGCACACACTTTTGGACACTGGATGGACACTTTTGGATTGTGTGAGGCCCACTGATATCTGAGCGCTATGTGACAGGCTCGATGGCACAGCTGTGACCAAAGTGACTAGAGGATAAGGGAGATTTTGAATCTCTGCACACACTTTTGGACACTGGATGGACACTTTTGGATTGTGTGAGGCCCACTGATATCTGAGCGCTATGTGACAGGCTCGATGGCACAGCTGTGACCAAAGTGACTAGAGGATAAGGGAGATTTTGAATCTCTGCACACACTTTTGGACACTGGATGGACACTTTTGGATTGTGTGAGGCCCACTGATATCTGAGCGCTATGTGACAGGCTCGATGGCACAGCTGTGACCAAAGTGACTAGAGGATAAGGGAGATTTTGAATCTCTGCACACACTTTTGGACACTGGACACTTTTGGATTGTGTGAGGCCCACTGATATCTGAGCGCTATGTGACAGGCTCGATGGCAGAGCTGTGACCAAAGTGACTAGAGGATAAGGGAGATTTTGAATCTCTGCACTCACTTTTGGACACTGGATGGACACTTTTGGATTGTGTGAGGCCCACTGATATCTGAGCGCTATGTGACGGGCTCGATGGCACAGCTGTGACCAAAGTGACTAGAGGATAAGGGAGATTTTGAATCTCTGCACACACTTTTGGACACTGGACACTTTTGGATTGTGTGAGGCCCAATGAATATCTGAGCGCTATGTGACAGGCTCGATGGCACAGCTGTGACCAAAGTGACTAGAGGATAAGGGAGATTTTGAATCTCTGCACACACTTTTGGACACTGGATGGACACTTTTGGATTGTGTGAGGCCCACTGATATCTGAGCGCTATGTGACAGGCTCGATGGCACAGCTGTGACCAAAGTGACTAGAGGATAAGGGAGATTTTGAATCTCTGCACACACTTTTGGACACTGGATGGACACTTTTGGATTGTGTGAGGCCCACTGATATCTGAGCGCTATGTGACAGGCTCGATGGCACAGCTGTGACCAAAGTGACTAGAGGATAAGGGAGATTTTGAATCTCTGCACACACTTTTGGACACTGGATGGACACTTTTGGATTGTGTGAGGCCCACTGATATCTGAGCGCTATGTGACAGGCTCGATGGCACAGCTGTGACCAAAGTGACTAGAGGATAAGGGAGATTTTGAATCTCTGCACACACTTTTGGACACTGGATGGACACTTTTGGATTGTGTGAGGCCCACTGATATCTGAGCGCTATGTGACAGGCTCGATGGCACAGCTGTGACCAAAGTGACTAGAGGATAAGGGAGATTTTGAATCTCTGCACACACTTTTGGACACTGGACACTTTTGGATTGTGTGAGGCCCACTGATATCTGAGCGCTATGTGACAGGCTCGATGGCAGAGCTGTGACCAAAGTGACTAGAGGATAAGGGAGATTTTGAATCTCTGCACTCACTTTTGGACACTGGATGGACACTTTTGGATTGTGTGAGGCCCACTGATATCTGAGCGCTATGTGACGGGCTCGATGGCACAGCTGTGACCAAAGTGACTAGAGGATAAGGGAGATTTTGAATCTCTGCACACACTTTTGGACACTGGACACTTTTGGATTGTGTGAGGCCCAATGAATATCTGAGCGCTATGTGACAGGCTCGATGGCACAGCTGTGACCAAAGTGACTAGAGGATAAGGGAGATTTTGAATCTCTGCACACATTTTTGGACACTGGATGGACACTTTTGGATTGTGTGAGGCCCACTGATATCTGAGCGCTATGTGACAGGCTCAATGGCACAGTTGTGACCAAAGTGACTAGAGGATAAGGGAGATTTTGAATCTCTGCACACACTTTTGGACACTGGATGGACACTTTTGGATTGTGTGAGGCCCACTGATATCTGAGCGCTATGTGACAGGCTCGATGGCACAGCTGTGACCAAAGTGACTAGAGGATAAGGGAGATTTTGAATCTCTGCACACACTTTTGGACACTGGATGGACACTTTTGGATTGTGTGAGGCCCAATGAATATCTGAGCGCTATGTGACAGGCTCGATGGCACAGCTGTGACAAAAGTGACTAGAGGATAAAGGAGATTGGATTGCTTTTAAAAAAGCAGTTTGCGGAGCAGTGGGTAAACAGCAATGCAGGAATGTCAGGAAGCCTTAGAAGGCAGCCCAACAACCAACACCACTGATACACCACTATATAGCCTCCCCTTGCACTGCACACACAGTGACTGGTGTGTTGTGCAGGCCAAATTGCTAGCAGCAGAAGCAGTTTTTTTTTCTTCTCAGCAGGACAAAAAAAAAAAATTGGGATTGCTTTTAAAAAAGCAGTTTGCGGAGCAGTGGGTAAACAGCAATGCAGGAATGTCAGGAAGCCTTAGAAGGCAGCCCAACAACCAACACCACTGATACACCACTATATAGCCTCCCCTTGCACTGCACACACAGTGACTGGTGTGTTGTGCAGGCCAAATCGCTAGCAGCAGAAGCAGTTTTTTTGTCTTCTTCCCTGCCTAACGCTCTCCCTACAGAATCAGCAGCAACCTCTCCCTATACTAAGATCGGCAGAAGTAAGATGGCGGTCGGCGTGCACGCCCTTTTATACCCCCTGTGACGCCCACCAAAGCAAGCCAATCACTTGCATGCCCTTCTGAAAGATGCTGGTGACCTGTACCTATGTCATCACGTTGCCCACAGTGTCCGTGGATCCTGATTGGCTGAAAAAGAGCGCAAAACAAACGTTTGAAACGCGACTTTGGCGCGTAAGTCACCGACCTCGTGGCCGACCTCATCCTAGGGTCTGGTTTCGTTTCATGAAACCCGACTTTGCCAAACGTCGGCGACTTTTGAATTTTTTCAACCCGTTTCGCTCAACTCTACTCTCTGATTTAAGGGTACAAAAGTTAAAAGTTTGGAAATTGCAAAATTTTCTAAATTTTAGACAAATTAAATAAACGCAAGTCATATCGATGAAATTTTACCACTAACATGAAGTACAATATGTAACGAAAAAGCATTCTCAGAATCAGCAGGATCTGTTGAAGCGTTCCAGAGTTATAACCACATAAAGTGACAGTGGTCCGATTTCAAAATTAAGGCCTGGTCAATAACCTACAAAGTGGCTTGGTCCGTAAGTGGTTAATGATAAAGGTTGCAGATAAGTGACTGGAAAGTAGTTGGGCTTGCCTGTGATAGCATTATTTTCAGCTGGATATGTCTCCTCAGATGCACATCCAGTTTAAAAATATTTTGGAGCATAGTTCTTTGTGCCGCAATATCATACACAACCCTGGCCTACCAGAGGCCAGTGGCTGACATCGGCATTTTATTGGAGGTGGCGCAATGACATCACTATATTGTGGCACCTGTGACAGGAGAATGAAAGGGATAATTCTTAATTGATTGCTTTGTTAAATATGCCAGAATGGGGGACGTTTTTACTGTATTTGTGCCAGAATATCGTGCATTATTGTAACATTGGGGTCAGAATGAGCGACATTATTACTATATTAGGATAAGAATGGGGTCAATTTTACCATCGTGTGACTTGAAGTTAGGATATTACAGAGTAAATGACATTATACTGTATGTGTGCCAAATGGGGGACATTATTACTGTATAGGATACCAGAATGTGGAATATTATTACCATAAGAAACCAATATCGGGACTTTTTTACTGTATAGGGGTAAGAATGGGGCCAGAATAGATGACATCTATAATATAACGCTACAAGCGTCACGCTGTCCGAAGCCTTTATAGACTGCCCAAGCGCGACGCTCCTGCGCAGTCTGGCTCCAGACAGAAGGCATCCAGCGGTTACAGGTAAGAGGAGTGTGTATGGCGCCAAAGACCACGGAACGCGTAGACACTGAATGCATACCGCGATCTCCGGTGCCATACTTACATACTTACCTGGGGGGGATGAGCATTGTCGCGGCACTTCTCTTCTCGACGGAGACTGGGGCAGGAGTGCGGCGTCGGAATCGCGAATGCGCATAACGCTATCGGGTGCCATTTTACTGAAGACACAGTTACAGTGCATCTTCAGCAATATGGTGCCGGACAGCGCGGTATGGGCATGCGCATACTCTGCGCATACTCCTCCTGCGGCCTCCAGCAGAACGGGACAGCGCTGGAGCACAGGGAAGAAAGGTGAGTATAAATGTTTGGGGTTTTTTTGTATGTGCAGTTTAATAGGGGTGAGGGGACCCTACATATCAGGATTGGGGGTTGAGGGGACCATGCAGATCAGGATTGGGGGTGAGGGGACCATGCATATCAGGATAGGGGGGTGAGAGGACCATGCATACCAGGAAAAGGGATGAGAGGACCATGCATACCAGGATAGGGGGGTGAGAGGACCATGCATACCAGGGTAGGGGGGTGAGGGGACCATGCATACCAGGATAGGGGGGTGAGAGGACCATGCATACCAGGATTGGGGAGTGAGGGGACCATGCATACCAGGATTGGGGGGTAGAGGACCATGCATACCAGGATTGGGGGGGTGAGGGGACCATGCATGCCAGGATTGGGGGGTAGAGGGCCATGCATACCAGGATTGGGGGGGTGAGGGGACCATACATACCAGAATATAGATGAGGGGGCCATGCATAGCAGGATAGGGATGAGGGGTACCATACATACCAGGATAGGGATGAGGGGTGCCATGCATATCAGAATAGGAGGGGGGAAGCACATACCAGGATGGGAGACCATATACCATATAAAAATGCTTGCCACCCATGCATAGAACGGGTTCAATAGCTAGTTATTACTATATTGGGTTTACAGTGTGTGGCATTGTTACCATATTAAGACCAGAATGGGGGATATAATTACTATATTGGAATCTGAATAAAGGATATTATTACTACTTATCAGACAGAATGTGGGACAGTATTACTAATTTGGGACCTGAAGTAAGGACATCATTACTATATAGGGGTCAGAATGGATGACACCATACTGTATGGGTGCCAGAAAGAGAGACATTATTTCTGTATGCAGGCCAAAATGAGGGTCATTGTTACTGTATATGGGTCAAAAGGGGGAATAGTAAAACATAAAAACATGTGTGAGAGAAGTAAAACATAATCAAATCGATGTAAATTGGGTATTTTCACAATCATAATAATGTAGCTATGCCATTTACGGTACAGATTATAGTGAGCAGTGTTTTAAAAAAAAAAAATTCCAGAATTATTATTTTTTTTTGTACATTGTACCTGCAAAATAGTCTAATGAAAAGTGATCATCAGCTATATATTCCAGAAAGCTGCATCACTAAAAAGTAAGTTCGCATGCAGCTCCATTTGACAGAAAATTGTAAATGTGGTGACACAAAAATAAATGATTTTTTTTCAAACAGTGCATTTATTGAATAAGAGTAGTAAAATATAAATAGCAACATGGTTCAAGGTAGGGTAAGGCGTCACACAAGACTGCATCTTGTCACCATTCCTTTTCAAGAAATATGTAGAAGCTAATTTCAAGAAGCCTGGACTTGCCAAAAAAGAAGGAATTAAAATTGCTGGATGAATCATCAACCATCTTAAATGCACAAGTGATACACATTAATAGCAACAAGCGTAGATGGAATGAAGGGCTTATTACAGGGTGTCAAGATGGAACGTTTGAACATGGGACGGCTACTCAATTTAAAGAAGACAAAGTTATTGGCTACAGCCAGGCAATCGGGACACATTTGAGATGGATGGCAACAAACTGGAAGTTGTAAAGGACTTCAACCTACTTGGTTTGATGACCACTCAAGAATCAGATGCAGAAACGACATTGGGAGTTAATAGGAGAATAGCTGCAGGCAAATCAACAATGAAGACACTGGACAAGACTTTCAAGTCGAGAAACATTTCACTGGCTACAAAGACGTGGCTTGTATATAGTTTGCTCTTTTCTGTGGTAACATAAGAATGCGAAACCTGGGCTATAATGAAACAAGACAGAAGAAAAATCTATGCCCTCGAAATGTGGCAATGGAGAAAAATGTTATCAATAACATGGATGGAAGGAATAACAAATATAAATCAATTTTGGAACAAATCAAGCCAAACATGTCTTTCGATGCTAGGATCACCAAGCTACAACATGCCTACTTTGGACACATCATATGAAAAAAGCAATCACTGGGGAAGGACATGGTGGTTGGAAGGACAGAAGGAACAAGGAGAAGAGGAAGACTCAATGGCTTGATACTATCAAGATAACAATGGAGAAGATCCTGGTAGACCTATTTAGGCTTGCACAAGATCGATCTTCCTAGAGACTGTTTATCCATCAAGTCACCATGGATCGAGATGGAGCCAAAGGCCATTAAAAATTAATAAGTAGAAGATAGTAACTTATTTCAACTCACTGATTTATTGTATTTATTTGTATATATTCCTATTTTTGTGCAATCCTCATTAATAAGATGAACTCTATTATCGACAATGCTATCCAGTATACATCTTGTCACATGTATGCATCCCTGAATCGTCTTTTAAGTGTATATACCGCTGTGCAAAATGTGTGCATGATGAACATTTTGAAGCCTAGCTATGTGATCTAAATGAGAAACTTGCAGCGCAGAGGTTCAATTAACAATAAGAAAAGGAGTTTGCTGCTCACTCACCAGTGCTCACTGGGGTACAGTGATGTACAATAGTCTTAGTCAGGTATGGAAAAATCCTGCATAGTAAGAATGCTTTAAAAAATGGAAGCTTATATTTATGAACACAATGTTAAGTGCATGAACAAAAGAGAAATCTAAATCAAATCAGTATTTGGTGAGACCACTCAAAAAGAGAATAGGATGGAGGTCTCCAGGTCACCACGTAAGCCCATAGTTCTCCTGAGCATGAATCATTGCCACTGCTTGGGGCAGTTAGAAAAATAAACCAGTAAAGATAAATCCAGCTGCATGGATAAAATTCTTGAAGCTATATAGGAGCAGGTTAAAATTTCATAAGACATCCAGTGCAAGAATGGAGCACAATTGTGTTTCTGCTGCTTGTAGTATCCTTAATCATGGTGTTTACTGTTGTAAGAGAGTGGAAAAATGATTAGCACCCCCAAAAAAATCATTTAATTGCAATGTGTTATATTGATGCATTTCTCAATTACTGCATTGATTTATAAGTGTATTGTGAAATCTATTGCTACCTGCAGAAGTTTTGGTAAGGACATGGTTAGCAATTAGTAAGTGGCTGTAGAAGTCTGTAGTACAGAGAGCATCACTCAGACAGAAAACAAAAACTGTTTTTCCAGAACAGGAATCCAGGAAAAGTTGCACATGCATAATCATGGAAGTAAGTACAGTTTAGCAGGAAGCTGGGAGAGTCTCAAACGGGAGCATAGTTGAAAACAACGATAAAGCTATTAGTAGTCCTGAGACTGCTCTGGTCTGGACAAGGTCGATCTGATTCAGTGGTGGTCTGCAAATTGCAGATAATCATGTTGAAGGTGAAATGTAAAATACTGCTATGACTAACCATCTATATGAAAACTCTGTCAAATTCAAATGTGAATATCATCTAGTCTGACGCCAGGTATATGTTATGTCTTTTCAACTTCTGCTTCAGTAAAAGACTTTCTCTTTCTACCTTGCTCATCCCCTCCACCACACTACCTTGCAATCCATTGCCACCAGCCTCCAAGGGAACAGTACCAAAAGTGTGAGGAAAGACATTGTCACTGCATCACATGTTTCAATGGTGTTAAGGATTGGTTCTTAAGTCATACTCGGCCAAAATAAATATTTCACTGTATGGGTATCTCTAGGATTGCTGTGGTCTGCATTAAGTCCTCCTGGATAAATCATTCTGTTGTCTGGCTGGTGTGTCCACAGGATGGGAAAGTATGTAAAGCGTATTACAGCCATACAGCAAACACTATGATTATAGGTAACTGCTGTTTCCCTTTAAAGGGAACCTGTCACCCCCCCCAGGCATTTTTAAGCAAAAGAGACACCTTGTGTAGCACTAATGCTGCATTCTGTCAAGGTGGCTCTTTTCCTTAGCGTCCCTTCCACCGCAGAAATAATCGTTTTTAAAATTGTTCAAAAATACCTGAATTTTGACAGGGGGGCAAGTCTTTCCCCCTCTGACAGACGCCTCGCATCCATCAGTCATTTCGTATTTGGCGCTGCCTCCTCAGTGTACTTTTGAAATGCTTGCGCCTGCGCTGTACTGCGCTGTACTGTGCCGTACTAAAGTTTCGTGGGCATGCGCAGTTAGCGCTGCCCGACGTGCCCGTGCTCTCAGATCACATCCTAGCCTTCATATCACGCGGCCACAGATCCCACCCCGCAGTCGCTTATGATTTATTCACACTGCGGGGCTGGGAATCTTGGGCATGCGCAGTAGTTCTCTGCGGCTCTCATGCCCAAGATTCCCAGCCCCGCAGTGTGAATAAATCATAAGCGACTGCGGGGCGGGATCTGTGGCCGCGCTATATAAAGGCCAGGATGTGATCTGAGAGCACGGGCACGTCGGGCAGTACTAAATGCGCATGCCCATGAAACTATAGTACAGCGCAGGTGCCAGCATTTCAAAAGAACACTGAGGAGGTGGTGCCAAATACGAAATGACTGATGGATGTGAGGCGTGTTATGATTGGGTCACCGAGGAGGAAAGCAAGACCAAGCTAAGCCACAGAAAACCAGAGAGGTTGGTAACTAAGCGGATTGCAGACCCCTGATCCTATCCACACAACTAGCAGTAGCCGTGGAGCGTACCTACGATGATTCTAGACGTCTCAACACAGCCAGAGAACTAAATAAGCCTAAAGCAAGAAAGGGGAAATCTAAACTGCCCCAGAGCAGACCCCAAAGGAATAGATAGCCCCCAAACATATATTGTCGGTGAGACAAGGTGAAAACACAAACGCAGTTAGGAAAATAGGCTGAGCAAATGATGGGGCTCGACAGGACAGGAAAGGAAAGACACTGTCTGCAATCACGCAAAAAACCCTGCAAAAAATGCCCAACACGTCTGATAGAAAAAATACTGAAGTCACTAGACTTCGCCCACTATATCAGCACTCTGTATAACCTGAAAACAGAGCAAAGAGAGGCCAATCTAATAAGGGACAAAAACAAACTGGCACAAACAGTAACATAAGGATGGAAATTCAGCACAGCCCCAGCCGGGGCTGGCTGACCACACAAAACTGAAATAGACAAAACCAAATCAAATGTGAACAATAGCAAAAGAACACTTGACTTGAGCATGCAGGGACTGAGCTGGAAACTAAGACCTCAGGAGGCAGGAAAAAATCTCCAGCAGGGATAGAGGGAGTCGGCTGTCTTAAATCCTGTCAGAAACTCCCAATGCCAATCGTCCTCCTCATTATCAGGTGGCAGGCCTCTGTCAATTAGATCAGCTCCATTACCTCCTGTAACCACCAGAGCGAGCCTGGAAAGAGAGCTCGCGACCCCTCTGTCAGTACAACCAACTCCACTACCTTCACCAGCAACCAGAGGTAGGCCAGAAAGTGAATTCACAACAGAGGCTTCTGTCAGAGGGGGAAAGACTTGCCCCCCTGTCAAAATTCAGGTATTTTTGAAGAATTTTTTAAAATGATTATTTCTGCGGTGGAAGGGATGCTAAGTAAAAGAGCCACCTTGACAGAATGCAGCATTAGTGCTGCACATGGTGGTTCTTTTACTTAAAAATGTCTGGGGGGGTGACAAGTTCTCTTTAAAACAGCACCAAAGCATCAATTCTAGGGGCTCTTGCACATAGTTTGTGCAAGAAATCAGCAGGGACGTTACTAGATTTTGGAGAACCATGTAATCTCATGCAAACTCAATAATGTTGAGATCATGGCTTTGTATACAGTGGGTACAGAAAGTATTCAGACCCCTTTAAATTTTTCATTCTTTGTTTCATTGCGGCCATATGGTAAATTTAAAAAAATCATCTTTTTTTCTCATTAATGTACAGTCCGCACTCCGCACCCCATCTTGACTGAAAAAGACAGAAATGTAGAAATTTTTGCAAATTTCCTAAAAAAACCTTGAAATATCACATAGTCATAAGTATTTAGACCCTCAGGCCACTCTTCCATAAAGGCCCAACTGGTGGAGGCCTGCAGTGATAGTTGATTTTGTGTAAATTTCTCCCATCTCCCTACTGCATCTGTGGATCTCAGCCAGTGATCTTGGGGTTCTTCTTTACCTCTCTCACCAAGTCTCTTCTCCCACGATTGCTCAGGTTGGCTGGATGGCCAGGTCTAGGAAGACTTCTAGTGGTCCCAAACTTCTTCCATTTAAGGATTATGGAGGCCACTGTGCTCTTAGGAACCTTGAGTACTGCAGAAATTCTTTTGTAACCTTGGCCAGATCTGTGCCTTGCCACAATTCTGTCTCTGAACTCCTTGGCTAGTTCCTTTGACCTCATGATTCTCATTTGGTCTGACATGCGCTGTGAGCTGTGAGGTCTTATATAGACAGGTGTGTTTTGCAAATCAATTCCTATCAGTTTAATTAAACACAGCTGGACTCTAATGAAGGAGTAGAACTAGCTCAAGGAGGCTCACAAGGAAATGGACAACATGTGACTTAAATATGAGTGTCTAAGCAAAGGGTCTGAATGCTTATGATCATGTGATATTTCAGTTTTTCTTTTTTAAAAAAATTTGCAAAAATGTCTACGTTTCTGTTTTTTTCAGTCAAGATGGGGTGCAGAGTGTACATTAACCCCTTACCTACAATTGACGTAATATTCCGTCCATGTGACCATGGACCTAATTACCATGGACGGAATATTACGTCATCGCGATCAGCGGCGCCCACGTGGTGAGCGCCGCTGATCGCGGCCGAGTGTCAGCTAATTATCATAGCTGACACCCGGCACAATGTGTCAGGGGCGGTCACGGACCGCCCCCTACACGTTAACCCCTTGCACACCGCGATCAAACGCGATCGCGGTGTACCGGGGGTTAAAGGGAAGCATCGGCAGGGAGGGGGCTCCCTCCGTGCTTCCCTGAGCCCCCCACGGCAGCGCAATGTGCAGCGCTGCTGCGGGGGGCTCTTTCCCTACAGGCCCCCGGATCCAAGATGGCGACGGGGGCCTGCAGGGAGCTGACTTCCTCACTGCCTGCAAAGCGCAGGCATGAGGAAGTCTGCAGCAGTGCCTGTGACAGATCGCTGATCTGTCACAGTGATCTGTGATGTGACAGATCAGCGATCTGTCACAGGACAGTGATGTCCCACCTGGGACAAGGTAATAAAGTAAAAAAAAAAAAAAAAAGTGTTAAAAATAATTAAAAAAAAATCGCTAAATAAATCAGTAAAAAAAAAAAAAATATTCCCCAATAAATCCATTTTTTCAAAATAAAAAAACAAAAACAATAAAAGTACACATATTTGGTATCGCCGCGTCCGTAATGACCTGCCCTATAAAACTGTCCCATTAGTTAACCCCTTTAGCGAACCCCTTAAAAAATAAAAATAAAAAACGAAGCAAAAAATAATGATTTATTATCATACCACCGAACAAAAAGTGCAATAACGCGCGATCAAAAAGACGCATATAAATATGCATGGTACCGCTGAAAACGTCATCTTGTCCCGCAAAAAACGATCCACCATACAGCATCATCCGCAAAAAAATAAAAAAGTTATAGCTCGCAAAATAAAGCGATACAAAAATAATTATTTTTTATATAAAATAGTTTTCATTGCAAAAAACCGACAAAACATAAAAAAAGACCTAAATGAGGTATCGCTGTAACCGTACTGACCCGAAGAATAAAACCGCTTTATCAATTTTACCGCACGCGGAACGGTGTAAACGCACCCCCCCAAAAGAAATTCATGAAACGCTGGTTTTTGTTCATTCTGCGTCCCAAAAATCGGAATAAAAAGCGATCAAAAAAGTCACGTGCCCGAAAATGGTACCAATAAAAACGTCAACTCGTCCCGCAAAAAATAAGACCTCACATGACTCGGTGGGTCAAAATACGGAAAAATTATAGCTCACAATATGTGGTGATGCAAAAACTATTTTTACAATAAAAAGCGTCTTTTAGCGTGCGACAGCCGCCAAACATAAAAACCGCCATAAATCGTAAATCAAACCCCCCGTTATCACCCCCTTAGTTAGGGAAAAATAATAAAACTAAAAGAAAATGTATTTATTTCCATTTTCCCGCTAGGGTTAGGGTTAGGGTAGGGTTAGGGCTAGGGTTAGGGTTAGGGCTAGGGTTAGGGCTAGGGTTAGGGTTAGGGTTAGGGCTAGGGTTAGGGCTAGGGTTAGGGCTAGGGTTAGGGCTAGGGCTCAGATTAGGGTTAGGGGTGTGTTGAGGTTCGGGTTGGAGTTATAATTGGGGGTTTCCACTGTTTGGGCACATCAGGTGCTCTCCAAAGGCAACATGGCGTCTGATCTCAATTCCAGCCAATTCTGCGTTGAAAAAGTCAAATGGTGCTCCTTCCCTTCCAAGCTCTGCCATGTGCCCAAACAGTGTTTTACCCCCACATGTAGGGTATCAGCCTACTCAGGACAAATTACAAAACAACTTTTGGGGTCCAATTTCTCCTGTTACCCTTAGGAAAATAAAAAATTGGGGCAAAAATATAATTTTGCGGAAAAAAGTTTTTTTTATTTTCACGCCCAGGCGTTATAAACTTCTGTGAAGCACTTGGGGGTTCAAAGTGCTCTCCACACATCTAGATAAGCTCGGTGGGGGGTCTAGTTTCCAAAATGGGGTCACTTGTGGGGAGTTTCAATAGTTTAGGTACATTAGGGGCTCTCCAAACGCATATGACACCCGCATACCAATCCATCAAAGTCTGCATTCCAAAACATCACTACTTCCCTTCCGAGCCCCGACGTGTGCCCATACAGTAGTTTTCTCCCACATATGAGGTATCAGCGTACTCAGGACAAATTGGACAACAACTTTTGGGGTCCAATTTCTCCTGTTACCCTTGGGAAAATAAAAAAAATGGGGACTAAAAGATGATGTTTGTTGAAAAAATATGATATTTTTATTTTCACGCCCGGTCGTTATAAACTTCTGTGAAGCACTGGGGGGTTCAAAGTGCTCACCACACATCTAGATAAGTTCATTAGGGGGTCTAGTTTCCAAAATGGGGTCACTTGTGGGGGGTTTCCACTGTTTAGGTACATCAGGGGCTCTCCAAACGCAACATGACACCCGCAGACCATTCCATCAAAGTCTGCATTCCAAAACGTCACTACTTCCCTTCCGAGCCCCGACGTGTGCCCATACAGTAGTTTTCTCCCACATATGAGGTATCAGCGTACTCAGGACAAATTGGACAACAACTTTTGGGGTCCAATTTCTCCTGTTACCCTTGGGAAAATAAAAAAATGGGGACTAAAAGATGATGTTTGTTGAAAAAATACGATATTTTTATTTTCACGCCCGGTCGTTATAAACTTCTGTGAAGCACTGGGGGGTTCAAAGTGCTCACCACACATCTAGATAAGTTCATTAGGGGGTCTAGTTTCCAAAATGGGGTCACTTGTGGGGGGTTTCCACTATTTAGGTACATCAGGGGCTCTCCAAACGCAACATGACACCCGCAGACCATTCCATCAAAGTCTGCATTCCAAAACGTCACTACTTCCCTTCCGAGCCCCGACGTGTGCCCATACAGTAGTTTTCTCCCACATATGAGGTATCAGCGTACTCAGGACAAATTGGACAACAACTTTTGGGGTCCAATTTCTCCTGTTACCCTTGGGAAAATAAAAAAATGGGGACTAAAAGATCATGTTTGTGGAAAAAATACGATTTTTTTATTTTCCCGCCCGGACGTTATAAACTTCAGTGAAGCACTGGGGGGTTCAAAGTGCTCACCAGTCACCACACATCTAGATAAGTTCCTTGGGGGGTCTAGTTTCCAAAATGGTGTCATTTGTGGGGGGTTTCTACTGTTTTGGTACATTAGGGGCTCTCCAAACGCATATGACACCCGCATACCAATCCATCAAAGTCTGCATTCCAAAACATCACTACTTCCCTTCCGAGCCCCGACGTGTGCCCATACAGTAGTTTTCTCCCACATATGAGGTATCAGCGTACTCAGGACAAATTGGACAACAACTTTTGGGGTCCAATTTCTCCTGTTACCCTTGGGAAAATAAAAAAAATGGGGACTAAAAGATGATGTTTGTTGAAAAAATATGATATTTTTATTTTCACGCCCGGTCGTTATAAACTTCTGTGAAGCACTGGGGGGTTCAAAGTGCTCACCACACATCTAGATAAGTTCATTAGGGGGTCTAGTTTCCAAAATGGGGTCACTTGTGGGGGGTTTCCACTGTTTAGGTACATCAGGGGCTCTCCAAACGCAACATGACACCCGCAGACCATTCCATCAAAGTCTGCATTCCAAAACGTCACTACTTCCCTTCCGAGCCCCGACGTGTGCCCATACAGTAGTTTTCTCCCACATATGAGGTATCAGCGTACTCAGGACAAATTGGACAACAACTTTTGGGGTCCAATTTCTCCTGTTACCCTTGGGAAAATAAAAAAATGGGGACTAAAAGATGATGTTTGTTGAAAAAATACGATATTTTTATTTTCACGCCCGGTCGTTATAAACTTCTGTGAAGCACTGGGGGGTTCAAAGTGCTCACCACACATCTAGATAAGTTCATTAGGGGGTCTAGTTTCCAAAATGGGGTCACTTGTGGGGGGTTTCCACTATTTAGGTACATCAGGGGCTCTCCAAACGCAACATGACACCCGCAGACCATTCCATCAAAGTCTGCATTCCAAAACGTCACTACTTCCCTTCCGAGCCCCGACGTGTGCCCATACAGTAGTTTTCTCCCACATATGAGGTATCAGCGTACTCAGGACAAATTGGACAACAACTTTTGGGGTCCAATTTCTCCTGTTACCCTTGGGAAAATAAAAAAATGGGGACTAAAAGATCATGTTTGTGGAAAAAATACGATTTTTTTATTTTCCCGCCCGGACGTTATAAACTTCAGTGAAGCACTGGGGGGTTCAAAGTGCTCACCAGTCACCACACATCTAGATAAGTTCCTTGGGGGGTCTAGTTTCCAAAATGGTGTCATTTGTGGGGGGTTTCTACTGTTTTGGTACATCAGGGGCTTTCCTAACGCGACATGGTGTCCGATCTCAATTCCAGCCAAAAACGTCAAATGGCGCTGCTTCCCTTCCGAGCTCTGCCATACGCCCAAATAGTGGTTTACCCCCACATGTGGGGTATCAGCGTACTCAGGATAAATTGCACAATATCTTTTAGGGTCCTGTTACTTTTGGAAAAATAAGAATTGAGGGTGAAAAGATCATTTTTGTGGAAAAAATATGATTTTTTAATTGTACTGCTGTACGTTATAAACTTCTGTGAAGCCCTTGGGGGTTCAAAGTTCTCACCACACATCTAGATAAGTTCCTTGGGGGGTCTAGATTCCAAAATGGTGTCATTTGTGGGGGGTTTCCACTGTTTTGGTACATCAGGGGTTTTCCAATCGCGACATGGTGTCTGATCTCAATTCTAGCCAAAAACGTCAAATGGCGCAGCTTCCCTTCCGAGCTCTGCTATGCGCCCAAATAGTCATTTACACCCACATATGGGGTATCAGCGTACTCAGGACAAATTGCACAATAACTTTTAGGGTCCTGTTACCCTTGGAAAAATAAAAATTGGGGGTGAAAAGATCATTTTTGTGGAAAAAATATGATTTTTTAATTGTACCGCTGTACGTTATAAACTTCTGTGAAGCCCTTGTGGGTTCAAAGTTCTCACCACATATCTAGATAAGTTCCTTGGGGGGTCTAGTTTCCAAAATGGGGTCACTTGGGGGGGTTTCCACTGTTTAGGTACATCAGGGGCTCGCCAAACGTGACATGGCGTCCGATCTGAATTCCAGCCAATTTTGCATTGAAAAAGTCAAACGGCGCTCCTTCCATTCTGAGCTCTGCCATGCGCCGAAACAGTGGTTCCCCCCCACATATCAGGTATCAGCGTACTCAGGACAAATTGCACAATAAGTCTTGCAGTCCAATTTCTCCTGTTACCCTTGGTAAAATAAAGAAAATTGAACCTGAAGTATTTTTTTTGTGAAAAAAAGTTAAATGTTCATTTTTTTTTTAATATTCAAAAAATTCCTGTGACGCACCTAAAGGGTTAATAAACTTCTTGAATGTGGTTTTAAGCACCTTAAGGGGTGCAGTTTTTAGAATGGTGTCACTTTTGGGTATTTTCTATCATATAGACCCCTCAAAGTGGCTTCAAATGTGAAGTGGTCCCTAAAAATAAAATGGTGTTGCAAAAATGAGAAATCGCTGGTCAATTTTTAACCCTTATAACTTCCTAACAAAAAAAAATTTTGGTTCCAAAACTGTGCTGATGTAAAGTAAACATGTGGGAAATGTTATGTATTAAGTTTTTTGTGTGCCGTAACGCTGTGATTTAAGGGCATAAAAATTCAAAGTTGGAAAATTGCGAAATTTTCAAAATTTTCGCCAAATTTCCGTTTTTTTCACAAATAAACGCAAGTTATTTGAATGCAATTTTACCACTAACATGAAGTACAATATGTCACGAGAAAACAATGTCAGAATCACCGGGATCCATGGAAGCGTTCCAGAGTTATGACCTCATAAAGGTACAGTGGTCAGAATTGTAAAAATTGGCCCGGTAGTTAACGTGCAAACCACCCTTGGTAGTGAAGGGGTTAATGAGAAAAAAATGAACTTTTTTTGAATTTACCAAATGGATGCAATGAAACAAAGAGTGAAAAATTTAAAGGGGTCTGAATACATTCCGCACCCACTGTATATGAGATATATTCATCACTGTGAAAAGTTGAAATGTATTTTTTTTAAAAATCTGATTACCAGCATACAATAATTAAGGGAATGCCATGAACTGCTTTATTTCCATTTTCCTCACATGGTAAGAAAGTGCTCACTCTAGCTTTGAGTTTATTAGTCATACCTGATAATCTGGTTGCTAGGAATATATATCCTAAAGATGCCTGAGTCGAAAGCCAAAATATTATCTACCTAAACTCCAAGGTTGAGAAAACTCCCCTGTTGTTTAATCCATTAATAAAGGAAAAAGCCTTAGCACACTGCTACCAATGCAATTGTATTTTAAAAACTGACACGAAATGTGTCGAAAAATAAAGCAAGTGTTAAAAATAAGCATTCAAGAAAGCTTGATCATCTCATACAGCAGCACTTTTCTGCTATTGTGAAATACAAAAAAGTGTTTTGTTGAAACCTCCTCTCAATAAACCTGTGCCCGTCAAAGATCAGGCTCTTTTATGAATGAAAACTATATGCAGTTCCCTTTTATTTGTAGTTATCCATTCATATCACTTGTACTATTGTACGGTGGTAGGCTAGAAATGTTCTCAGCCTCGTTCCTGCACTGGCGGTGTGTTTGTGATGCTGTTGTTATTCTGAGCCGATTCATCTCTCCCTGTTAACATAATGTATTGTGTGCATTTCTCTATAGCCAGCTATATACATAAATCTGTTTATGTAGAAAAAGTACTATATAAATACTGTTCTCAGAGGTTTAACTGGTGTTGGGTGCGAATCTGACATGGTGAGACAATGACAAGGTGACAAAAGTGTGCTGAGTGACAGGTGAATGAACGGCATGTGTATGATGTGTGAGTGGCAGAGATGTTTATTCACGATGAAGTAAGATGGGGAAAAGCTGAGGAACTGCATAATATCGAGCAGTGAAGACTTGGATAGTGCTCCTGGAAAGAAAGGGGCAGAGATGGAGTGATGTGAGAAGCAGGTTCCATAGCTTTGGTTGAAATCTCAGAGAAGAGACTTTACTCACCAAATTGTGAGAATTGTTCTTATGTCGAAAGCTGAGTGGCGAAGGGTGGCGCCTGATCAACAGGAACATGAGACAGCAATAGAGACCATGATTAGAGGAGGTGAGCTAAGAAATATTTGGCCTGTAAGAAGCCAGGAAGAAATGGGCTTTTGTCATGCTGTGTGTATGCCAAAGACCTGTGAAGTGATTGAGTAGGACTTATTGAGTATGGTGTGTTTAGTGACTGTAAAAGAAGGAGAGTACAGGCAGTGGCAAAAGCACTAGTGAAAGTGCTGAGCTCATCTGATGAACTTTTCCATTGCAACATTACCAATATTACACCTCTATATTAGAACAAGCTGTAAATAATTCAGATTGCTTTAAAAAGGGCTGAATCACATCAGTGTCTTGTTGGGGCGACAAGAATCTATGATGTTGCAGGAGTGCAACAAGTGACGAGTAGAGTTGAGCGACTTTTGGTTTTTTAGGGTCGAGTTTCGTTTCGTGAAACCCGACTTTTCCAAAAGTCGGGTCGAGCAAGATCGGCCGATTATAGGGAAAAGTCGGGGTCGTCCCGAAACACGAAACCCAATGTAAGTCAATGGGGAATAAAAGTCGGCAGTGAGAGGAGGACAGGAAACACACCTACCATGCCCATTTGAATGCCAAAAGCATCAATTCTTCTTACTTAAGCTTGTCAACCTTAATTAACTTCATAATACAAGTTACGCACTGAAAAATGGGGGTTATTTGGCTAAAGTTGTGGGGGGGTAGGGCTGGCTCCAGGTTTTCATGTGCCCTGGGCGAAAGAGCGCCCCTTTAACACATACCACAACTCATCATGCTCCGATACGGCAGAGAAATAGCGGTATAGTACAATGAAAAATACTTCACTTTTTACATCTCATGACGAGGCCCATCTATTTCTCCATACAGAATCATTGGTCCCATATAATGTTTGAAACAGTATATGATGAGCTCCACATAATGCTACAGTATATGTTGGTCCCCATGGATGAAGCTCCACTGTCTTATGGGCCCAAATAATGCTCCAAACATAATGGGCCCCATTTCTAATGCTCTAGTGTATAATGGGCCCTGTAAATGCTGCTCCAGTGTCTGATGTCCACCTTTGGAATGTTCCTGTGTATGGTGGGCCCCATCTATCATTCTCCAGAGTATAGTGCTCCCCAAAAATTGCTGTCCCAACATTGAAAACAATCAAATAAGTCTCCTCGCTAGGGAATCCCTGTACTTGTCTGGACTCCTCGTCGTCCCCATCTTCCATCTCACTGCACAGTATTTCAACTTTGCAAGTGCTGTGATCCTGAGCAAGCAGGGGGGGCCCACTCATTGGCGACAGCACTGGCACAGGGCCCCTGATAGTATGGTGGTGTGTCTGATGGCGGGTGGGCCGAACCTGCACTTCCATCTGCAGCTTCCTCTTTGTCACCGTGTAAGATGGAACTGTATATGGGAAGGGTAACCTGAGTTTCATCAGGGTCAGATTCAGGCCGTGTAGCGTGCGAGGGGAATGTAGTGGTCTGGGTCAATGTACCAGCAGATTCATCGAGCAGTGGCTGGGCATCAGTGCACTTGTGTCGCCCCCAGGAGTACGGTCGCCACAGTGGCATTACCTTCCTCCTAGGGAGTGTGATGTCATGCTTGGGAGCAACAAAGGATCTCTCTAGCAGGTTAACTCATTGGGCGGCGTTATTCCCACGAGTCATGACCCTCCAAACAGCGTTCATGAAGGCAAAGTGTTTGTTTTACGTGGGCAGTATGGTTGCAAAGCTGAACCTTAAAGGAATGTCCAGAAGGGCACCACCAGGAGTGGAGCCTACGGTTAAATTCGACTCCATCTGGGAAACCTCAAACATGCCAGCTACAGAACAGATGCACACATTGCAAGCTTAATTCCGTTAACGAACGAGACTCCGTCATGCCCCACGGTCCGAGTCCGGCTTACTAGAGGGACACGTGAGGCTCTGGCACATGAGATTGGCCAATAACTGGTGTGTCATGCCCTTACATGTCCGTGGCTGCATGTGCGCTACACTGAAAAGGCCAGCGTTTGTCGCTTACAGGTGCAGATAACCCGCTGAACAACGTTAGTGATGGGGATCACTGATTACAATTATTACCCGCGAACAATGATTTCCCAGTAAGTGCAGGTCAACCGCAGTTCCGGAATTAGGCCTAACCGTCATTCCTGAAAAAATGAAAAACTTACGTGTGCAAACCACAGGTGCTGTAGCTTGCTTAACAGCTCGCCAGCCGTTCTCACGCCCAGTATGGATTACACGTGATTGCACAAAGGTGAGAAAGGGTACTGTATCCCCAGATAACATGTATGGATAGCGTACACATTCAAAATATATGTCTATACATCAGGAGGCAGGCTCAAACGGTGTCAGGCACAGTATGGATTGCACTTGATTGCACAAAGGTTAGAAAGGGTACCGTATCCCCGGATAACATGTATGGATAGCGTACACATTCAAAATATATGTCTACACATCAGGAGGCAGGCTCAGACGGTGTTAGGCCCAGTATGGATTGCACGTGATTGCACAAAGGTTAGAAAGGGTACCGTATCCCCAGATAACATGTATGGATAGCATACACATTCAAAATATATGTCTATACATCAGGAGGCAGGCTCAGACGGTGTTAGGCCCAGTATGGATTGCACGTGATTGCACATAGGTTAGAAAGGGTACCGTATCCCCGGATAACATGTATGGATAGCGTACACATTCAAAATATATGTCTATACATCAGGAGGCAGGCTCAGACGGTGTTAGGCCCAGTATGGATTGCACGTGATTGCACAAAGGTTAGAAAGGGTACCGTATCCCCGGATAACATGTATGGATAGCGTACGCATTCAAAATATATGTCTATACATCAGGAGGCAGGCTCAGACGGTGTTAGGCCCAGTATGGATTGCACGTGATTGCACAAAGGTTAGAAAGGGTACCGTATCCCCAGATAACATGTATGGATAGCGTACACATTCAAAATATATGTCTATACATGAGGAGGAAGGCTCAGACGGTGTTAGGCCCAGTATAGATTTCACGTGATTGCACAAAGGTTAGAAAGGGTACCGTATCCCCGGATAACATGTATGGATAGCGTACACATTCAAAATATATGTCTATACATCAGGAGGCAGGCTCAGACGGTGTTAGGCCCAGTATGGATTGCACATGATTGCACAAAGGTTAGAAAGGGTACCGTATCCCCGGATAACATGTATGGATAGCGTACACATTCAAAATATATGTCTATACATCAGGAGGCAGGCTCAAACGGTGTCAGGCACAGTATGGATTTGACGGCCCAGACTACACAGCGGAGGAGCAGGGAGAGGTGAAGATTGCAAATGCTGGGGCCCTGCCCAAGCAAGGGGGGCCCACTCGTGGGTGTCGGTACTGGCACTGGGCCCCTCATAGTACGGAGGTGTGTCTGACGGCGGGTGTGCACCACCACCGTCAGAGACACTTGATTGCACTATGAGGGACCCTGTGCCAGTGCCCGCGCCCAAGAGTCGGCCTACCCACCTGTCCAGGGCAACGGCACTCGCACGGTGTCGTGCGCTAGGTGGTGACCCCGGCCATGGGGGGGGAGGCAGCACAGTTAGGGTGTTTTAGAAAGTGGCATATGTTGATGCTGGACATTCAGCTGATGCAAAAGGTGAAATAGGTCAAGTCCCAGGAAGAGGTGGACCAAAGCAAGCCATTTTTCTGTCACCCTATGTGTCATCAGGGGAAGGTGGGACAAAATCCTTGGAAACCCATGCGTGGTTCATTTTAATGAAGGTTAGATCATCCACATTTTGGGTTGACAGACGGGTCCTTTTTTCTGTCAGGATTGATCCAGCTGCACTGAAGACTCTTTCCGATAGCACACTTGCAGCTGGGCAAGCGAGCTCCTGTAAGGCATATTGTGCCAATTCAGGCCAGGTGTCCAGTTTAGCGGCCCAATAGTCAAAGGGGAATGACCTGTGTGGGAGAACATCGATATGGGAGGAAAAGTAGTTTGTAACCATAGTTGACAACTGCTGTCTCCTGTCACTTTCCATCGATGCAGTATTACCAGTTGTGTGAGCGGTACTTGAAAAATCAGTCCACAACATTGTCATGAAACCCCTGTCTCCAACGCCACTTCTGCTGTGTGCACCACGAACACCTCTGCCAAGCTGCCCCCAGCCCGTATGGCTCGTGTGAGAACCATCACCGCTGCTGTGTGCTGGGAATGCCTCAAGCAACCGATTTACCAGAGTTGCTTGTTTATTAGCCAATATTAGGTCAAGGTTGTCCTGTGGCATGATGTTTTGTAATTTGCCTTTATAGCGTGGATCCAGGATGCTGGCCAACCAGTAGTCGTCATCGTTCATCATTTTGGCAATGCGGGGGTCCCTTTTTAGGATCTGCAAGGCATAATCTGACATGTGGGCCAATGTTCCCGGTGTCAATGATGCACTGCGAGTGCTGGTTGGAGGAGCACTTTCTGGCAAATCCACATCCCTCCAGTCACGCACAAACCCTGTACCAGACCTTGCCATGCCAACATTTTCACTTGCCCCACGAGATGCATCCTCCTCCCCTAAGTAATCATCCCCATCCTCCTCCTCCTCTTCTTCCTCCACCTCGTCCAGGAGAGGTCCCTGAGCAGACAATGGCTGAATGTCATCAAGGATTCCCTCCTCCTCTTCCTCCTCATCAACATTGGCTGCAGAAGCCTGCTCCTTAAGGTGCGTCAAAGTTTGCATGAGCAGACGCATAAGTGGGATGCTCATGCTTAGGATGGCGTCGTCTGCGCTTACCAGCCGTGTGCATTCCTCAAAACACTGAAGGACTTTACAGAGGTCTTTCAGCTACGACCACTGCACACCTGTCAACTCCATGTCTGCTCTCAAAGTGCCTGGCCGTGTATCCTCTCACAAATGCATTATGGCCTGCCTCTGCTCGCACAGCCGCTCCACTATGTGCAGGGTGGAGTTCCACCTTGTTACAATGTCGATAATGAGGCGGTGGTTGGGAAGGTGGAGCAATCGCTGCAGCTTCTGCATACGAACGGAGTGTACAGGCGACCGGCGGATGTGCGCGCACAGTCTTCGCACCTTCTGGAGCAGGGCTGTTATCTCCGGATAATTTTTGAGGAAGCACTGCACCACCAGGTTCAAGGTGTGAGCCAAGCAAGGTATATAGCTGAGTTTTGAAAGGGCTATGGCTGCCACAAAATTACGGCCGTTATCACTAACTACCTTGCCTGCCTCAAGATGTACACTGCCCAGCCATGACTCAGTTTGTCGCTTCAAGTACTCGGCCAGCACCTCGGCGGTGTGTCTGTCGCCCAAACACATCATCTGCAACACAGCCTGCTGACGCTTTCCACTAGCTGCTCGATAGGGGGACACTTCATGTGCAACAGTGGCAGCTGCAGATGGAGTGCTCGTACGACTGCGCTCTGTGGACGAGCTTTCGCTTCTGGAGGAGGAGGAGGAGGAGGGTCGAACGCCTACAGCCAACTGTTTCCTATACCGTGGGCTAGGCAGCACTGTCCAAACACCGCTGTCCCCTGTGGACCCTGCATCCACCACATTAACCCAGTGCGCAGTGATGGACACATAACGGCCCTGGCCATGCCGACTGGACCATGCATCAGTTGTGAGGTGCACCTTTCCGCTCACTGACTGCTTGAGTGCATGGACAATGCGGTCTTTCACATGATGGTGGAGGGCTGGGATGGCTTTGCGAGAGAAGAAGTGGTGACTGGGTAGGTCATAGCGTGGTACTGCATAGGCCATGAGTTCGCGGAAAGCTGCGCTTTCCACCAACCGAAAGGGCATCATCTCAAACGAGATTAGTTTGGCAATGTGGGCGTTCAAACCCAGTGTACGCGGATGAGAGACTGAGTACTTTCTTGACCTACTCATAGTGTCTGGGAGGGTGAGCTGGACTTGAGAGCTGCATATGGTGGAAGTAGCGGTGGACAGGGCGGACTGAGAGATTGTTGATGATGGTGATGGCTCAACACCTCCTGCATTCGGTCCTATTTTGCTCTTGCCACTACCATCAGATCCACATCCAACACCATCATTACCAGCTACCAACCCCCGCCCAATTCCACGGCCTCTTCCACCAGCCTTCCTCATTTTTGTTAGAAATGTAGACAAAATCCAACAAACTATATAGTAATGTAAAACAAGGTACAAGGTGTCTATAGGACAGGGGAGATTTTGAATTTCTGCACACACTTGTGGACACTGGACACTTTTGGATTGTGTGAGCCCACTGAATATCTGAGCACTATGTCACAGGCTCGATGGCACAGCTGTGACAAAAGTGACTAGAGGATAAGGGAGATTTTGAATTTCTGCAGACACTTGTGGACACTGGACACTTTTGGATTGTGTGAGCCCACTGACTATCTGAGCACTATGTCACAGGCTCGATGGCACAGCTGTGACCAAAGTGACTAGAGGATAATGGAGATTTTGAATTTTTGCAGACACTTGTGGACACTGGACACTTTTGGATTGTGTGAGGCCCACTGAATATCTGAGCGCTATGTCACAGGCTCGATGGCACAGCTGTGACAAAAGTGACTAGAGGATAAGGGAGATTTTGAATTTCTGCAGACACTTGTGGACACTGGACACTTTTGGATTGTGTGAGCCCACTGACTATCTGAGCACTATGTCACAGGCTCGATGGCACAGCTGTGACCAAAGTGACTAGAGGATAATGGAGATTTTGAATTTCTGCAGACACTTGTGGACACTGGACACTTTTGGATTGTGTGAGGCCCACTGAATATCTGAGCGCTATGTCACAGGCTCGATGGCACAGCTGTGACCAAAGTGACTAGAGGATAACGGAGATTTTGAATTTCTGCAGACACTTGTGGACACTGGACACTTTTGGATTGTGTGAGCTCACTGAATATCTGAGCGCTATGTCACAGGCTCGATGGCACAGCTGTGACCAAAGTGACTAGAGGATAAGGGAGATTTTGAATTTCTGCAGACACTTGTGGATACTTTTGGATTGTGTGAGGCCCACTGAATATCTGAGCGCTATGTCACAGGCTCGATGGCACAGCTGTGACCAAAGTGACTAGATGATAATGGAGATTTTGAATTTCTGCAGACACTTGTGGACACTGGACACTTTTGGATTGTGTGAGCCCACTGAATATCACAGCGCTATGTCACAGGCAGAAATTGGCTAGTGTATCACAAACTACAAGGTGTATGTAGAATTGGGGAGAATAGGAATCTCCCTAGAGTGCAGGTCTGTAAGAACGGAACATGTCCTCGACTTATACTCACAGAGTGACACAGATAGCTTCACTGTAGCTGTGATAACAGCCGTTACACGGTACTGTGTGAGGAGCGTACACCGCTGTATGGTGTGAAAAAATGCACGCTCAGTACCTCAGCAGGACAAAAAAAAAAAATTGGGATTGCTTTTAAAAAAGCAGTTTGCAGCTCAGTACCTCAGCAGGACAAAAAAAAAAAATTGGGATTGCTTTTAAAAAAGCAGTTTGCAGAGCAGTGGGTAAACAGCAATGCAGCTGTCAGCCCAACAACCAACACCACTGATACACCACAATATAGCCTCCCCTTGCACTGCACACACAGTGACTGGTGTGTTGTACAGGCACAATCGCTAGCAGCAGAAGCAGTTTTTTTTTCTTCTTCCCTGTCTAACGCTCTCCCTACAGAATCAGCAGCAACCTCTCCCTATGCTAAGATCGGCAGAAGTAAGATGGCGGTCGGCGTGCGCACCCTTTTATACCCCCTGTGACGCCCACCAAAGCAAGCCAATCACTTGCATGCCCTTCTGAAAGATGGTGGTGACCCGTGCCTATGTCATCACGTTGCCCACAGTGTCCGTGGATCCTGATTGGCTGAAAAAGAGCGCAAAACAAACTTTTGAAATGCGACTTTGGCGCGTAAGTCGCCGACCTCGTGGCCGACCTCATCCTAGGGTCGGGTTTCGTTTCATGAAACCCGACTTTGCCAAAAGTCGGCGACTTTTGAAATTTTTCGACCCGTTTCGCTCAACTCTAGTGACGAGGCTTCAAGGGACATGATGATGTCTTGAGAGCCTAGTAATGTTAAAAGAGGCACCCAGGATGCCAGCATTTCAGTAACAGATTAGGATGTTCGCACTGCCCTGGTCTGACTGCCACAAACCAAAGTACTGAAGTGGTTGTCAGATCATGGATGAGCAAATCTTTTTTGCTCATCTTTCATTTTCATCTTATAATTGGGTCGCCCTCCCAGGGCTGTGGGGTACTCACAGCAGCGGTGACCCAGTCCGTGGCCCTGGTATCCCATGTAAAAGGGGTTGAGTTGGGAATAAAGTTTATAAGTGATTCATGACGCCACCTGTGGTGTTCGGCAAGGGAGGTATTAAGCAGACGCTGCAGACAGATCCTCTGGGATAGATGGTGCAGTGCAGCAATGATGTTGTAGCCCTCCACAGGTAGGGCTGTTGGTCCCAGGGCAGTGTAGCGGAATGTTTAGGAAGAGGGTGCAGTGCTGGCACAGAGATGTAGCAGTGCTGAGGATGTTGCCGGAAGGAGGCAAGGACACAACAGGGTGCAGTTTCTTTACCTTTACTTGGCAAATGCAGTCCAGGGTCCTGATTACAGATGGCACAGGAGCAGGCTAGCCTGGAAGCAACTCAGGGATCTCTCTATCAGATGGGTTGTGTAGTCTCCTTCCTAGCGCTGGCTTGAGGTACATGCAGTACAGTGTTACACTGAAGTTCCTCCTTCTTATCTTCTCTTAGAACTACCTCGTATGGCAGACAGCTGTAGCCTTCTATCTCTCTTGGCTCACCCGTCGCTGTTGTGCCTCTGAGTCTTAGTTGGGAATCGAGCATTTACAGCTTCCTATTCCTCTGGTTTCTTTTGCAGGACCTTCAGTATCCATACAACCGTGGAGACCAGACTCCAGATCATGCGCTATCACTGGGAGGGAGCTCTCTATCCTCAGCTCAACCTCCAGCTTCTCTCCACACATCTACACTCGTTGCCCTCCTCACACTAACTCCTAATTTCCTTTCCTGACCCTCAGAGAGCACTCCTCCCCCAATTCTGATTCAGAGCTCCCTCTTCTGGCCTGGAGTGGGAACTGTGTTGCATGATATGGTTAACTGTTAGAGAGACCCTTCATTGCCTCCAAGCCTGCCATCACCCTCCCTGGAGGAAGGCAATGCCACTGTGGCAACCATACTCCTGGGGTGCCACATTCCCCCCTAGCGCAAGTCAGTACTCCTGGACTGATAAAAGAAAACATGAATAACATATAAACATGTAAACAATATGAAGGTTACAAGATTTAAGAAAAATAAAAAATTTACAAAAACCAAAAGCTCCAAAAATAGTCCTATGATGATAAGTCCAAGCATCAATGTCCATGGTCCATTCCTGGGCAAATGGTGAACTATTTACAAGGGTAGTGACCACACAAGTCCTGTTGTCCAATGTCCATCAAAACATGAAGCAAGAACTTCAAAAAGGCTTCTTACAGGTTATCTGTAGGCACAAAGCTTGAGAACAGTTACATATATACACAATTTCAACATTCACATAAACTTATCTATACATGATATCTGATGGGCGTTATACCTTGTGTAGTATGTGCAGACCTGCGTAACTCTGGTGTGGTTAAACTAGGTAGTATTCTCCTACCGACTCTTAGTCTCACCATGGGTATGACAGATTCACCACTGGCAGGGCGAGGGTTCTCTGGCTCCACTGCTGGTGTGGCATCTGCTACCTGAACTTCCCGATTTTCAGAGTTCTCATGAGTCACTGCTTCTTGTACTACCAGTTGGGGAAATGTCAACACTGGCACCACTATGGCATCATTTACTTTAGTCCAATTGGCGGGGAATTCTCCAAGTATGGTGCTGACCTTTTCTTTTTCTATGGGTTGGATGTTATTTTGTTCTTCCATTCTTTCTCTTAACTGGTCAGGGCATAATTTCAAATGATCCCTTGATACTGCTGCTGAGGTTTCTGCTCCATCTTTACTAATAAGGCAAAATTTGAGGGTAGAATTATGTAGGGTTCAGCTTCCCATTGGTCATCCAATTTATGCAGTCTTCTTTTCCTCTTGAGGACTTGTTCTCCTGGTGACAAGGGGACTGCAGGTGCATGCGGATTGTAGTTCCTCTCTTGTTTTTGTCTTGCCTGAGCTAGACTCTTTTCCACACACTCTTGTACTCTTCTGTACTTTTGCTGCCTCTCTGTATCCCAGTCAGCATCTGGTGATGTCACTTCAGGTGTCAGGACTCCCATATCCAAATCAATAGGCAGTTTACCAGGCCTCGCTCTCATGAGGTAGGCTGGAGTGCAGTTGGTGGAATTCACAGAAATGTGGTTGTAGAGGTCTACCAGATCTGGCAACTTTTCTGGCCACAGATTCCTCTACTCCAAAGGCAAGGTCTTCAGGAGGTCAATCACTACCTGGTTCATCTTTTCACACATGCCATTGGTCTGTGTATGGTGTGGTGTTGTCCGGATCTTCTTACAACCATACAAGATACAGAATTCCTGGAACACTTCTGCCTCAAAAGCTGGACCTTGATCTGTAAGCACTCGCTCTGGGTATCCGTGTGGTCGACAAAAGTGCTGTTGAAAGGCTCTGGCTGCAGTCCTGGTTGTTTGATCTTTGACAGGTACAACTACCAGGAATCTTGAGTAGTGGTCCACGATGGTAAGAGCATAAATGTAGCCTGAACGGCTTGGGACCAGCTTCACATGGTCCAGGGCGACCAACTCAAGTGGCTGTTTGGTTATTATTGGCTGTAGAGGAGCTCTCTGGCTGTTTCGATCCTTTCTGCGCAGGTTACATTGTCCACACGGCTTTCCTCATACTAGCCCAGTAGAACCTCTCCCGGAGCAATGCTTCTGACTTTTTCCATCCGAAGTGGCCAGCTCCATTGTGGTATGCTTCCAGGACCATTGATGCCTCTCTCTTTGGGACTCCCACCTGCCAGACCAACTCATGAGTGCGGGCATTGATACTCCTCCGACACAGCTTTCCTTCATAAATGAACAGCCGGCCTCTCTCCTTCCACAACTGCTGGGTTTCTTCAGGAGCATCCGACTCTGGGCGTGAGTCAGCTTGTGACAGTAGCTCCTTCACCAGGCGGACTGCGGGGTCGCTATCCTGCGTTTCTGCCCAGTCATGATGGGGCAATGGATTTAGGGTGACCTCTTTCAAGCCAGACTGCCTGCTTCTCACTCCTTGAGCACGTTGGGCCGCAATTGGCCGGTGGAAGGGAGGTAACTTCAAGAGCCTCAGGGTCTTCTCCTGCATCTGGCAGATTAGGCATTCTGGACAGTGCATCAGCATTGGCATTCTTATGCCCTGCTCGATACTTGATGGTAAACTCATAGTTAGACAGCCTAGCCATCCATCGCTGCTCCAGTGCACCTAGTTTTGCAGTTTCCTAGTGAGTCAACGGGTTGTTGTCCGTGAAGATGGTAAACTTGGCTGAAGCTAGGTAATGCTTGAATCTTTCAGTCACAGCCCTGACTACGGCGAGGAACTCCAGCTTGAAGGAACTGTAGGTGTCAGAGTTCCTTTCAGTGGGACGAAGCTTCCTGCTGGCGTAGGAGATCACTCTTTCTTTGCCATTCTGTACCTGTGACAGTACTGCTCCAAGTCCCACGTTGCTGGCATCAGTATACAACACAAAGGGTTGGTCATGATCTGGGTAGGCCAGAACTTCATCCTCTGTGAGAGCCATCTTCAGTCGGGTGAAGGACCTCTCCAACTCCTCAGTCCATTCAAATGTGGAACTCTTCTGTTTGACTTTCTTTGACTGCCCCACCAGAAGATTTTGCATAGGAGTGGCTATTTCAGTGAAGCCCTTGATGAACCTTCGGTAGTAGCCTACCAACCCAAGAAATTGGCATACTTCATGGAGGTTGCTGGGCTTTGGCCAGTCCCGGATGACTGTGACCTTGTCAGGATATGGTGCCACACCTTCTGCACTCACTACATGACCGAGGTACTGTACCTTGGGCTTCAGGAGGTGGCATTTGGAAGGCTTCACCTTCAGGCCAAAGTTGGACAAGGCTTCAAACACCTCAGCCAGGTGCTTCAGATGGTCTTCATAAGTCTTGGAGAAAACAATGACATCATCAAGGTACAATATGACCGTCTCAAAGTTCTTGTGTCCCAGGCAGCACTCCATCAGCTGTTGGAATGTTTCTGGGGCGGTGCAGAGCCCGAATGGCATATAGTTGAACTCACAGAGACCCATTGGGGTGGTAAATGCTGTTTTCTCCTTGTCTGCCTCTGCCACGGGAACCTGCCAATACCCACTAGTGAGATCTAAGGTGGAGAAATAGTTAGCAGTTTTAAATTCAGCAAATGACTCCTCAATTCTGGGTAATGGGTAGGCATCCTTATGTGTAATGCTGTTAATTTTCCTGTAATCAACACACATTCTCATGGTACCATACTTTTTCTTTACAAAAACTATTGGAGCTGCCCAGGGGCTACACCTGTCTCTGATAACCTCTGCTTCCTTCATCTCTCTCAACATACCTTTGGCACATTGGTATTGTGTTGGGGGTATAGGCCGGTACCTTTCTTTTATGGGTGGATGATCTCCAGTGGGGATATGATTTTGAACCCCTTTTGCCTTCCCAAAATCTAGAGGGTGTTTGCTGAATACCCGCTCATACTCCTGGGTCACTCTGTAAACCCCATTCTTTTGGTATGAAGGGGTGGAGTCAGTCCCCACCTGCAGTTGCTGACACCACTCCTCCCGCTGCTTTAGAGAGCCATTGTCCTCCACCTGGTCGGATGAGACCAAGGGCTCTGCTGCCTGCATTGCATTATTACTGACAGTGAGCAGCTTAGCAACTGTGGAATACTGAGGTATTGTGGCCTCCTCCTCCCCACAATTCAAAAGGCGTACAGGTACTCTCCCTTTACATACATCAACTATCCCTCTGGCTGTCAGGACAGTGGGCCTGCTATCAGAGTATACTGGCTCTACCAGTGCCTCGTAATCTTTTCCTCTGAGACCTATGGCTGCCCGACACCAAATCAATATTTCACATCTGGGGGGTATTGCAATGGGGAAAGCATCACTCACTCTGACACTGCCAATTTCTCCACCAGAGAGTTCTACCTGCTGTCTTTGCATCAGGGCCTTGATCTCCTTCTGCAGGACTCGTTTTTCACTGGAACCAGCAGTCTCAGCCACCTGTTGCAACAAGACAATAACCTCGGAAAGACAATTTTCAATTACATTGGTACCAAGAGTCATCATGGGATTACATTCTCGTCGATCAATATCCACAACTACCAGACCTTGAGATTTTAACTCCACCCTCCCCACTTTAACAGTAATTTCTTTACATCCCACTTGATCTCCCTGACGAAGGATCGCTGTATCCAAAACGCGCGTCGGGGCTGTGCTGTTCTTGGACCGGCGGACCTTAAGGTACAGACTCCCTTGACAATCCCAACCTATTGCACTTTGCACCTTCTCTATAGCACTCTGGCTTCTTATTTTGCTTAAAAAATAAAAAATATATATTGCCATTTTCTATTTTATTGCACACTGCACATTAATATATATTGTGAGTAACTTATATATATGTTAGGTATACATCTTTTTAATTCACCTTGTGTTATCACTTTTGTGAAGGGATTTTTTATATACACAATTGTGTGGATTCAATATTAATTTTCTTATATATATAATTATTTTTTCTTTTTTATGTATCATACACATTATGAACGTCGAATTTTTTGGCATTATTAGGACTGGCGTAGTGGTTTCTATACATATTTGATTTTTATTACACATGTTTGGAATACAGACTATTTACTATATAATTTTATTTTACATGTGTAATTTACCCATATATCATGTAAATGTTTGGTCCGCCGTGTCATATATATATATTTACTATTTTCCATTCTGATTAATTACACAAATCCAAGTACCGGGACGTTCTGTTTTTTAATATTTTTGTATAATTATTGCATACCAATTATGTCTAATAAAGGTCGATTATTTTATACTCCATCTTGCAATTTTTATTTATAATTTTAAATATATTTTTATATTTATTGACCTTTTCCTAGACCTGTAAATTCGAGTTTCTCTTTTTCGGTGTTTTTTCAATATCTCGAATGGTCTACCATTCTTTCCAACAGTCACCATATATCACGTATTTGATATTTAATTGTGTGTGTGTATATATATATATATAAATATAGTATGATATATGGTATTGACATTTTTTAGGTTTTATTGGTGTTTTATCCCACTTGTGGTAAAGACTGACCATTACTGGCAACTACTGTTAGTTCATCACTTGGGCACGAGTGAGTTCAGAGTCAGCCCAGTACCGCTTGTAGAGGATATAGGGCATAGTGGTCACCTGGGAGCCAGTGTCCAGCAAAGCGTTCATTGGTATGCCATCAATCACCACTGGAAGGATCGGTCTCCCTCCAACATACTTGGCTCGCCAGTTCCTTGGGCCTAGTGGTCCTACTCCTGGGGGTTGGCCCTCTGCCCCAGGGGTTACTCGTTTAAAGGACAGAATCTTGCGAAGTGGCCTGCCTTGTGGCAGTGATGACAGATGGGACGTCCGTTCTCGTCATAGCGATCGTTGTTCCTCCCTCGGAGTGGCGGGGTTCTCCTCTTCCGGAGCCACGGGACATCCTCTGGATTGGAAGCAAGCTGGATCTTCTCCTTGGAGGACACCTGCAGGGACTGCACGGTTTTAGTAAGTGCAGCCATACCTTTGGTCAACTCCTGGACCTGAAGACGCAGCTCTTCTGTAGGATCTTTATCCAGAATCTGTGCATCGGCCTCCACAGGGATCGAAGGGAAAGATGTTGCTTCCTGGTGGTAGGTGATCGCTGGGCACCTAGGGGGCGCTGGACGGCTGATAGTTGGTTCATGCAGCACCCGGAGAGCCCTGTCCTTGAAGTCTGCAAAATCCAGGTCAGGGTTCTGCAGGGCTATAATGAGCAGCTGTGCTCTGTGGGTACTGGATAGGAGTCCTTCAATAAACTTCTCCTTTAACAGTCTGTCTCTGTCCTGCACACTGTCTGGATCCATCTGCTTTATGGCTTGCAGTGCCTCCTGCAGGTTAAGAGCATAGTCCCGTATACTGTCCTGCACTCTCTGCTGACATCCAAAGAATCGCATCTTTATTTCAGCTGCAGTGAGCGTGTCAAAGGTGCTTCTGAGCTTAGCCAGGATCTTTTTAACAGTCTCTTTATCAGTGTCCTGCCAGGCTTTTACTTCTCTCTGTGCTGCACCTGTTAGCTGCCCAATCAGGATGTTCACCTTCTGGCTTTCAGACAGGGGATACACTTCGAACAAGCTGCACAGTCTCTCTTTGAATTCACTCAGGGTATGTGACTCACCCGAGTACTGCGGTAGCCAGGCCGCTCCCGGTATATAGGGCAAAGACAGCGGCATTATGGGGACCGCTGCGGTGGGCGCTGATTCTTGCGGTGCCCTGGAGGCAGCGCTGGCTGCCGGATTCAGTGGCGGTGTTGGAGCCGCAGCTGCGCTGGACCCTGCATCTGACAGCGCTGGGAGGTAAGCGGGAGCATCCACCGCTGCATTGGCATTGTCCTCAGACATGTTTTTTGCCCCCTAGTTAACGTGGGCCAGGCCGCGGGGTTGCGCTGGCTTACCGGATGCTGCTCCTCGGCTGGATCAGGAGATGCCAGAACTGCAGGCCTCAGCTTTTCACTTCTCCTTTCGCGCTTCTCGGCTGGCTCCGCTCACGAAGGCCTGCACCCTTTTCTTCCCGCACGCGCCAATCAGCGGGATAATGGCAGCAATGGCACCAATTATGCACACAGTCTATAGCACCAAACACAGTCTCTGGCACATAGAACCAGGGGACACCAGGCTCCATAATCCTGTTCGTGATGCCAAAATGGGTCACCCTCCCAGGGCTGTGGGGTACTCGGTACCGGGCCGGTCTCTCAGAGGGGATTGTCACAGCAGCGGTGACCCGGTCCGTGGCCCTGGGCGCCCATGTAAAAGGGGTTGAGTTGGGAATAAAGTTTATAAGTGATTTGTGACGCCACCTGTGGTGTTCGGCAAGGGAGGTGTTAAGCCGACACTGCAGACAGATCCTCTGGGACAGATGGTGAAATGCAGCAATGATGTTGTAGCCCTCCACAGGTAGGGCTGTTGGTCCCAGGGCAGTGTAGTGGAATGTTTAGGAAGAGGGTGCAATGTTAGGCACAGAGATGTAGCAGTGCTGAGGATGTTGCCGGAAGGAGGCAAGGACACAACAGGGTGCTGTTTCTTTACCTTTACTTGGCAAACGCTGTCCAGGGTCCTGATTACAGATGGCACAGGAACAGGCTAGCCTGGAAGCAACTCAGGGATCTCTCTATCAGATGGGTTGTGTAGTCTCCTTCCTAGCATTGGCTTGAGGTACATGCAGTACAGTGTTACACTGAAGTTCTTCCTTCTTATCTTCTCTTAGAACTACCTTGTATGGCAGACAGCGGTAGCCTTCTATATCTCTTGGCTCACCCGTCGCTGTTGTGCCTCCGAGTCTTAGTTGGGAATCGAGCATTTACAGCTTCCTATTCCTCTGGTTTCTGTTGCAGGACCTTCAGTATTCATACAACCGTGGAGACCAGACTCCAGATCATGCGCTATCACTGGGAGGGAGCGCTCTATCCTCAGCTCAACCTCCAGCTCCTCTCCACACGTCTACATCGTTGCCCTCCTCACACTAACTCCTAATTTCCCTTCCTGGCCCTCAGAGAGCACTCCTCCCCCAATTCTGGTTCAGAGCTCCCTCTGCTGGCCTGAAGTGGGAACTGTGTTGCATGACATGGTTAACTGTTAGTGAGACCCTTCATTGCCTCCAAGCCTGCCATCACCCTCCCTGGAAGAAGGTAATGCCACTGTGGCGTCCATACTCCTGGGGGCACCACATAATCATCCTACATCTTTGCTCAAAGTAGAAAAAGCAACATGCAGTCTGGCATTGTCGTGTAGAAAAATGGATTTTGGAACACTTTGGAGAAATGTTGAAAAAGTGATAAATTTGGACAAGAATTGAACAAAACATAAGCACCAAATCCCACTCCTGTTTCAAAATTAGATGGTCTTAAGCCCTCTCTTAACGAAAGAAAGAGTATGGCTTCATGTAATTATGTACGGTAATTAGAGGTAGCAATCCTTATATGGACACTTTACATTTAGACAACTTGATCTCAATTTTGTCTAACTCGTTCTACACTGCATATTGCCAAATGTAATACAGTATGAGTCCTGCAGCAGAGAAGCCAAGGTGGTTTTTTGTCTCCATGCTTCAACTTTTCTGTATGTCAGACTACATACAGCAAGAGCATATATGGTGAGGGGCACTCGAGGTAATTGACCCAGGAACAGCTTGCAGGAAGAGAGCATCAGGTCACCTGATGTAGCGGTCCAGTGTGTCTCCCCAGTGGCTGCATTTGCAGTATGCAGAGAAGGGGGCACAGTTAAGAGACTTGGCAGTACAGGTGAGACACATTGTGAGGGGAAAATATTAAGAGGGGGTCAGTATAGAAACAAAAGGTCAGTTTGGAGGGCATGGATCATAAAAGGGACAGTATTGGGATCATATTTGTGCAGAGAGCACTGTGAGGAGCAATTATTTATTCAGGAGTACAGCGTGTGGCAGATTTACAGGAGCATTATAATAACATTGTTATTTTTATGGTCATCGTGTTAAGATATGCGGCAGAAGAAGTAAGAGTCAGGTTTGCACAAATGAGCAGTGGATGTGAAAAGCCATTATGGCATCTGGGAAGCACAGTGGCTCAGTGATTAGCACTGTTGTTTTGCAGAGCTGGGGTCCTGGGTTTAAATCCCACCAAGGACAATATCTGCAGGGAGTTTGGATGTGTGAGTTTCCTTGAGGTGCTCTGGTTTCCTCCCACACTCAAAAGACATACTTATAGGGAATTTAGAGTGTGGACAGCAATGATAAGGTTATGCACTGTGGAATATAACAAAAGGGTATAACAAGCGATCAAAATGTCACATCTTTCACAAAATGATACTAATAAAAATGTTGTCATGCCCTGCAAAAAATAAGCCATCACACAGCTCCATCAGCCAAAAAATAAAAATGTTATGGGTCTTGGAAAATGGCATCACAACCCAAAGCAATTTTTTTGCAAACTTCTGATTTTGTTTCAACACTAAAGTAATGAAAAAACTGGACATGTTTGGTATCACCGCAATCGCATTCATGTGGACAATCATATTGCATGGTCAATGTATCCACAAAATTAACACCGTAAAAACAATTCCCAAAAAACAATGTCAGAATTGTGATTTTTTTTTTTTCACAATTTCACTGCACTTGGATTTTTTTTCCGGTTTTCCCGTACACTATGTGGTAAAATAAATGATAAAATTCAAAAGTACAACTTGTCATGCAAAAAAACAAGCCTTCACATATCAATGTGGACAGAAAAATAAAAGAACTATGGATCTTAGAAGAAGGGGAGGAAAAAACAGAAATGCAAATTGCCTGCAGCGTAAGGGGGTTAACCCTGTTACGGCTCTCAAATCTGATTTTATAAAAATTAAACCTTATTCGGGGGAGATTTGTAAATAAATTAACTTCCTCATCTCTAATTATCGCGTGTCATTATAATAATTACAATACACATCATGCTAGGAATGCTAGCATTTTACTTTACTATTACAAATAGTATAGTGCTCTGTGGACACAGATAATTACTTTCAATTTTTTGTAGGAAACAGAATTTACATATATTAGAGATGATCAAATCTTTTGACATTCAAATTTGCCAGAATTGAAGAATTTCTCAAGTCGAATACTGCAGTGAATACAATTGCCCTGAAAAGATGTGTGTAACACACTGATGTCTAGTTGGATGGTATCCAACCCCTTTCAAGTATTTTCAAAGTGAGACCACCATATCAACGAATGGCAACCCGGTAGTAAACAACAACCCACTTAACGCCTGTAACTATCAGTCCAAGTAACTGTATGTCCAGATTGTAGGTAATTGTAGGAATTAATGGTGCTATATAAAAAAATAATCTAATATATAATTGCCAATCGGCTCTGTCACACCTTCCGTTGATTGTGTCGCTTTCCCACAATCCACCGTGGCCGGAAGCTGTGACAAAAATGACAACGCTATTCCATCGGGAGATCAGCGGCGCTATACTATATCTATCTGTCTATCTATCTATTTGTGTGTGTAATGGAGTGTGGGTTAGATAAATGTAAAAGAGGAGGTTGGACAGAAATGACATCACTAATCTTTTTTTTTGTTAAATAACAAATCTTTATTTAGTTTACAAAAACGCAGACAAATCCGCAGGCAAAACCACACCAAATCGGCAATAAAAAAGCATAAGAAATGCGGCAAAACCGCATAAAAAATGCACCTGCGTTTTCTGCCAAGAGCTGCGTTTTTTGTGTTTAAAAAATCCGCGGCAGAATCCGCAACGTGTGCACACAGCCTCAATCCCGCACGGCACCGCTCATTGGCTGAGCCGCCCGCCGACTGAGCCAATGAGCGTTCTGTGCGGGATTTGAATCCCCCGCCAAGGCTGGTGACCAATCAGCTGCTAGCGGTATTGGCACCAAATTTGAATATCGCTAGCAGCTGATGTGATTGGTCGCCTGCCACCGGGTTGCCGATCGATCAGCTGTTATCGATACACAGAGGTTCATTTCACCATACTCCCGATGCAATAGCATCGGGCCTAATTCTAGTAAAAATAATAATTTCCCTCAATCGAATGTACAGTTCCATCTGCTTAAAGTACAGACACAAAATTAATGAAAATGAATTGTTGCCTGTTTCTGATCTTTTTTTGCACATCCATTAATTTATAATGGGAGAGTCTGATCCAGAATATAGATTGTAGTAGTGTGCGCTGTAATTTTCTAAACGCAGACTATTGGTCCAGGTGTGAAAATGTGCATCTAACCAGCACATTGACTTGCATTAGTCAATGTGCTGCCCGTTAGCTATTAGCTTTACATATGGACAACACACAGACATTTACTACGTTCTTCTGAATGAGCCCTTGAGGATGATTTCACATTCCAACCCGTAATGTACAGACTGACCCTGGGTCTCCTGATCTGAATTTATGACCTCATAGACATAGATGAGGCTGGGAGTTTGCAACGTGAGACCTAAGGCCTTCCAGTTCATGCAAGGTGTTCTAAATTATTTTGCAAAATAAATTTAAGTGTCATAAAGATGTAATTTTTTATTTTTCAGATCACTGAATTCAATCTTAAACACCTGTGATAATGAGTTTGCCAAATGAGCCCAAGTATCGGAAAACTACTTAACAAGGATGGTCCATATTATTAAGCAGGCCACAGGTTTCAAGCAAGCGGAAAAAGAAAAAGGATCTCTCTCTGATGCTGAAAAGTGTCAAATAATGCAATGCCTTGGACAAGGTATGAAAACATTAGATATTTTACAAAAACTTAAAGCATCACTCCAGCTGCAGTGTATGGGGGAGTCAGCAGAGATAGTCATTGGTGAAACAAGTATTTTGTTGTTATCTAAGGTTTAGGGGGGAATTTACAATACAGTTATCAAAGGTGTGTCGGTTAACGAGTCATGGCAAACCAAATGAGGCTGGACCCTGGAAGAAAAAGCATATAAACATACTCTACAACAAGAAGAGATCTTGAAATCTATAACAAATTGTTAATTAAAAATACTACATGATTATATAAATTGTTATGAAACCAGGAAGACAGAAATACCCCTTTAAATTACCTTAGTACCTTTCCTCATCTGAACCTTTGTGAGCCTCAATATTTTATAGCATATTAGACAGAGAAAAAGTATCAAGAGAACGTTGGCAGAGAATGTGTGAATCAATTTATTTGTAATTTATAAAATGTGTACATTTTTTTACTTTCCGTAGGTAGACAGAGCCGAAAAGATTTGGCTTTAATGGTTTATAGGAGATCAAGAACTTAACCTTAAGGACTTCAATGGGAAAAGCAATAATCATAGGCCCATTTGCTGTTGCTTCTCTCGGAACAAGCAAATCCACTCATTCAATGCAGATAAAAAGGATAAAGATGTCGTTGGGTGACATGCTGCTGTGAGGAACTTGAATGTTCATTACCGAGTCATCAGACTGCAGAATCGATTTCATTTTCACAGAGTTTATAGCAGTTCAAAGCTTGGTTAGCTTTAGTCTTTCAGTACTTACTTTGTGTTTCTAGTCAGACATCAAAGAAGGGGAGGTATTAGAAGAGGTCAAAAAAGCACTTAGAAAAAAAAAGACAATTGGGAATAAAGGCATTTAAAGTCTAACACCATCAATAACTGTGTATGTGTATATACAAAGCATATTTATTCTTCTATTTGATGCCGAGATTGCAGTTATTATCATAAGAGGCATTTCCTCTTATGAAATGTTAACCTGACTTAAAAGATTTCTTTTCTGCATGGTAAAAAAAAAACCGAGGAAATGGATTCCCTAATTTCTCATCATTTTCCACATTTATACTTGATAGATAATAGATTGATATACAGATCTAATACAAAGTCACGTTTGGAGATACCCAACATGACAACTATACGGACATAACGGAATTGTTGCACATCACTGACAACTCTCTTCTTCTCGGAGAAAGCTTGGTGCATGTATATGGAAATAAGTCACGTTCATCCTTGGAGTTGAAGTAAGGTCAGCATTAAGAAAAGTCTAGTTGTTTTATGCTGCAAAATCATTTTACTTATACTTAAAGGGATACTGCAGGGTGATAAAAAATATTCTAATTGCCATGCCTTCATAAACAACAAAATTAACATGACTAGTGCTGTTTATAACCCTCACTCACAGTACCTACAATTCAGTGTGACTGTAGATCTTCTCCTTACACTGAAGGAGACATTTTCAGGGGGCTGGCTGGTACGAAAAGCTGGGAGAAGGTCACGTCTCGCCACACCCCCTGATCTCAGACTACAGTGAAGGAGACATTATTAGGGGGCTGGCTGGTATTAGAAGCTAGGAGAAGGCCACACCTCACCACACCCCCTCATCTCAGACTGCAGTGAATGAGTCATTATTAGGGGGCAGGCTGGTACTAGAAGCTGGGAGAAGGCCACGCCTCACTACACCTCCTCATCTTGTACTGCAGTGGAGACATTATCAGTGGGATGGCTGGTAATAGAAGCTGGGAGAAGACCACACCTCGCCGCACACCCTCATCTGGGACTACAGTGAAGGAGACATTATCATAGGGCTGGCTGATACTAGAAGCTGGGAGAAGGCTACACTTTGTCACACACCCTCATCTCGGATTGCAGTAAAGGACACATCAGGGTGCCAGCTGGTGCTAGAAGCTGGGAGAATGCCATGACCCACCACACCCCCTCATCTTGGACTGCAGTGAAGGATACATTATCAGAGGGCTGGCTGCTACTAGAAGCTGGGAGAAGGCCCACCTCGCCACACACCCTCATCTTGGTCTGCAGAGAAGGAGACATTATCAGAGGGCTAGCTGCTACTAGAAGCTGGGAGAAGGCCACAACCTGCTACACTCCCTCATCTCAGACTGCAGTGAAGGAGACATTATCAGTGGGCTGGCTGTTACTAGAAGCTGGGAGAAGGCCACAACCTGCCACACTCCCTCATCTCGGACTGCAGTGAAGGAGACATTATCAGAGGGCTGGCTGTTACTAGAAGCTGGGAGAAGGCCACAACCTGCCACACTCCCTCATCTCGGACTGCAGTGAAGGAGACATTATCAGAGGGCTGGCTGCATCTAGAAGCTGGGAGAAGGCCACAACCCACCACACTCCCTCATCTTGGACTGCAGTGAAGGAGACATTATCAGAGGGCTGGCTGCTACTAGAAGCTGGGAGAAGGCCACAACCTGCCACACTCCCTCATCTCGGACTGCAGTGAAGGAGACATTATCAGAGGGCTGGCTGCATCTAGAAGCTGGGAGAAGGCCACACCTCACCACACTCCCTCATCTTGGACTGCAGTGAAGGAGACATTATCACGGTGCTGGCTGCTACTAGAAACTGAAAAAAAAATACCTGAAAAAGAGGGAAAGCTTTCATATTTGCAATGTCATGTCCAGACACAGATGCACAAACAGGATGCAGCAGTTATCTATGATAAAGGCAAGGGTAGCACAGGTGCAAAATACTGAAAACAACAACTTACTAACCCACCAAACAGCCGTGGGATGGCTGCTTAGTATTCTAATTGCACACAGGTCTGCATAGAGTGTTAATCATACCATTATGTGAGATGCACCTCTGTCCATATAGCGGCCTATTACCAACACCCCTACTATTACATCAGGCGAGCTGCCAATGCCATATGTGAATCCTCAGGCTAGGCATCCCACATTACCCAGTCACCACTGGAAAGGCCAGGCCTACCTTTCAAAAAAGATGTATACTGTATAATACATGAGGGTCTTGGTCAATATTTTGATCAACATACACAAGCTCGCAACCCATGTCAAGGGTCTTCATTATCTTTCAAGTACCTACACTAAATTCAAAAAATTAACTGAAGAACAGCACCAACTGTTGTAAATAAATGGACAGCAGCTTGATGTAGGGGAACAAATCCTGATTCCAGCAATGTATCATTTACTGGACTGCTGTTTTCATAAAATCAGTGTTTTATCTGCAGCATATCTACCATTTCTATGAATACTGAGGTCTGTATAACATCGTCCACACCACTGACAGCTTTCAGTGTACATTGTGCATAGACAGGAAGCTGCTAATCATTGGTAGGGGTGGGGTTATAGAGAGCTCATGAATATGGAGAACCACATTGCAGCTGATTTACTAATCCTCTAGTGATAATCTCCTGCAGATAAAAACTACACTAAGCAGTCCAATAAGTGACACATCACTGAAATCAGGAGCTCTGTATATACATTTTATATGCATACAATAGCCTGGTGACAGATTCCCTTTAAAAGTGTTATCAAAACTTTTAAACGTCCTTAAGATAGAGCATCAGTATACCGTATTTTTTCAGACGATAAGATGCACTTTTTCCTCCAAAAGTTTGGAGAAAAATGGGTGTGCATCTTATAGTCCAGATGTACCTGCTGTGGATGGGATGGTGGGGGAAGCGTCTGATGAGCGGGTCAAAGGAGGTAGGAGTCTGCTGCTTCGGCTAACCCCTGTGCCTGCTATTGAAGATTGGTGTAAACTTGGTTGATTTTTGAGGTGCGGGTTTAACAGAGTATATGACCCCTTAACCTGAGGCAAGAGAAATTCACCGCACACTCTTTATTTCATTGATGCAAAAAGTTTATTTGTGGGATAAAGACAAAATTATAGCTCTGGATAAAGCAACAAAGTTTAGACGTTTTGACCCCACCAGGGACTTTTTCGCTAAATCGTTTTAGGTGGTGGGAGAAAGAGAAATTTTCTTAATGGTGGGATACTGCAATGTGTATGTGCGGTAAGGTGCTATTATGTCGCTGCTGAATTCGGCGCTCCCGTGCCTGTAAAGCTACTGCCTGACAGCTTTAGGCCCTGGAGGGGTTGAAACGTCTAAACTTTGTCGCTTTATCCAGAACTATAATTTTGTCTTAATCCACTCCCACAAATAAACTTTTTACATCAATGAAATAAATAATGTGTGGTGAATTTCTCTTGCCCCACAATTAAAGAGAAATTAATATTCACTGCTCCCCATGCCCATAGTCCCACCCACCTCTATGCACTGAAGTCAGCGCTGAGAGGTGGGAGGGGCTATGGGACCAGTGAATATTCATTTCTCTTTAATAGTAGGCACACTGTTAGCCGCAGCCGCCGGCTTCCTTCAGCGGTTGGGAGTTCACATGTGTCTGCTAGTAAAAAGAATTACTATTCACTGCTCTCCATGCCCATGGGAGTGAAAAGCAGTGAATATTCATTCTCGTTAGTACCGGGCGTATGTGATTTCCTAGCAACTAACAGTGTGCCTGCTATTAAAGTGCCACGACTGTTGTCAGGTGTCCCAGTGGCTCCTTCCCTGTCCCTTATGCTAGGGGTGCCCTAGCTCGCCCTGTTCTCCAGGGGATACGTACCTTGCCTTAGCTCCAGAATCTGCCATCAGTCTGTACTCTTCCCCCACCTGCTGAAGAGGGGGGATGTAGTAGTGTACCATAATAAGCCAACCAGAATAGTAAGGTAATATGAAAAGGGATAAAGGAAAATACCAATCATAGAAATATACAAACATAAACAAGAGAGGTAAACATCGGGGAGTGGAGGATGGGGTTAAACCAAAATAGGAGAAAAAAGGGAATTATCACACATTCAAAACCTAGCAACATTCACGGATAAATGCACCAAACACCATCTCCAACAACAGCCACCAACAACCTCCAGCCATTCAGCATACACTAACTCTGACAATAAGTGCTAGCTAGGGTCCAGATTATATAGGAGACGGAAGTGGCTAACAATGCACAGCTGAGATCCTAAATGCACCAAAGCTTCCAGGAGCTATCAACTGAGCAGATTAACCCCTGCACTGCTAAAATAAATTTAAACTGTTTAATATGAAGGTGAACTGCTTTTAATTAGTGCAGGAGTAGGAGAAATCAGACCCTGTGGTCTTTTGGCTCCTCTATGTTGCAGTAAACCCGTGACATAATGAAGATGAATATTCACTGCTCCCCACGCTCATAGTCCAGAGTGTGGGGAACAGTGAATATTCTAGCAGCTGCCCTCAGCTTATAAGCAGCGCATAATGTCCAGCCATAAATGCAGCATAAATCAGATGCTGGCATCAGAACAGGATGCTGCAAGGGAGAAGATGGAAGGTAAATGGAATGGTCTATGTTTTCTCAATTATTTTCTGATGGGAGCCATGCATACCAGGATGGGGATGAGGCCACACATACCAGGATCAGGATGAGGGGCCATGTATACCAGGATGGCAATGAGGGCCATGCATACAAGTATAGGGATGAGGGGGCATGCATACCAGTATGGGGATGAGGGGACCATGTATACCAGAATGGGATGAGGGGACTATGTATACCAGGATGGGGATGAGGGGACAATGTATATCAGGATGGGGATGAGAAGGCCATGAATACCAGTATGGGGTGAGGGGACCATGTATACCAGGATGGGGATGAGGGGGCCATGTATACCAGGATGGTGATTAGGGGGCCATGTATACCAGGATGGGGGATATTAGTACAGAATTTGCTTCAATTTTTTTTTATTTTCCTCCTCTAAAACCTAGGTGTGTCTTATGGTCCGATGCATCTTATAGTCACCAATCAACTGTTTGAAGGTCCACAGTGCTTTAGAGAGTGCTGCAGCCACTTCAATTATTACATCCAGCTGCAGCCTTCTTTGAACTTCGACCTGATGAGGATCGGGTATTTACTTTGAATATCTGTTTAAAATTTGCTGTTGTACAATTATTTTCAAAATGTTCTTCTCTTTATTATTATTATTATTATTATTATTATTATTATTATTAATAATTATATTATAATATTATATATATTATATATATAATAATATTAATAATAATATTATATATATTATATATATATATATATATATATATATATATATTATAATATATATAATTATTATTATTAATAATAATAATACAATTAAATTATTAATATTAATATTATTATTATTAACTCCAGGGAGTATATGCAAAAACAGATTTTCCAATACATATTAATTACAAGGTAAATCAAGTATAACGTAACCTGGATATATGACAGACAGATACAATGGTACTGTAAACCCTGATCATAAAGGCTTATAATCTACAAGGGAAGAGAGAAAGATTCACTGGGTGCCGGTAAAATCTGCTGATATGGCAGTCTGTAGGTGTTCTTAAAGGGATCCTGTCACCTTGTTTTTAGCTATTAAACTAGTCCCAGTGTGTTGGTAGTGTGCTATGTGAATCACTAACATTTTTTTGTCACAGAAAAGCTCCAAGTATTTTGTTTAAAAGACCCTCATTGGGGGATACCCTCACATACCTCTTCTTTGAGTCATAGGGCAGTGATTTTATCTTTTCAGTCCCATATGGATCAGTCAGTGTGATTTTGAAATTATTGAGACGACTTGTGGGGAGTAGGGATGAGAAGATCAAACTTTGAGTCAAAGTTCTTGAAATTCACAGGTCACTGTGAATTTAAACACTCTGCAATTCAATTCACGGGGATTGACAAGCTCCAGCTTCAGTGCTTAGGAGAAGTTGTATACATGCTCAGTCAGAAAAAAAAGCTTTATTCTGACTCATGTCAGAACTGCAACTCGGCTAAAACAAGTATGTGTGCTTATGATGGCAGCTCCTCTGACAGTTGAGATACGGAGACAGAATAAATCTTTTCACTGACTGAGCATGTACCGTATACCTGACTGTGTGCATTATCCATGTATTATGATGCTGTGTTTATTATCCATGTGCCAATGATCCAGGCTACAATAATATGATTTATCTTACTCTAAGGGTATGTTTCGGTGACGAACAGCCCACGGCCGTTCGTCCACTTACGGAGGCGACTAACGGGGGTCCCGCTGCCACCAAAACGTGACGGACAGCGGACCCTGTGTCACCACTATGTCACAGTCCCACCACTGACACGGGTGTATCAGCGGACGGAGGGACGAGACACAATGCCGGCACACGGCTATCACAGGCGCATTGGGGCTTATCTTAAGTTATCCCACCACTGGCACCATGTGACCAAAATATCCAGCAAGCTACTCTCGCTCTACAATTTGCCGCAGGGGGGGTTTTATTTTGGATGCCCCACCACTGCTATCAACCTTCCAAGTACTGCGGGGATTTATGTATATCCCACTTTCTCAGTTCCACTTTGGAACTCGCAGCTCTCCGGCACCCCCCTTACCCTCAGGTCAGTCAGGGAACTGCACCTAGGATAATTGGTCGCCGGACGGGCTGCCTGTTGTGAACCGGCAATTAGGCTTCTGCAGTAAGGGAATTATCAATGCTGTGGCCGCAGACCCTTATTCAGCAATATAAGACCCTTCTGGACTGCCAGCAAGCCGCAATAGCCGTGCACAATGCGCTGCCACCAGTCACGGTTACTTAATTCACAGTGTTAAATTAAGAGGGTCCGTGGCAAACCCCTTGAATTAGTAGCGATTATCTAACAAAGGCGTATAGTTCGATTCTTAGAGCATAGAGACAGAACTAAATAATTTTATCATTTATTTTCCGAAAGAGGACAGTGATTACAGATCAAAGTTGCTATAAAATTGAGACATAAAATATGTACAGTACAGGTATAAAATAAAAGTGGAGAAAACAAAGAGATTACACTCACGGTTCCATATTGTTGTTAGGCATCCCATGTGGTTTTAAGGGGGGTGGAGGCGGAGCTGCACTTCTCCGCTCATCTGAGTTCTTGTCAGCCCGGACCCTGCAGCTGTTCTGAGCTGGTTTTGTCCAGGAAATGCTTTATAGACTTGCTATGTGACATCACGGAGAGATGCATGCTGGGTTAATCCCACCTCTCCCTTTTGGATTTAGAATTACACTATATAGGGCATCATTGGTTGAGTACAATAATTCAAGACCAAATATGCAGTAGTTCTGATACACCGTTTAGCTGGAACTCATATCTCAGGTTCTGAAAGGATTAGGCTTCGCAAGAACCACGACAGCGACGCTGTGACTGCCCGGATTACAAAAATGTGATTTTCATATCTCTAGGGTATTTGTGTCACGATACTAGTGGATACAACTGGACACCAGTGGCTAGGTCAAAGAGACTACAGACACAGTGGGTTGCGCAAGCAATATTGTATTAATGATCTGAATGCAATATAGCATATAAGTCCAGATAAATGTTCAGTCAATATGATAGCAGAGCTGATACTCTGCGACACAGCATGCAAAGTCACTGAGCAATGCGGGCACAAGACACAGACTCTTGCAGAGCGGAGGAACACACTAGCTGGCTGGAGTTCTTACTTCACCGCAGGTGTAGTCAGGCAGAGGTTCCTGAAGTCAAGTGTTCAGCAATCACTCGGTCAGCAGGCAGGGATCCAGACGTGCAGGTTGGCAGAGGACTCCGCCGTTAAGAGAGGACCAACAGGGATAGTAAGTCCAGGCTTGGGACTGCAGAGGCACAAAGTCCAATGCATAATACACAAGCAATGAATCAGAGCAGGTGCTGGCTTTATATACAGCTTTGGCAGGAAGCAAGATGGCCGACGTGGAAACATCAAGATCCATGTTAACTAAGGGCAAGTCTAAGGGCAAGAGAAACAGATTCCAGGACTAGATACTGACATTACTCCCACCTCAAAAACGGCCTCCGGACGACCCTAAACCAGGCTTACCAGGGTACCTTTGATGGAACTGCTCAATCAGTCGGGAGGCGTTAATATTATCCACGGGTTCCCAGGAATTCTCCTCTGAGGAATAGCCTTGCCATTTAATCAAATACTGCAGTCGATTTCTGTAGATTCTTGAATCCAGAATCCTCTCAACGATGAACTGCTCTTGACCATCCACAAGAACGGGATCGGGAGGAGGAGATGAACGTCCTGGAAAAGGATTTGGTACTACAGTCTTTAGTAGGGAAGTATGAAAGACAGGATGTATCTTCAGTGTTCTTGGGAGTTTTAAGTGACATGCAACAGCACCTACCAGACCACTGATCCTATAAGGACCAATGTACTTCTGTCCCAACTTAGGGGAAGGGATCTTCATCTTTAAATTCTTCGTAGATAACCAGACTAAATCTCCTACCTTAAATGTTGGTGTTGGTTTGCGAAATCTGTCAGCTGCATTCTTGTACCTCTCTTGTGCGGAGCCCAAAGTCTCTTTCAGAAGTTCAAGGTTCTGTTGAAGTGAAGAGATCCTGTCGGCAACTGCTGGTAAAGATGTATCTACCGGTAATTTGGGAAGAATGCTAGGGTGATATCCCAGGTTAGCGTAGAATGGAGACTGTTTGGTGGAGGCACTCTGGGAGTTGTTATAAGAGAATTCGGCCAAGGGGAGTAGCCTTACCCAATCATCTTGCAAATGGCAAACATAGCAGCGAAGGTATTGCTCTAGTGTTTGGTTGATACGTTCTGTCTGCCCGTTGGACTGTGGGTGGAAAGCAGAAGATAAGTTAACTTCTATGCCTAATGCTGAACAAAAGCTTCGCCAAAACTTTGAAGTAAATTGAACTCCACGGTCAGAAACAGCTTCATCCGGAACCCCGTGCAGGCGAAAGATGTTCTGGATAATTAGGTCAGCAGTGTCCTTCGCAGAGGGTAAACCGGAACAAGGGATTAAATGGGCCGCCTTGGTCAGGCGATCGACCACCACCAAAATCGTACTCTTTCCCTCAGAAAGGGGCAGTTCTACAATAAAGTCAATAGAAATGGATCCCCACGGGCGAGACGGCACCGGCAAAGGCTGTAACAGACCAGTAGGGGAGGCACGTGGAACCTTGAATTTGGCACATACCTCACAAGATGAAACGTACTTCTGGACATCCTTCCGAAAACCTGGCCACCAGAAGAAGCGAGATAAGAATTCTTGAGTCTTCTGAATTCCTCTGTGCCCTGCAACCTTGGAATCATGAACCAATCTCAACACTCTTAACCTCACGGCTTCAGGAATGTAGAGGCGCCGTTCCCGGGTCCAAACTCCATTCCTAAAAAGAAGGCTTACCTCATCAGATGGCTGAGACAGGAAAAGATCAGAGTTGTAAGCTTCTTTGATGACCTGCAGCAAATCTTGATTCTGAATGACTCCTACAAAATTGCAATCAGAAAGTATGGTCTTAGGTGGAGCATCTGGAACAGCGTCAGTGGAGAACATCCGGGATAGAGCATCTGCTTTTCCATTGCGAGAACCTGGTCTATAAGAGATTGTAAAATTGAATTGATTAAGGAAAAGACTCCAGCGGGCCTGCCGTGGGGTCAGGCATCTTGCTGACCTGATGAACTCAAGGTTGCGGTGATCCGTGAGGACCACGATCGGCTGTGAGGCTCCTTGCAGAAGATGTCTCCACTCCTTGAAGGCGGCGATGATAGCCAGTAATTCTTTATTTCCTACATCGTAGTTCTTTTCAGCAGGAGACAGTCGCTTGGAAAGAAAAGCACAAGGATGAAGTAAATTCTTCTCACCTGTTCTTTGGGACAGTATAGCCCCGGTGGCACAATTTGAGGCATCCACTTCAATAATGAAGGCGAGTTCCGGGTCAGGGTGGATCAGTACTGGTGCTGACGTGAACTTGGTCTTGAGCCGAGAGAATGCTTCTTGGGCTTGAAGGGACCAAATAAATGCTGTCTTCTTCTGTGTCAACCGGGTGATGGGCGAGACGATGTCAGAGAAGTTCTTGATGAAACGTCTGTAGAAGTTAGCAAACCCGATGAAACGTTGGACCTCCTTGACGTTCTTGGGGATTGGCCACTCCTGAATTGCCTTGATCTTGCTGTTATCCATACTCAGACCCTGTGGAGAAATTACATAACCTAAGAATTGAATCTCCGACTTGTGAAATTCGCATTTCCCCAGCTTGATGTACAGCTGGTGTTCCCTCAACCGCTGCAAGACAGTCTTGACATGTTGCTGATGTTCCTCCATGGAGCTAGAAAAAATCAGAATGTCATCCAAATAGATTACGACAAAAATATCAAGAATGTCTCTGAAAATATCATTTACGAGATGTTGGAACGTTGCTGGGGCATTGCAAAGTCCAAATGGCATGACCAAATACTCAAAGTGTCCATATCGAGACCTAAATGCTGTTTTCCATTCATCTCCAGGTCTTATACGGACTAGATTGTATGCCCCGCGTAGGTCCAATTTTGAAAAGACCTTGGCCTGACGAACTCTCTCGAGAAGCTCCGGAATTAATGGCAGGGGGTAGCAGTTCTTGATGGTTACCTTGTTAATTTCCCGGTAATCAACACAGGGTCTGAGGGATCCATCCTTCTTTTTAACAAAAAAGATGGGTGCACCGGCTGGAGAGGATGAGGGGCGTATAAACCCCTTAGACAGGTTCTCGTCGATATATTCTTTGAGAGTCTTGAGCTCAGGACCGGACAATGGATAAATATTACCAAAAGGAATGGTAGCAGCAGGCAGAAGCTCGATTGGGCAGTCATAAGAGCGGTGTGGTGGTAATTTATCTGCATTCTTTTTATCGCACACGTCCGAAAATTCTTTATAAACTGCCGGTAACTCTAGGTCCGATGATGGGTTGGCCGGAGATGGATCAGTCGATTTCTCAGAAGTTACCTCTTTAGCTGGGAAGCGCAATCTCTTAGTCTCCCAGTCAATGATGGGATTTTGAGCCTGCAACCAGGGTAAACCCAAGATAATAGGGAAATGTGGAGAGGAAATCAGAAGGAAGGGCAATTTCTCCTGGTGATCATCTCCCATGAGGACCTTCAGTGGTTCAGTCTGCTGGTCTACGGGCCCCGAGGTCAAAGGGGACCCATCCACAGTCTCCATCAGAATTGAAGACACTCTTCTCTGTGATCGGATTCCATATTCCCTAGCAAAAGAAGTGTCCATGAAGTTACCGCTAGCCCCAGAGTCTATCATGGCGGAACTGTTCACCCAACGGGAGTCAATCCAGATCTTGATAGGAAGGTAACAATGTGAATCTTTTTTCTTATTGCAAGGGTATGAAACTGCAGAAGATAGAATAACAGCATTAATGGGTAGTATCATTTCGGATGTAACAGAGTTCATATCTGAAAAGTCATAATCAGGAGCGGTTGCTGCAATTTCGGGTGGCCCTGATTCGGAAGTCATGGAGTATGATTCAGAGAAGTCGCGTTCTATCACGGCTGCGGTTGTTCTGCGAGAACGATTGGGGCAGTTGATAATAAAATGTCCTGACTTCCCACAGTAAAAGCATAAATTCTCCTTGAAGCGAAATTCCTTCCGTTCGTCACTTACTCGACTTCGTAGGGAATTTACCTGCATCGGCTCAGGTGTGGACTCCTGAGGACTTGGGTCCGGAATCTCCTTAGGAAGGAAAGGAAGAAGCGATTTATTGCTGCGGTTCATCTCAGACCACCTTTCTAGTTTTCGTTCGGAGATGCGAGCGTCTAGGCGAATACAGTGATTGATGAAATCACCTAGAGCAGTGGGAGCCTCCGCACGTGCAAGCTCGTCCTTGATGGAACTGGACAACCTCTTCTTAAATATAGAGTACTTCGCTGCACTATTCCAGGTGGTGTCCTGAGCCCACCTTCTAAAATCCATAGCATACTCAGTCACTGGGCGTTTACCTTGACGCAAATTCAGCAGGGCCGTCTCAGCTGTAAGGCCACGGTTCGGATCGTCAAACATCTGCCCCATGGCGGCGATAAACATATTGAAGTCATTCAGACATGCATCCTGTGATTCTATCAGAGGGTTTGCCCAGGCAAGGGCCTTATTAGTCAGCAACATGATGATAGTCAATACTTTGGATCGGTCTGTAGGAAACTGTGTGACATGTGCAGCAAAGTATAAACGACACTGGTTCAGAAACCCACGGTACTTGTCTCGGTCGCCACCAAACCTAAATGGCGGTAGTTTGGGGATGGTAGGAACAGAAGCCTGAGATTGTGCCTCCAGAGCCGCAACTCGGCCACGCAATTCCTGAAGGGTCTGACTGAGTACTTGTATATCATATTTAGTCTGCCCCTCTAGGCCTTCTATTCTGCTCTTCCATGTCTGCACTTCAGCGTGTACAGTGGCAGTGATATTATTTAGCTTCTTAACACGCACTTCTAAAGTCTCTGACCCAGCGGCATCCATTTTTAAGGCTTGTGTATCCTGTCACGATACTAGTGGATACAACTGGACACCAGTGGCTAGGTCAAAGAGACTACAGACACAGTGGGTTGCGCAAGCAATATTGTATTAATGATCTGAATGCAATATAGCATATAAGTCCAGATAAATGTTCAGTCAATATGATAGCAGAGCTGATACTCTGCGACACAGCATGCAAAGTCACTGAGCAATGCGGGCACAAGACACAGACTCTTGCAGAGCGGAGGAACACACTAGCTGGCTGGAGTTCTTACTTCACCGCAGGTGTAGTCTGGCAGAGGTTCCTGAAGTCAAGTGTTCAGCAATCACTCGGTCAGCAGGCAGGGATCCAGACGTGCAGGTTGGCAGAGGACTCCACCGTTAAGAGAGGACCAACAGGGATAGTAAGTCCAGGCTTGGGACTGCAGAGGCACAAAGTCCAATACATAATACACAAGCAATGAATCAGAGCAGGTGCTGGCTTTATATACAGCTTTGGCAGGAAGCAAGATGGCCGACGTGGAAACATCAAGATCCATGTTAACTAAGGGCAAGTCTAAGGGCAAGAGAAACAGATTCCAGGACTAGATACTGACAATTTGGTTCTTATGGTATAGTCTCTCATAGTTTTATTCGTTTCAAACAAAGAAGTTTTTCCCGCTCTGAAGAGGAGCCAAATGGTGATAGCAGGAAGTATCCTATTGCTAGCTGGAGAGGTGATAACACTTGGGGGAGGGTAGGCACTGCTATAGCTTCAGTGTGCCATGTAACTCAGAAGGGAAGGGGAGATTTCTAGCACATTCCAACAGAAAACATATTTTGCAGACATTTGTACATCACACCTCCCCCTTAAGAGGGCGCTAAGGAGGCATTACCTCTCGGTAATCGGCCATGCGCACCTCAGCGGGTTCGCCCCGGCGGGACAACCCATCGGCATTGCCGTTTTCACTGCCCTTCCTGTGTTTTACAGTAAAATCGTACTGTTGAAGGGCAAGGCTCCAGCGGAGCAATCTTCCATTGGTTCCGGACACTGTGTGCAACCAGCTCAGAGGGTTGTGGTCAGTTACCACCGTGAAGGCATGCCCGTACAGGTAGGGCTGCAAACGCTGCAGTGCCCACACCATGGCCAGACACTCCTTCTCGATGGTCGAGTATGCCACTTCCCTCGGCAAAAGTTTCCGGCTCAGGTACAACACGGGGTGCTCTTGGTCCCCCGAATCGACCTGGCTAAGCACAGCACCGAGGCCAAACTCGCTGGCGTCGGTCTGTACCAGAAACAGGCGACTGCTGTCGACTGCTCTCAACACTGGAGAGTTGCACAGGGCTGCTTTCAAAGCTTGGAAAGCCGCCTCACAGTCATCTGTCCAGTTGACTGTTTAGGGTAGCCTCTGCTTGGTGAGGTCAGTCAAGGGTTTGGCAAGGGCGCTATAGTCCTGTACGAACCGCCTATAGTACCCTGCAGTGCCCAAGAAGGACTTCACCTGTTTCTTGGTCCTGGGGGTGGGCCAGGACACGATTGCGTCCACTTTTTCTGGCTCCGGACTCATGGAACCCCCGCCTACCCGGTGCCCCAGGTAGTGGACCTTGCGCATGCCTATCTGGCACTTCCCTGGCTTGATGGTCAGGCCTGCCTGGTGAAGACGCTTGAGCACCTCCTGGAGGTGCTGAAGGTGTTCCTCCCAGGTGGAACTGAAGACGGCAATATCGTCTAAGTACGCCACCGCGTACTCCTCCAGTCCCCGAAGCAGGTGGTTGACCATCCGCTGGAAAGTGGCAGGGGCATTCTTCATGCCGAAGGGCATGACCGTGGACTCGTACAGTCCAAAGGGGGTGATAAAGGCGGATTTTTCCTGCGCCTCAGGGCTCAGGGGAATCTGCCAGTATCCCCGACTCAAATCCATGATGGATATGTAGTTGGCATTTGTCAACCGCTCGAGCAGATCCTCGATGCGCGGCATCGGGTGGGCATCAGAGGTTGTGATGGTGTTGAGCCCCCTGTAGTCCACGCAGAACCTGGTGGTTCGATCCTTTTAAGGCACGAGGACTACAGGTGAAGCCCACGCGCTTTTTGACCGTCGAATCACCCCCAGCCTTAACATCTCATCGATCTCTTGGCGCATGACTTGTTGCACCGTTTCAGAGATCCGATAAGGTGTTCGCCGTAATGGGGCGTGATTCCCGGTGTCTACCTCATGAACCGCTAACTCCGTCCTCCCAGGATGGTTGGTGAACACGGGGCGGAAGAGTTCCAGGGTGGCCATCAACTGCAACCGCTGGGACACGGTGAGCGAACCACTTATCTCCATGTCCTCAATGGACCCATTGGCCTTGGCCTGGGCCAGCATGTCCAGGAGGGGATCTTCCTCCCCATCCTCTGGCAGATTGCAGACCGGTAGGACGCAAGCTTCACGTTCATAGTGCGCCTTCAGCATGTTGACGTGAAAGGCCTTGCGCCTACCCCGAGCATGGTCAAGCGTGACCACGTAGGTGACCGGGTTGAGCTGTTGGTGGACGACGTATGGGCCTTCCCAGGCTGCCTGAAGCTTATCCGTTGGTACAGGGACCAGCGCCCACACCTTTTGACCCACCTGGTAGGTCCGCTCCCGGGCGTTCTGGTCGTACCAGCGCTTCTGGTCAGCCTGAGCCTGCATCATGTTGTCATGCACCAACTGCGTCAAGGTCTGCATCTTGTCACGGAAGCGCATGACATAATCCACGATGGACACTTCTGTGGGGTTTGACTCATCTTCCCAGGATTCTCTTATCAACCCAAGGGGTCCCCGGACTCGCCTGCCATACAGGAGCTCGAAGGGGGAGAACCCGGTCGAGGCCTGCGGAACTTCTCTGTAAGCGAACAGCAGGTGTGGGAGGTACCTCTCCCAGTCGCGCCCTTGGGTCTCAACCAGTATGCGGAGCATCTGTTTGAGGGTACCGTTGAAACGTTCACACAAACCATTAGTCTGTGGGTGATACGGACTCGATACCAGCTGCGTCACCTGCATTTTCTCACAGAGAGCCTCCATTAGGCGAGACATGAATTGGGGCCCTTGATCGGTAAGCATCTCCCTGGGAAATCCTACTCTTGAAAAGATGGTCACCAGTGCGTCAGCCACCTTATCTGCCCTGGTTGAAGACAGAGCTACTGCCTCTGGGTACCGGGTAGCGTAGTCTACCACGGGGAGAATGTATCGCTTTCCGGAGCTGCTGGGGACGGACAGGGGTCCTACAATGTCCACCGCGATTCTCTGGAAAGGCTCCTCTATCACCGGCAAAGGAATAAGGGGAGCCTTAAGAGCAGGCCCCGCCTTACCCACTTTTTGACAGGTGGCACAGGAGCGGCAGTAGTGTGTTACATCTGTCCCCATCTTGGGCCAATAGAAGTGTTGAGACAGCCGTGCCTTTGTTTTGCTGATCCCCAAGTGTCCAGCGAGTGGAATCTCATGGGCAATCCGCAACAACTCAGTTCTGAACTGATAGGGGACGACCAGCTGTCTTTCCCTCAACCACTCCTTTTTAGGATCTCCGGGTACTGTCTCCCGGTACATCCTTCCTCGTTCCCATAACACCCTCTCCTTATCAGACTTGGAGGTGGGCGTCTCGGCGAGACCTCTCAATTTCTCCAGGCTGGCATCTGAGTGCAGAGCAGCCTGGAACTCCATGCTGGAGGCTGCCAGAAGTGACGTCAGGGTCCCCTCTTTACTGGGACCCTCTGGAACCGGCTCTGGGTTCACCTCTGGTTCAGTCTCTCCTGTAGCAGCAGAGGGTCCAGAAGACAGTGTGTTACCTGCGATCTGGGCACTCTGACTGCGTGTGACAGCTGCTATGTATGCTGTCTCCCTGGGGATTTCTACAGACCCACCAGCCGGTGCTGGCTTGGGCTCTACCTCCCCATCCACCCCCAACACTTCAGGAGCAGTGCTACTTATGGGCCAGTTACCTTCCTCGGTGGCACTGGTCAGCTGCATGGCATTACCTTCCCATTTCCTTGAGCACCGTTGCTTACTCCTGCCAGGGGTTCCTCAGCCGTCTCACTCCGCAGAGTGACGGGGCTGAGCACTTCGGTACCTGTGGACACATCTACCGCTTCAAAGAAAGGGTTAACGGGTTCAGTCGGCACAGATACATCAACATCATCATCATCCTTCCTAGGAGAAGAATGGTTATCAGTTTGCTTTGGTACATTCACATCAGCATCAGCATCATACCTGGGGAAGGAATGGTTGTTAGTTGCATCATTACTCATCAAGGCATTAGCAGGTAACACATTCAGTTTCCCCTCAACAAACTTCATCATCAGGGTTAACGTTACCCTTATTATCAGTTTGGGGAAGGGTGTCAGGGATGTAGTATGCCACCATCCGCCCCAAGTCAGTCCCCAATAAAACATCAGTGGGCATGTTTTCAGACACTCCCACCTCCCTCAACCCGCTCCCGGCACCCCAGTCAAGAAAAACTTGTGCCACTGGCAAGGGACAACGGGTGCCTCCAATCCCGGTGACAGTCAGGGTTTTCCCCTCAACAAACTCTTCAGGGGCCGCCAGTCCAGGACGGATGAGGGTTCGTTCAGCCCCGGTGTCCTTGAGGCCTGTAGCAAGACGGGCCCCCACCTGAACAGGTTGAACGTTGTCGTCAGCCCTCCCAACCACACCTCCCACCAAAAGAACAGAGGCGTTGGGCCCGGGGGCCTTGGATGGGGGGTTCTTCGGCCTATTCGGACAGGTGTAAAAGAAGTGACCAGGCCGGTGGCAGTGGTGACACAGGCGACTGTCAGTAGCCGGCCTGCTGTTGGCAACAGGGACTGGGCCTCCGGAGGGACGGCTAGCTGGGGCACTTGGGTTGGTTGCTGGCTTATCCCCTTTCCAGCTGGTGGCGACTGGCCTCCGCGTCTCGGGATTCCGGTTGGCCTCGTAGTTGTCGGCGATCTGCGCCGCTTTGTCCGCATTCGTTGGTTCGCGGTCCAGGATGAACTGTCGGACCTCAGCTGGGCAGAGTTGCAGGAACTGGTCTTTGATCATCAGGTCCCGTAGCTGCTCAAAGGTTTCAACGGACAGTCCATGGATCCACTGGTCAAAGTGGGTCCTGAGTCCTTGCACCACATCACTGTAGCTATCATGTGGGCCACGTTGGAGGTGTCGGAACTTCTTTCGGTATACCTCAGGTGTCAGCCGATATTTGGCGATCAGCGCCTGCTTTATGGCGTCATAGTCGTCATCGGCTTCTGGCGGAAGAGAAGCAAATGCCTCCAGGGCTTTGCCTTTTGGCCCTGGGGTCAAGAAGCTTGCCCATTGGTCTCTAGGCAGCTGGTACTGTCTGCAGGCTTTCTCAAAGGCTCGCAGGAACATGTCCAAGTCCCCGTCCTTTTCCATCACGGGAAAATGCTCTGGCCGGGGTTTAGGAGTCTGGATGCTGCTGGGCTCACTGGTTCGGGCTGTGGGGGCATTCCACCCCCGCTGGAGCATCTCCAGCTCATGGGCCCTCTGAGCTTCTGCATGGCGCTCAGCTCTCTCAGCCTGGGCTTGACGCTCGACCCTCTCAGCCTCAGCTTGGCGCTCACGTTCGGCTTGGGCCTCCTGCCGATATTGCTGGATCAGCCTCACCCGCCCATCCCTGTCTTCGGCGGGGAGTTCGTCCAAGGCCATTTGCAGATAGGGGTCCACCCCGTTCTGGTTGAATGTGGGGCCAGCGCTCAGGAGTGGAGCCTCTGCTGCAGCCCCATTGCAACTTGGGCCAACTTCTGCACTCGCTGGATTCTGGTCGTTGTCCAGCTGCACTAGAGCCGCGATCATTTGAGCTCTGTTTTTGTTTGTGGCGTCAAGGCCTTGGTACATGCATAACGCAGCAAGAACTTCCTTTGTCTGCCGGTTGTACCAAGGTTCTCCTTTTGCCGCCATGGTTGCCAAATAAAAGATAGAAAAAGAAAAACGAAGAAACGGGAGGGGGATACTTGCAAGTACACACTAATGTCTCAGGACTAGTAACCACTGAGTCTGTTCTCCAAAACCTATGATGCAGGATTCCCGCAGGAACCGTGCAGGTTTTTAGTGAGAGGAATGATTGCTCAAACCAAATCACTAATGCTCTAGGATTATCCCACCGCTCTGCCACCAATATGTGACGAACAGCCCACGGCTGTTCGTCCACTTACGGAGGCGACTAACGGGGGTCCCGCTGCCACCAAAACGTGACGGACAGCGGACCCTGTGTCACCACTATGTCACAGTCCCACCACTGACACGGGTGTATCAGCGGACGGAGGGACGAGACACAATGCCGGCACACGGCTATCACAGGCGCAGTGGGGCTTATCTTAGTTATCCCACCACTGGCACCATGTGACCAAAATATCCAGCAAGCTACTCTCGCTCTACAATTTGCCGCAGGGGGGTTTATTTTGGATGCCCCATCACTGCTATCAACCTTCCAAGTACTGCGGGGATTTATGTATATCCCACTTTCTCAGTTCCACTTTGGAACTCGCAGCTCTCCGGCTCCCCCCTTACCCTCAGGTCAGTCAGGGAACTGCACCTAGGATAATTGGTCGCCGGACGGGCTGCCTGTTGTGAACCGGCAATTAGGCTTCTGCAGTAAGGGAATTATCAATGCTGTGGCCGCAGACCCTTATTCAGCAATATAAGACCCTTCTGGACTGCCAGCAAGCCGCAATAGCCGTGCACAATGCGCTGCCACCAGTCACGGTTACTTAATTCACAGTGTTAAATTAAGAGGGTCCGTGGCAAACCCCTTGAATTAGTAGCGATTATCTAACAAAGGCGTATAGTTCGATTCTTAGAGCATAGAGACAGAACTAAATAATTTTATCATTTATTTTCCGAAAGAGGACAGTGATTACAGATCAAAGTTGCTATAAAATTGAGACATAAAATATGTACAGTACAGGTATAAAATAAAAGTGGAGAAAACAAAGAGATTACACTCACGGTTCCATATTGTTGTTAGGCATCCCATGTGGTTTTAAGGGGGGTGGAGGCGGAGCTGCACTTCTCCGCTCATCTGAGTTCTTGTCAGCCCGGACCCTGCAGCTGTTCTGAGCTGGTTTTGTCCAGGAAATGCTTTATAGACTTGCTATGTGACATCACGGAGAGATGCATGCTGGGTTAATCCCACCTCTCCCTTTTGGATTTAGAATTACACTAGAAAACTTATACTAATCATAACTCCGTGGGGGCAGCCCGCACAGACACATATAGGGCATCATTGGTTGTGATTTGTTGAGTACAATAATTCAAGACCAAATATGCAGTAGTTCTGATACACCGTTTAGCTGGAACACATATCTCAGGTTCTGAAAGGATTAGGCTTCGCAAGAACCACGGCAGCGACGCTGTGACCGCCCGGATTACAAAAATGTGATTTTCATATCTCTAGGGTATTTGGTTCTTATGGTATAGTCTCTCATAGTTTTATTCGTTTCAAACAAAGAAGTTTTTCCCGCTCTGAAGAGGAGCCAAATGGTGATAGCAGGAAGTATCCTATTGCTAGCTGGAGAGGTGATAACACTTGGGGGAGGGTAGGCACTGCTATAGCTTCAGTGTGCCATGTAACTCAGAAGGGAAGGGGAGATTTCTAGCACATTCCAACAGAAAACATATTTTGCAGACATTTGTACATCACAGTTTCCACTTGGTGTATTACATCCGGATTCGCTGCGTACAGCCACAGCGCTTAATCTGCAGCGTCCAGCTGTTACAACATAGTGGAGGGGATTTTATGAAATCCCGTCTCCACGATGCGTCCTAATACGAAACTGGCACGTCTTTTTACAGCGCAGCATGTCGGTTTACCTTGCAGAGAAGCTCAGTCTCCGTAAGGTAAATCGCCTACTCTATATATACGATGCAGCGATTCCGGATGTGTTCAATGAGCACATCTGGAATCACCATGCGTACAACAGGGGCGGCGTTTGGGCGGAGCGGGCTTTCCGCTCCATCCAAAGCGCAAGGAATGCGCTACGTGAAAACTCACCCTTATAAGTAGTTGAAATTGCATGTATGGATCTCATGCTTTGTGCTACTTGAGCCAGTTTAAAGGGTGGTTAACTTTACATTTGCTTAAATTCCCTATTTTCCAGAACTTCAGAAAGGGACCTGAGGCTGGAACAGAAAAAATATTCCACTCCATCATGAGTCCCGGAAGTTTACTCAATGAAATGGATAAAATTTGTTTTTTATTACCAACCAGAAACCCATCATCCCTATTTAAATCTACAAGATTAAAAAGCCAAATTTGCGCTAATCAGGAAACAAGAAACTATTTTTTTTACAGATTTGCAGAATTTTACTTTGACTTTGCATTTGAAAAAATAAAGCAAAAGTTTAAATGAGACAACAGCAAGATCTTCATCTAAAGATATGTCTGATTTTCTTTTTTTATATTTTGCCTTTGATGAGAAGAAACCTGCAAAGAACCTAAATGTTATCCTCTCCTTTGTCTGAATGATTGAATGTGTCCAGCCCTATACTGTGTGTCATTAGGACCTGCAGTCTTGACAATCTCTCTTTAATACCTCTAGAATTCCTTTTTTTTTCTCCTCACATTGAAGAAAATAACAAGCTTCAAATACCTGCAGACTCGCACAGTACAAGCCGTGGTGATTTAGAAAGGGTTCACGCCAGGTTTGGCCTTCCTTTTACAAAACATCATTTCCACCACGGAGCCCATTTGCAGCATGTAGCAATTAGCAGTACACAAATGAACTAAAAACTCCAGCTACCCCCCGCATCTAAAATTATGCCTGCATAATAAAACAATTTTCAGCAGATTAATGGAAAGCTGGTTGTTCAACGTGTTTATTTGGGGCATTTCTTCCTCGCAGGAGAAAAATTGCTACAAAATGGGAGAAAGATCACAAAATAACCTTTAGAATTTGAGAGCATTTTCCATTTCAATACAATTTGTGGTGGTTTTTGAAAGTCAGAACGCTGCAGGATCCTATCTATGATATGAATTATACCACAGAGTTTGTTTCTTCTGGGTCCTACCAAAACCTTTTCGTCACTAATCCTGTTTTTTTTTCTTCCTGCTCCCACTAACACAGAATTAAACTAAGGGTACCATTACACTTAGCAATGCACCAGCGATCCCGACAACGATATGGATCGCTGGTGCATCGCTAAGGCTACTTTCACACATTAGTTTTTTGCCATCAGGCAGGATCCAGCTATTTTTTAGAAAAAACGGATCCGGCATAAATCTTGGAGAACTGTAGAAACGGATCCGTTTTTCTGCCGGTTCCGTCTAGCAAGTTATATCTGTTTCCTGGGGGCTGGCCAATTGGATCTGAGCATGCGCAGACTTAAAAAAACGGATCCGGTGGCTGGATCCGTCTTTTTCTGGATCCGGCGCATTCCGGCACCCATAGGCTTTCATTGTGGCAAAAAGCCGGAAGCGTCGGATCCGGCGCTTCCGGCTTTTTCGCCGGAGACAAAAAACGTTACAGTAGCCGTTTTTTCCAGACGCCGGAATGAGACAAGTAGCCGGATCCGGCAACAAACAGATGAAACGAAATGCCATCCGGCGCGATCCGGCGCTATTGCAAGTCAATGGGGAAAAACTGGATCCGGCATTGCATTTCGCCGGATCCGGTTTTACAAAAAAAAAGCCGGATCGCGCCTGACGGCGAAAAACTGATGTGTGAAAGAGGCCTAAGCGGTCGCTAGTGAGCTGCCATACAGACAGATCTCACCAGCGACATAGCAGGGGTCAGTTGTCGCTACTTACCTGTCAGATGTGGCGATCCTGACGTCCTCCCGCCCGTGTCCACGCGTCGCTCGTCGGCGCCGCAGGAAGCGCCCTACGAGAAATGGTCCAGGACATTTTCACGCGACCAGCGATGAGCAGCGGGGGAGCCGGTCGGAGGTAAGTATCAGACATAGCGATATGGCTAGCAATATCGCTGCTACGTCACAAAATCGATGACGTTACAGCGACATTGCTAGCGATATCACTATGTGTAACGGGGGCTTAAATCACTTAATTTGATAACCATCTGTGCTTCTCAGTTGGATTTCTTTATTATTTTAATGTATTTCGTTAATTTAAAGAGTAAAGAAGGCAGCTTTATTTTAGCATTTCGATCTCGCTTCTATGAAGTCGAAAATGCACAACTGTAGTTTTATTCTTTCATTTGCTTTTTTTAAGGAAACCATAGAAAATCATCCCAGAGAACAATGTTATTGATAGCTAACAGTTTCCTTGTTACAGCTCCAGGAGAATGCATAGTGAAGGCAGAGAATTGCAATCATCCACGGCTACGTTATTCCTAGGTAGAGTTAATCTCTGCTCTCTGTCTGGCTGAGATATCGAGTGGATGGTGAGATAACAGCCTTTCATTCCATATCATATCAGCACAGGAACACTTCTATTATGCCCTTCTTGACTTATTTATAATAACTATCCAACACTCCGCCTTGGGAAATATCATTGCTTCCCATGTTTCCATTAGTCGCGCCCCATACACACTGCACATTGTACAGAACGTGAAACCTTCAAAGGTCTGGCGTCTTACATGTGGAAGTGTGGCGTGCACAGCTATGACACAGGAAACTTTATGATAGCTGTCATTAGTTTTCTGGAAAGAATCATTGTATCTGAGAATCATTCTCCTTGTATATTGTATATCACTGTATCCATGAAATGTACGATGTTTTCATTCAAGAAAATTAATAGTGCTGAAATTGCTGTTCAAATAAAAGCGACCTACAGTGCAAAAATACTGCCAGTCTATATTGCTAAAATAATATGAACATGCAGTGCGGTAATAAAACCAACATACAGTGCTGAAAAACTTCTAGTCTACGCTGCTGAAATAATACCAGCATGCAATGCAGAAATAATACCAAAACACAGTGCTGAAATAATATCAACATGTAGTGCTGAAATAAGACCAACTTGTAATTCCATACCAATATGCAGTGCTGAAATAATGCTACCAGGAGACCCTGGCCCCGGGTCATCCGACAGCTGTGTTGTGACACTATGTATATCATTTGGCTCAGCTTTGTTTAACCCCTTTACTACCAAGGGTGGTTTGCACGTTAACTCCCGGGCTAATTTTTACAATTCTGACCACTGTCCCTTTATGAGGTAATAACTCAGGAAACCTTCAACGGATCTAAGCAATTCTGAGACTGTTTTCTCGTGACATATTTTACTTCACTTTAGTGGTAAAATTTACTCACTATAACTTGCGTTTATTTGTGAAAAAAACGGAAATATGGCGAAAATTTTTCAATTTTCAAACTTTGAAGTTTTATGCCCTTAAACCAGAGTTATGTGACACAAAATAGTTAATAAATAACATTTCCCACATGTTTACTTTACATCAGCACAATTTTGGAAACAATTTTTTTTTTTTGTTAGGAAGTTATAAGGGTTAAAAGTTGAGCAGCGATTTCTCATTTTTACAACACCATTTTATTTTTACGGACCACATCACATTTGAAGTCACTTTGAGGGGTTTATATGATAGAAAATAGCCAAAAGTGACACCATTCTAAAAACTGCACCCCTCAAGGTGCTCAAAACCACATTCAAGAAGTTTATTAACCCTTCAGGTGCTTCAAAGGAATTTTTTGAATGCTTTAAAAAAAAATGAGCATTTAACATATTTTCACAAAAAATTACTTCAGGTTCAATTTTTTTATTTTACCAAGGGTAACAGGAGAAATTGGACTAGAAAAGTTATTGTGCAATTTGTGCTGAGTACGCCGATACATGATATGTGGGGGGGTAACCATTGCTTGGGCGCATGGCAGAGCTCGGAAGGGAAGGAGCGCCGTTTGACTTTTTCACTGCAAAATTGGCTGGAATTCAGATCAGATGCCATATAAAGTTGCCTTTTGGAAGTGAATTGAGCAGCAGAGTGGTGTTCTGGTAAAAGGGAAAAAAAAAATCTTTTAAATCTTCTGCCTGAGCGAGTGTGAACGAGCTGAGTGTGACCTGAGCATAAGTGCGAACTGTGGTAAGTGTGTGACTTGTGATTCAGTGACTTTGGATTCAGAGAGTTTCCAAGGGAGGTATTACAGAATTGCTGTTATATTTTATTAATACTTTTTATTTATTTTTGCTTATCTTTCTGTCTGGTGTAATCCCCATTAGGATGTGCTCCAGTATTGCCAATGCCATCCAGTGCACGTCTTGCCGCATGTATGAAATCCTTGAACAGCCTGTCGAGGGTGCATACTGCTGTGCGAGATGTGAGCATGTTGTGCATTTGGAAGCCCAAATACTAGATCTAAATGTGCAGCTGGCAACACTGAGATCCATAGAAAATATGGAAATGAGTCTTCTGCTCACTGAGCAGACGCTCAATGGGATAGATGAGGGGGGGATGCTAGGTTGGAGCTGCAGGACAATGAAGCAGCTAGCTGGGTGACAGTTAGAAGGTGGGGTAGAGGGAAGAGCACCCGGGAGGCTAGTCCTGATCTGGCACACCCCAATAAGTTTGCTAAGTTGGCAGATGAGGGGAGTGTTAGTGCAGGAGTAGCACTGCTGCAGTAAGGCATGTCCTTTGAAAGCCAGAGGAGTGTCTGCTCCAGTAAGGGGGGAAATAGGAGAGCAGGGCAGGCCAGCCAGGTTCTGGTAGTGGTAGACTCAATTATTAAGGGAACAGATAGGGCAATCTGTCACAAAGACAGGGATCGTCGAACGGTGTGCTGCCTACCTGGCTCTCGAGTCCGACACATCGCTGATCGGGTTGACAGATTACTGGGAGGGGCTGGTGAAGATCCAGCGGTCATGGTGCACATTGGCACAAATGACAAAGTTAGAGGTAGGTGGAAGGTACTTAAAGATGATTTCAGGGAATTAGGCTGTAAGCTTAAAGCAAGGACCTCCAAGGTGGTATTTTCGGAAATACTTCCTGTACCACGTGCCACACAAGTGAGGCAAAAAAAGAGATTAGGGAGGTTAATAAGTGGCTCAGGAATTGGTGTAGGAAGGAGGGGTTTAGGTTCCTGCAGAACTGGGCCGACTTCTCAGTTGGCTACAGGTTCTACACTAGGGACGGGCTGCACCTCAATGGGGAGGGTGCAGCTGTGCTGGGGGAGAAAATGGCTAGAAGGTTGGAGGAGTGTTTAAACTAGGGACGGGGGGAGGGTATTCCTTTTATAGGAGGGGAAGACAGTGCAGATGGGACCTGGGCACAAATAATGAAATTGGGGGTGGGGGTGGCATGGGGGGTGGGGTTAGAACAGTTAATAATTTAAGAAAGAATAGAGGTACAGAGAGATACATAAAGTGCATGTATACTAATGCCAGAAGCCTCGCCAACAAAATGGAGGAATTGAAGTTAATGTTGTTGGAACATAATTATGACATGGTGGGGATATATGAGACATGGCTGGACGAGAGACATGACTGGGCGGTTAATTTACAGGGCTATAGTCTGTTCGGAAATGACCATACAAATAAGCGAGGGGGAGGCGTGTGTTTATATGTAAAATCATCCTTAAAACCCATCCTTCGTGATAATATATATGAATCTAATGAAAATGTAGAGTCCCTGTGGGTAGATATAAGGGGAGGGGGGAAAAATAATAAATTACTGATAGGGGTTTGTTATAAGTCTCCAAAAATAATGGAAGCAACATAGAATATTATATTAAAGCAAATAGATGAAGCTGCGACTCAAGGAGAAGTCATTATTATGGGGGACTTCAACTACCCTGAAATACATTGGGGAACCTAAACCTGCAGTTCCAGCAAAGGTAATGGTTTTTTGACAACTATGAGAGACAATTACCTTTCACAACTGGTTCAGGACCCAACAAGCGGGGGGGCACTGCTAGACCTAATATTAACCAACAGACCAGACCGCATATCAAATGTAAGGGTTGGGGGTCACTTGGGTAATAGTGATCACAAATTAATAAGTTTTCATGTATCCTTTAATAAGATGTGTAGTAGAGGGGTTACAAGGACACTAAACTTCAGGAAGGCATATTTCCAACGGATGAGAGATTAACTGGGACGATATCCTGAGACATAAAAATAAACAAAGAAAATGGGAGACGTTTATTAGCATCCTGAATAGGACCTGTGCACAATATATACCATATGGGAATAAACATGCTAGAAATAGGAGGAAACCACTATGGCTAAATAGAGCTGTAAGGGGTGCAATAAGAGAAAAAATAATGCATTTAGAGAATTAAAGCAAGTAGGTAGTGATGAGGCATTAAATAAATACAGAAAATTAAATAAATTCTGTAAAAAGCAAATCAATACAGCAAAGATTGAGACAGAGAGACTCATTGCCAGAGAAAGTAAAAATAATCCTAAAATATTCTTTAACTACATAAATAGTAAGAAGCTAAAAAATGATAGTGTTGGTCCCCTTAAAAATAGTCTGGGTGAAATGGTGGATGAGGATGAGGAAAAAGCCAATATGCTAAATGACTTTTTTCAACATTATTTACACAAGAAAATCCCATGACGGATAACATGATCAGAGATAAAAATTCTCCATTAAATGTCACCTGCTTAACCCAGCAGGAAGTACGGCGGCGTCTAAAAATCACTAAAATTGACAAATCCCCGGGCCCGGAAGGGATACACCCCTGAGTACTGCAGAAATTAAGCACAGTCATAGATAGACCATTATTTTTAATCTTTAAAGATTCCGTAATAACAGGGTCTGTACCACAGGACTGGCATATAGCAAATGTGGTGCCAGTATTCAAAAATTCAAAAAGGGGACTAAAACTGAACTTGGAAATTATAGGCCAGTAAGTTTAACCTCAACTGTGGGTAAAATCCTGGAGGGTTTTCTAAGAGATACTATACTGGAGTATCTGGAGAAGAATAACCTCATGATCCAACATCAACATGGGTTTACAAGGGACCGTTCCTGTCAGACTAATCTGATTAGCTTTTATGAAGAGGTAAGTTCAGGACTGGGCCAAGGGAATGCAGTGGACGTGGTGTACATGGACTTTTCAAAATTTTTTGATACGGTGCCACACAAAAGGTTGATACCTAAAATGAGAACAATGGGGATAGGGGAGAATATGTGTAGGTGGGTTAAGAGCTGGCTCAGGGATAGGAAACAAAGGGTGGTTATTAATGGAGCTCACTCGGACTGGGTCACGGTTAGCAGTGGGGTACCACAGGGGTCAGTTTTCGGCCAGCTTCTTTTTAACATATTTATTAATGACCTTGTAGGGGGCATAGAGAGTAGAATTTCAATATTTGCAGATGACACTAAACTCTGCAGGGTAATCAATACAGAGGAGGACAATTTTATATTACCGGAGGATTTATGTAAACTAGAAGCTTGGGCTGATAAATGGCAAATGAGCTTTAATGGGGATAAATGTAAGGTCATGCAGTTGGGTAGAACAAACAAGATGTATAATTATGTGCTTAATTGTAATACACTGGGCAAAACTGTCACTGAAAAAGACCTGGGTGTATGGGTGGACGACAAACTCACATTTAGTGGCCAGTGTCAGGCAGCTGCTGCAAAGGCAAATAAAATAATGGGATGCATTAAAAGAGGCATTGATGCTCATGAGGAGAACATAATTTTACCTCTATATAATACACTAGTGTGACCACACTGTGTACAGTTCTGGTCTCCGGTGTATAAGACAGACTTAGCTGAACTGGAGCGGGTGCAGAGAAGAGCGACCAAGGTTATTAGGGAACTAGGGGGTCTGCAATACCAAGACAGGCTATTACACTTGGGGTTATTTAGTTTGGAAAATCGAAGGCTTAGGGGTGATCTTATTACAATGTATAAATATATGCGGGGACAATACAAAGACCTTTCTAATGATCTTTTTACTCTTATACCTGTGACGGGGACAAGGGGGCATCCTCTACATCTGGAGGAAAGAAGGTTTAAGCATACACACAGACGCGGATTCTTTACTGTAAGAGCAGTGAGACTATGGAACTCTCTGCCATATGATGTTGTAATGAGTGATTCTCTACTAAAATTTAAGAAGGAACTGGATGCCTTTCTTGAAAAGTATAATATTACAGGGTATATACACTAGTTTCCTTAATATTGCGTTGATCCAGGGAGCTAGTCTGATTGCCGTATGTGGAGTCTGGAAGGAATTTTTTTCCTCAATGTGAAGCTTACTGTTTGCCAGATGGGTTTTTTTTGCCTTCCTCTGGATCAACATGTTAGGGCAAGTTAGGATAGGATATGGGTTGAACTAGATGGACTTAAAGTCTTCCTTCAACCTTAATAACTATGTTTCTATGTAAGTTTAGAGAGCTCCTGATGTGCCTAAACAGTGGAAACCCCCAGCAAGTGACCCCATTTTGGAAACTAGACCCCCCCAAGGAACTTATCTAGATATGTGGTGAGCACTTTAAACCCCCAAGGGCTTCACAGAAGTTTATAACGTACAGGCGTACAATTAAAAAATCATATTTTTTCCACAAAAATCATCTTTTCATCCCCAATTGTTATTTTCCCAAGAGTAACAGGACCCCAAAAGTTATTGTGCAATTTGTCCTGAGTACACTGATACCCCACATGTGGGGGTAAACCACTATTTGGGCGCATGGCAGAGCTCGGAAGGGAAGCAGCGCCATTTGACTGTTTTGGCTGGAATTGAGATCGGACGCCATGTCGCGTTTGGAAAGCCCCTGATGTGCCAAAACAGTGGAAACCCACAATTCTAACTTCAACCCTAACCCCAACACACCCCTAGCCCTAACCCTAGCCCTAACTCTAGCCCTAGCCCTAACCCTAGCCCTAACCCTAGCCCTAATGGGAAAATGGAAATACATTTTTTTATTTTATTATTTTTCCCTAACTAAGGGGTTGATAATGGGGGGTTTAATTTACTATTTACGGCGGGTTTTTATGTTTGGCAGCTGTCGCACGCTAAAAGACGCTTTTATTGTAAAAATAGTTTTTGCATCACATTTTGAGAGCTATAATTTTTCCATATTTTGACCCACCGAGTCATGTGAGGTCTTATTTTTTGCAGGACGAGTTGACGCTTTTATTGGTACCATTTTTGGGCACGTGACATTTTCTGATCGCTTTTTATCCCGATTTTTGTGACGCAGAATGAACAAAAACCAGCGTTTCATGAATTTCTTTTGGGAGGTGCGTTTACACCGTTCCGCGTGCGGTAAATTGATAAAGCGGTTTTATTCTTTGGGTCAGTACAGTTACAGCGATACCTCATTTATGCCATTTTTTATGTTTTGGCGCTTTTATGCAATGAAAACAAATTTATATAAAAAATAATTATTTTTACATCGCTTTATTCTGCGAGCTATAACTTTTTATTTTTTCGCTGATGACGCTGTGTGGCAGCTCATTTTTTGCGGGACAAGATGATGTTTTCAGTGGTACCATGGTTATTTATATCCGTCTTTTTGATCGCGCGTTATTGCACTTTTTGTTCTGCGGTATGATGATAAAGCTTTATTTTTTGCTTCGTTTTTTATTTTTATTTTTTTAAGTGGTTCAATAAAGGGGTTAATTAGTGGGACAGTTTTATAGGGCAGGTCGTTACTGACGCGGTGATACCAAATATGTGTACTTTTATTGTTTTTTTTTATTTTCAAAAAATGAATTTATTAGGGAATTTTTTTTTTTATTTATTTAGCGATTTTTTTTATAAATTATTTTTACACTTTTTTTTTAACTTTATTACAATGTCCCAGGGGGGACATAACTGTCATGTGACAGATCGCTGATCTGTCACATCACAGATCACTGTGACAGATCAGCGATCTGTCACAGGCAGTGCTGCAGGCTTCCTCATGCCGGCGCTTTGCAGGCATGAGGAAGCCGCCTCCCTGCAGGCCCCGAAGGTCCCCACCGCCATTTTGGATTTGGGGACCTGCAGGGAAGGAGACCCCTGCAGCAGCACTGCACATCGCGCTGCTGTGGGGGTCTCAGGGAAGCACGGAGGGAGCTCCCTCCCTGCCGATGCTTCCCTAAACCCCCGGTACACTGTGATCGTGTTTGATCGCAGTGTGCCAGGGGTTAACATGTCGAGGACGGTCCTTGAACGCCCCTGACACATAGTGCCGGGTGTCAGCTGTGATAATCATATAATTTTAAGGGTAGGTTAATTTCAATATTGAGAGAATATCAAAAATAAAACCCAGAATTTCACATTATATAAAGTATATACATTTAATTGCATTTTGCAGTGAGAACTAAGTATTTGAACCCCTAGCAACCATTAAGAGTTCTGGCTCCTACAGACCAGTTAGACACTCCTAATCAACTTGTTACCTGCATTAAAGACCACTGTCTTACATAGTCACCTTATAAAAGACTCTTGTCTACAGACAATCAGTCAGACTATAACCTCTACAACATGGGCAAGACCAAAGAACTTTATGAGGATGTCAGGGACAAGATTATAGACATACACAAAGCTTGAATGGGCTACAAAACCATAAGTAAGACACTGGGTGAGAAGGAGACAACTATTGGTGCAATAGTAAGAAAATGGAAGAAATACAAAATGACTGTAAATCTCACCTCATGGGGTCTCCTTGATCACGATGAAGGTGAGAGATCAGCCTAAAACTACACAAGGGACTTGTTAATGATCTCAAGGCAGCTGAGACCACAGTAACCAAGAAAATCATTGGTGACACATTATGCCATAAAGGTTTAAAATCCTGCAGTGCCCGCAAGGTCCCCCCCTGCTCAAGAATGCACATGTGCAGGCCCATCTGAAGTTTGCCAGTGAACACCTGAATGATTCTGTGAGTGACTTGGAGAAGGTACTGTGATCAGATGAGACAAAAATTGAGGTCTTTGACATTAAGTCAACTCGCCGCTTTTGGAGGAAGAGAAATGCTGCCTATGACCCAAAGAACACCGTCCCCACTGTCAAGCATGGATGTGGAAACATTATGTTTTGGGGGTGTTTATCTGATAATGGCACAGGACTAATTCACTGCATCAATAGGAGAATGGATGGAGCCATGTACCGTAAAATCCTGAGTGACAGCCTCCTTCCCTCCGCCAGGACATTAAAAATGGATCATGGCTGGGTCTTCCAGCAAGACAATGACCCAAAACATACAGCCAAGGCAACAAAGGAGTGGCTCAAAAAAGCACATTAAGGTCATGGAGAGGCCTAGCCAGTCTCGAGATCTTAATCCCATACAAAACTTATGGAGGGGTTGAAGCTCCGAGTTGCAAAGTGACAGCCTCAAAATCTTAATGATTCCTCCTGACAAGTGTGCAAACCTCATCATCGACTACATATCGCATTTGGAGAGCCCGTGATGTGCCTAAACAGTGGAAACCCCCCACAAATGACACCATTTTGGAAACAAGACCCCCAAGGAACTTATCTAGATGTGTGGTGAGAACTTTGAACCCCCAAGGGCTTCACAGAAGTTTATAACATACAGCCGTACAATAAAAAAATCATATTTTTTCCACAAAAATGATCTTTTCAGCCTCAATTCTTATTTTTCCAAGGGTAACAGGACCCTAAAAGATATTGTGCAATTTGTCCTGAGTACGCTGATACCCCACATGTGGGGGTAAACCACTATTTGGGCGCATGGCAGAGCTCGGAAAGGAAGCAGCGCCATTTGACGTTTTTGGCTGGAATTGAGATCGGACACCATGTCGCGTTTCGAAAGCCCCTGATTAGATTAGATTAGATTAGATTAGATAAACTTTATTGATCCCGGAGGAAATTACAGTATTACAGCAGCAGAACAAAGATCAAGAATGCTTCACATAGGTTTATAACGTACATGGCAGAGCTCGGAAGGGAAGGAGCCCCGTTTGACGCAAAATTGGCTGGAATTGAGATCGGGCGCCATGTCGCGTTTGGAGAGCCCCTGATGTGCCTGAACAGTGGAAACCCCCACAAGTGACCCCATTTTGGAAACTAGACCCCCAAGGAACTAATCTAGATGTGTGGTGAGCACTTTGAACCTCCAAGTGTTTCACAGAAGTTTATAACGCCCGGACATGAAAATGAAAAAAATCACGTTTTTTCCACAAACATGATCTTTTAGTCCCCAATTTTTTTATTTTCCCAAGGGTGACAGGAGAAATTGGACCTCAAAAGTTGCTTAATTTGTCCTGAGTACACTGATACTCATATGTGGGGGTAAACCACTGTTTTGGCGCATGGCAGAGCTTGCAAGGGAAGGAGCATCGTTTGACTTTTTCAACTCAAAATTGGCTGGAATTGAGATCAGATGCCGTGTTGCGTTTGGAGAGCCCCTGATGTGCCTAAACAATGGAAACCCCCCCCAATGCTAACTCCAGTCCTAACCCCAACACACCCCTAACCCTAATCTCAACCCTAACCCTAGTCCTAACCCGATTCCTAACCCAAGCCCTAATCCTAACCCTAATGGGAAAATGGAAATAAATACATTTTTTTAATTTTATTATTTTTCCCTAACTAAGGGGGTGATAAAGGAGGGTTTGATTTACTATTTATAGTGGGTTTTTATGTTTGGCAGCTGTCACACGCTAAAACATGCTTTTTATTGCAAAAAATAGTTGTCACGCCGCGCTCACCTGGGGGTGGGACCTCGGTCCCAACGTCACCTCTTCCAGAGCCACGGCTGCTCCGGGGGTCCTGTCGAGTGTGCACGCGCACCTCTCATACTTAGGTTCATGTTTTTTGCACCATGTTCTGTGTGCGCATGCGCCCTCTTCTCAGCTCTGTCTCCAGGCCTGTCCTCTCTATGGTATTGGAGTACTTGACCCGGAAGTCCTAGTGATCATGTGCTATATCAGGCTACCTCTTCCTATGGGAGGTGCCTGATTATTGTTGTGCTTCCTAGCTTGGCCTACCGTGCCCCTGCCTGGCTGTGCGCTGTATTTGGGTCCTCTGCCTTATGCTCTATTGTGCCTCTTGGCACACGCTCTGAACCTGCACTCTGCCTTGTACTCTACTGTGCCTCTTGGCACACGCTCTGAACCTGCACTCTGCCTTGTACTCTGTTGTGCCTCCTGGCACACGCTCTGATCCTGCACTCCGACTTGTACTCCGCTGTGCCTCCTGGCACACGCTCTGATCCTGTGCTCTGTCTTATGCTCAGTTGTGCCTCCTGGCACACATTCTGTTCCTGTACTCTGTTGCACCTCCTGGCTCACCTGCTGTCTAACTCAGTACTCTGACGTGCTCCTTTGCACGCGTCCTGCCTTGCTCTCACCTGGACATACTAGTCACTGCACGCCATACATGCTCTCGTGTACCCGTCTGGCACCATCCTGTATCTAGCGCACTCCCGTGTCCACGCATTACACATTCCTGCAGACACACTCACTCGTGTCTCCTGTGAGCCAGCCACCTGGTGCCAGCAGTCATGGTACCTTACCCCCTTGGGCTTGCCCCTGACACTCCCTGTATAGGGGGTGGTCCTCACTAGGTCAGCTCACCCTGGGAGGGTTGGTGCCACGACCCAGAGGGTCCACTCCAGGAGTCGTCACAATAGCTTTTGCATCACCACATTTTGAGAGCTATAATTTTTCCCTATTTTGACCCACAGTCATGTGAGGTCCTATTTTTTGCGGGACGAGTTGACGTTTTTATTTGTACCATTTTCACCACATGACTTTTTTGATCGCCTTTTATTCCGATTTTTGTGACGCAGAATGAACAAAAATCAGCATTTCATGAATTTCTTTTGGGGAGGGACGTTTACACTGTTCCGCGTGTGCTAAAATTGATAAAGCAGTTTTAATCTTCGGGTTAGTGCGATTACAGTGATACCTCATTTATATCTTTTTTATGTTTTGGCGCTTTTATACAATAAAAACAATTTTATATAAAAAATAATTATTTTTGCTTCCCTTTATTCTGCGAACTATAAGTTTTTAATTTTTTCGCTGATGATGCTGTATGGCGGCTCGTTTTTACAAGACAACATGACGTTTTCAGCGGTACCATGTTTATTTATATCCGTCTTTTTGATAGCGTGTTATTGCACTTTTTGATCGTCGGTATGATGATAAAGCATTGTTTTTTGCATTGTTTTTTTTCTTTTCAAGGGGTTCACTAAAGGGGTTAACTAGTGGGACATTTTTATAGGGTGGGTCATTAAGGACGTGGCGATACTAAATATGTGTACTTCTATTGTTTTTTTATTTACAAAAAAAAAATTTATTACGGAATATTTTTTTATTATTACGGTATTTATTTAAGAATTTTTTAAAACTTATTTTTACACTTTTTTTTACCTTATTACTTTGTCGCAGTGTGGGACATCACTGTATAGTGTCAGATCGCTGATCTGATACTTTGCAGTGCACTGTGTCAGATCAGTGATCTGACAAGCACTGCAGGAGGCTTCTCAGCGCCTGCTCTTAGCAGGCACTGAGAAGCCACCTTCCTGCAGGATCCCGAAGGCCCCCGTGACTATCTTGGATCCGGGGGCCTGCAGGAAGGAGGCCCTCGGAACAATGCGAGCACATTGCATTGTTCTGAGGGGCTCAGGGAAGCACATAGGGAGGGATTTTTCCCTATGCCCTCGGTACACTGCGATCATGTTTGATCGCAGTGTGCAAGGGGCTAATGTGCCAGGAGCGGTCCGTGGAAAACCTTTGGAGAGATTTCAAAGTCCGTGTCGCCCAGTGACAGGCCCAAAACATCACTGTTCTAGAGGAGATCTGTATGGAGGAATGGGCCAACATACCAACAGTGTGTGCCGTTGCCAACCTTGTGAAGACTTACAGTAAAAAATTTGATCTCTGTCATTGCCAACAAAGGATATATACAGTAACAAAATATTGAGAAGAACTTTCATTAGTGACCAAATACTTATTTTCCTCCATAATTTGCAAAATAAATCTTGCCAAATCAGACAAGGTGATTTTCTGGATTTGTTTTCTCATTTTGACTCTCACAGTTGTGGTCTACCTATGATGTCAATTACAGGCCTCTCTCATCTTTTTAAGTGGGAGAACTTGCACAATTGGTGGCTTACTAAATAAATAATTTTTTTCTCCACTGTACTTGTAAAAAAAGACCTGCCTGACATGTACCTGATGTGACTCAAGGTCAGGTGAATAAATTAGTATGTCATCCAGATAGATAACCACAAATCTGCCTACCAGGTGACTAAATAAGTAATTTATAATGTGTTGAAAGATGGCGGGTGCGTTTATCAATCCAAAAGGCATCACCAGGTTCTCAGTGTCCCTCAGGCGTATTGAATGCTGATTTCCACTTATTCCCCTCTTTAATGCAAATAAGATTTTATGCCCCCTGAGGTCCATTTTTAAGAACCATTTTGGTCCTACAATCTGGATAAAGAGGTCCGAGATGAGTGGGAGAGGATAAGGATCATGGACAGTGATTGTATTGAGTTTGTGGAAATCAAACCATGGCTGTAACCCCCCATCTTTTTTCTTTACCAAAAAAAAAATCCCCCCAGCAATAGGGGACGATGATGGTCTGATATGACCTTTAGCCTGGCTTAGTGATAGGTAGTCCTTCATGGCCTGCCTTTCTGGACCATAGATCTTATATAGTCTGCTTTGAGACATCTTAGCACCATGAACGAGATTAATGGCGCAATCATAAGAATGATTAGGAGGAAGCTCTTGGCGCTCCTGCTCCAAGAACACATCCCCAGAATCCAACAAGTATTTCGGCACAGACTGGGTATCAACCTTAGTAAGCGAGTACCCAAGCAGTGTCCTTGACAATACCCACTCCACTTTACCACTTCCTGAGTCTGCCAATCAACTACAGGATTGTTCAGAGTGAGCCAAGGAAGTCCAAGAACAACAGGTGAGGGCAGACCCTCTAGCACATAAGATTCTATTTCTTCAGAGTGCATGCCCCCACCTGAAGATGTAAACCACAGATGACTTGAGTAAAATACCCCTGTCTCAAGGAGGCAGAGTCAATGGCGATTATGGGTATGAGTCTGGACAACGTATGTGAAATGAGGCCTTGGACCTGGAAGAACTTAGCGTTGATCAAATTGAACCCGTGCCCCACTGTCCAGAATGCAGACACGTCCACCTTAATCTTACCCAGTTGTATTTCAGCTGGAAGAAAAAATTGTGCCCTACCCATGGAGATGATGAGTACATCCGGGTTGCTAACCTCCCTGCAACCCGGGCCGTCTAGTTTTCTGGCGGCTGTTTTACTATGTGGTCGAGATGGACATGTGCCCACAATATGGCCCTTTTTTCCACTGTAGACACATATTCTCCCTTTTCACCAAACCACAGACAGTTTACTAGAGTGAGTTGCCACACATACCTGCATGGGTTCCTCATTTGGCTCAGTACTGATCTACCTTGACACCGGACCTCCCGTATCAAGAGGTGTCTCCCAATGTCTCTGGTGAAGACGGCAAACAACCCGAATCGCCAGAGACATGGCTGCCTCAAGGGAGACTTGAGTTTCATACAGAGCCAACTCATCCTTCACCCTTACTGACAGTCCCTCACAGAACAGGCTACGGAGTGCAGGGTCATTCCACTAAGTGTCCATGGCCCATTTTGAAAACTCAGAGCAATACTCCTCCGCTGGCCTGTCTCCTTGCTGAAATTGGTGCAGTGTGGACTCAGCTAAGGAGACACATTTGGGGTCATCATATATAAGGTCCAGTGCCAGAAAAAATTCCTCCATCGTCTGAACCGACTGGGAGTCAGACGGGATAGAAAACACCCATGCTTGGGGGTCCCCCTGGAGGAGCGAGATTACTATCCCCACACGTTGCTCCTCTGAACCTGAGGAAACAGAACATAGCCTGAAGTATAGTTTTCAGGCCTCCCTGAACACAGCACACTTGTCACGCACCCCATAGAACCTGTCAGGCAAAGCGATCTTGGACTCCACTATGGTTTGCCTGAGAAATGTGAAACCCACACCAGATGTATTAGGGTGCTGAAAAGTAACCATGTGTAAATAACGCCACCTCCAGACTGAGCTGCTGTAGGTGCCCTGCAAGAGCAGTGATTGGATCCATAATGGATCATAAAAATCGGTTATGGTCAGAGCTAATGTCACGACACAGCTGTCGGGTGACTCGGAACCAGGGGCTCCTTCCCTGACCCTACGACTGGGGGGCACCCTAGTTCACCGTATTTCCCAGGATACTTTTGAAGGTAAAGATGCCACAGCCTCCACCCTTGCCTTATCTTCTGAGTTTGTCCTCCGTCTGTTCTCTTTCCCCACCCAGGGAAGGGGGGCGCTATTGTGCACCACAGTACACCAACATGACAAACAAAGCTACACAAACAAGGGTTAACAGAAAACTCCAGGCATACAAAATATTCACTCACATATAGCAGAGAAATGCATTGGGGAGTGGAGGGTGGAGAATAAACAAAAGTAGAGAAGGGAAGGGAATTACTGCACTTACAAACCATGCAACAGTCACAGATAACTCCTGCAACACTCCTTCTCATATGAACATCTCTTCCTCCTGAAGCCATGCAGCAAATGCTAGCTCTGACAGGGATTTGCATCAGAGCCCAGATTATAAAGGGGGAGGAAGTGGCTAACTGAGCTCAGCTGTGAGCACAGAGTTTACATGTATTTAAGTCTAGGGGGCTGTCCTTCTACCGCTTTTCCCCAAAAATAAGACAGAGTTATTTTTTTTTTTTTTGCTCTGAAATATGAGTTAGGGCATATTTTCAGGGGATAACTTTTTTTCCTTGAACTACAATCCACATTTATTCATGAACTAAAAATCAACATTTATTCAAATATAATCCTGTCATCACGCATACACAGCACACACAGCAGAAACACATGTACATAAACACACTGAATATACATATGTATATACATAAACACTGCATATACAGTACACATATAGATCAATACCTAGACCTTGGCTATCTCGACAGTCTTAGGGTTATGATCCTGTGAAACTGTTTAGTGCTGTTAAGGGTCAGTGAGAAAATTTGCATATCAAAACAGCAATGGTTGCTATTAATTAGTTGGACACCCATGTTATGGTCTAATTATTGATCTAGATAGTATTGATTATAGTGAAGAGTTATTATAGGGTTCAATATAGCTGATATCAAAATTAGGGATAGGATATTCTAGCTTGTTGATTGGAGATTTAAGGTGTTCTTAATGTGAATAAGGAGTTACGTCTGACCAGGGTTACTGAGATGAGAATATTAATTTAATAACCATTTAATATACCTAGGCACAAATAATATCTTGTTACAGCAATAGGATCATTCATAGTCTGTGTACTGTGGGAAATTTTGTACTTTTGTATATTTGTATTGGTGTTGTAATGTGTGTTTATCCATTGCAACATTAAATATTAAAAATTAGGTTTTATAATTCTACATTTTACTGCAATTGGATTAAACAGTGAATTTTCAGAGTTTAATCAGAGTGTAAACTGATTTACTTGGATTAGGAGCTTAAAAAAAATAACCTCCAGCTTCTTCACTCAGTCTGTCTTTGAAAATTGGACTGCACTCGGATGTCAATCGAGTGCTGTACAATTTTGTCCATGGACCCATAAGCATGAATGACTGAGTGCAAGCCAATAATCAGATAAAACTAGTACATGCTGCAAGTTTTTCTTCACACTGGCTTAATCTGAGGGAAAAAAAATCGGACATGTGCAATGCCCCACGTCCCATAGAATAACATTGTGATCATTGCTATCCTTCATAACGATGGATGTCACTAATTCAGTTATTACTGTCATGTGCACGAGCCCTTAAAGTATACTTGCAGTATTCTTGACTTAGATTTTACATTTCCAGAGTAGGCAGGTGTTAAATTTGGAACCTGTTTAAAATATGGTAGATTTTGGTTATGGGTTTATGGGATTCAATTTTGTTAAATATTTGCAATTCACATATCTCTTTGAGAAGGCTAAGTGGCACTTTCAAACTTTCCTAGTCTAGGCAGGTGTGCTGAAAAACGCTAACTCTGACTCTCACAGAGTGTTATTGGTGCAAGCAGGATAACTCTGAATTAAAGATGAGCGGATCCAACAAGACTCAAAGTCACCAAACCTTGAGCATTTTACTTGGAAAATTCAATTTGCAACAACTTTTTTCCCAGCAAATTAAATGTCACTTAATATGTTCAGGGTTCTGGTGAGACCTTAGAAGACAATGAGTTTAAGACGTATAAACAAAATAAAAGACATATTCATTTCATCACTCACTTCTCCGGCCACCCCCTTCTACTCGTCATCCTAACATGGTCCCTGGCTCCTCTCAATCTCCACTTAGAATATACCTAATGCCCATACAAAAATTGTGAGTTCTTTGCATTACATATTTCTACAGCCAAATTATTTAGAAATTAATAGAAGACCACATATTCTGAAGTTAAATCATGATTATGTAAAAAGTATGTTTACTTGAGATGGCAGAATTGATTCGATTCATAGGAACCTGGTCCAAGGTCCTGGACAAGAGGCCTGAGAATTTACTTACCACCCAGTATTCCCAGGCTTCCTTTGCTTAGCTAAGCTAGAGAGACATCATGTGTGCATCATGCCGCAATTATGACTTTGCACTAGCCTTGCTAATCAAAATAAGAGTTGAGAATGGTGGGGAAGTAAGGAGATTTATGGGCCTCCCGTCTTGTAGTCACAGATTTCAGACCTGGCCCATGGACTAGAATACTTTGAATCGATTCTCCCATCTCTAGTGTTTTTACACTACAATGAAATAGATTGATGTTCCACAGACAAACTGCAATGCTTAGCAATCATGGACTGGGAATTGGGGTAAACCAGTCAAGACCCGGTTAAATCTCATATCACTTAAATCTAAAGCTTGACCCTTGCCACTTTGTACATCATGTCATCTAATGCTAACCTTGTTTCTGTTACTATTTTTTTAATAAGTCAACATCGCATTGTCGCTTTATTGAATTGAGTCTCGATTCTAAATGAAACAGACCATTAAATGATGCACAGAATTTCTTTCCATAAATTAAACCAAACTTCTTACTTTACAACAGCTTGTTGTTCATTATCATCTTTTTCTACATTTACCTATACATTTCCTATTTCAAAGAGCAGTGACCGATATTTGAGTATTGGTTTGATAGAGGCAACTTTTCAGTGTTAATTTACTGTCAGCCAGAAATCAATATGTCAACAGTTTCATGGGAGTAAGCAATGATTAGCCTGGGCACAGAAGTTCGGAGAGGTCAAAAAATATGCTGTGTATCAGATGACTTGCAAGCCACTGAAAGATGTATAATCACTCACTTGTGGAAAGACTGTGATGTTTTGTATTGAGCTTTTTCCTAAGAGATCAGTTCCTGGCTGGTGTCATAAAAGGATAAGAGGAAGGGAAGAAAAAATTAAAAAGCAAAGGTGCGTTCATTTAAGTATTTCACTTATGATCTTTACTTTGGAAACACCATTGTCTATTTAGCTTTTGCGTATCATTACCTGAAAGGAGCCTTAACAATTTTCTCTGTATAAGAAATTTGTACACATTGATATAAATTAATTTAGCTGCAGCAGAGCCAAAATTAAGCACAAACCCCAACACTAAAATCCTTATTATATAAGATCCCTTAGAAAGTTAGGAAACCTGAAAGGTTCTTCTAATTTTCTAAATCTAGAGACTAGGTTTTTAACACAGAGGGTAAAACCAAGCTTGTAGGTGTTACTCGCACTATGTTCTTGCTTGGCTTTTTGTATGCAGTACAAAGTATCATCATAGTATTGGAGATTATTTTGTTTACATTTTTTTCTTCTAAGCCTTACATCCCCATTAACAGCCCCACTTCCACATCTGCATCCCAGCTTCTATCACTAACCACTTCTCTCGGCCTCTCACAGCTCTCAACCGCCGAGACACACAAAGATGGTAACACCCTTGTCCTGATCTTTGTCCAGCTCAGTTCAATCTCCTACATAGATAGCTCACCGCTTCCCCTCTCTGACCACAACATTCTCTCCTTCACGCACACAAATTCTCGCCCATCCCAGCACATTCCTACCTATGACACATTCAGAAATCTACAAGCTATTAACCCTCATACACTTGCAGACTCCCTATACTCATCATTGTCCCCAATCTCCTCTTTTTGCTGTCCTGATCTGGCTGTACTTCACTACAACGACATTCTTAGAAGAACCCTTGACCAAGTAGCTCCCCTCACCCACAAAACCTCCAAGCACAGAGTATAACAGCCCTGGCTCACATCGCAAACTCAGCTTCTCCAGCGATGCTTTAGGAGTTCTGAACGCTTATGGAGGAAAACTTGCACACCAGAAGACTTCAAATTCATGTTAAGAACCTATAATTCTGCCCTTCACCTTGCCAAACAGACCTACTTCACCACCCTGATCTCCTCACTATCCAACAGACCCAAGAAACTTTTTAACACCTTTCACTCACTCCTCAGGCCAAAAACACAAGCCCCTATCACATATATTTGTGCTGATGATCTGGTCTCCCATTTTATAGAGAAGATAGATAATATCCGTCAGGAAATCTGCTCCCACCATCAAGTGCAGTGACTCCCATCCCTCCCTGCATTTCCCCAGGCTCACTCTCCACATTTGATCCCATCACAGAAGAAGAAGTCTCCAGGTTCCTCTCTTCTTCTCATCCGACTACATGCACTACTGACCCCATTCCCTCACATCTCCTCCTGTCTCTCTCTCCAGTCGTCACAACTCACCTAACTACCATCTTTAATCTCTCTCCTCAGGTGTTTTCCCCTCCTCCCTCAAACAATCTATCATTACTCCATTATTAAAGAAACCCGCTCTCGACCCATTCTGCACAAACAACTACAGACCAGTCTCCAATCTCCCCTTCATCTCTAAACTCTTGGAGCGACTGGTATACTCCCACCTTACCCGTTACCTCTCCACACACTCCCTCCTAGACCCATCACAGTCTGGTTTCCGCCCCCTACAATCGACAGGAACTGCACTCATCAAAGTGATGAATGACCTTCTGACAGCAAAATGTAAGGGTGACCACTCTCTGCTCATTCTCCTCCACCTTTCTGCAGCTTTCAACACTGTTGACCACATCTCCTACTCTCTAGGCTCCAGTCACTAGGCATTAAGGACACTGCTCTCTCCTGACTCTCATCCTATCTTTCTGACCACTCCTTCAGTGTCTTGTTCTCTGGCTCTCCATCATCTCCTCTTCCTTTCTCTGTCGGGGTACCTCAGGGTTTAGTCCTTGGCCCCCTTTTTTTCTCTCGCTACATGGCCCCAATTGGACAGACCATCAGCAGATTTGGCTTTCAGTACCATCTTTATGCTGATGACACACAACTATAAACCTCATCCCCTGACCTTACCCCTGCTGTACTACAGAAAGCCAGTGACTGTCCGCAGTCTCCAACATCATGTCCACTCTCTATCTGAAACTCAACCTTTCCAAAACTGAACTTCTTCTACTCCCGCCGTCTTCCAACCTCCCTAAATCTGACATTTCCCTCACCATGGGTGGCACCATAATAACACCTCGGCAGCAGGTGTCTGGGTGATATGTTTGACAACAATCTCTCCTTCACCTCCCATATACAATCTCTTACTTACTCTTGCCATTTACACCTAAAGAACATCTCTAGAATTCTCCCTTTTCTCACCATGGAAACAACAAAAGCCCTCACTGTCGCCCTGATCCACTTCAGCTGGGACTAATCACTCGACTTTTCCCCCTCCAGTCCATCCTTAATGCAGCAGCTAGGGTCATCCATCTGGCTAATCGGTACTTAGACGCATTCACTCTTTGCCAGTTGTTACACTGGCTGCCCATTCATTATAAGATTCAATTCAAAGTACTTGTTCTCACCCACAAACCTCTCCATGGTGCAGCACCCAATTACATCTCCTCCCTCATTTCTTTCTATCAGCCTTTCTGACTGCTGCGCTCTGAAAACGACTTTCGACTAACCTCTGCACTAATCCGTACCTCCCATTCCCAACTCCAAGACTTTTCCCACACTGCGCCAATTATCTGGAATGCTCTATGCCAAGAAATAAGGACTAGACACAAATTGCACAGTTTTAGGCACTTCCTCAAAACACATTTGCTCAGAGCAGCCAATCACGTTCCCTAATCAGTCATTTTATGCGTAAGTTTGCATGAGTAGCCCATTCACTATTTCTTTCTATCCCCCACTCCTTCAAGATGGCTGGACCATCATTGTAAATACATCACTGTAAATACACACCTGTACTTTGTATCTCCCTCACCTCATTGTAGATTGTAAGCTCTCACGAGCAGGGCTGTCTTATTTTGCTTTAATCATTGTATTATTGTTAAATTTGTTACTTCTGAATGTTGTATTTGAAACTGTTAAATTGTAAAGCGCTGCGGAATATGTTGGCGCTAGATAAATATTTATTATTATTATTATTATTATTATTCCTTCTGCATGGGCATGGGCATCCTAGAAAGTTGTATCTTGATATTTGCAATCTGATACCTTATTCCAGAGAAATCCTTGTTTTCCTTAATATTTAACTGAACTTTTAAAGGGAATATGTCACCACATTTGACTTATCTAAACTACTAATATGGACATGCAGGTTGTAGACTTCTGAAAAGAATGATGTCTGTACGTCTCACGCCAGATGCCTTGTTGTTGATAAATCTCTTTTATCATTCTGCCTCCAGAGCTTATTATACATGATGGGGAGTCTTACACAATGGTATGTAGCACTCTGGTAACTGATAATACATTGGAGTGTGATTACAGAACTATCAACTGTTTTATTGAAAATAGTCAACAGGGTTACGAAAAACATGTTGAGTAGAAAAGATACACATTAACTGCCAAAGATTTGCCAAAATGCAAACATGAAGTGACCACGAACCCATTATCCTCCAGCGCTGTCATATTCCAGAACCGCAACCTCACTGGAGTGCCCAGAAGTACAATGTGTTTATATTTCAGAAACATGGCCAAGGTAGGTGAGGTTGAAACTTGACAAAGACTGAGCACGATACATAACTTGAAACATCAAGATAGGGCTGAGTAATATCTGAAGATATATTTTTCGAAGGTTTTGTAGACTGAAGAAATTAGGGTGACTGATGGATGGGTCTGTGCCTGGATCAGCAAAAGGCAGAGACCTCCACTTTGACTCAGATGCCAGCAAGGTGAGGTTGGGGTACTGCTATGAAATGGTATTATTAAAGATGAGATAGCTGGACCTTTTGCAGTTGAAGGTGGACTTAAAGTTAACTTCTAAACCTACTGCTAATTTTTAGAAGAAATTTTTTTCAAGCAGTGGCAGAAGAAAAAGTCTGCATCTTTCTAGAAAACAATTCAAAGCCATGATTTTAATGCACGACTATGCTCCATCACATTCATCAGAGTCCTCCACTACTTGACTAGCCAGTAAAGACCTGAAAGATAAAAGAATAATGACATGATCCCCTTTGTCACCTAACACATACCCTATTAAGAACTTGTGGACCCTTCTTAAATTAGAGATTTATGGTGATGGAAAACAGTCACCTCTCTGAACAATGTCTGGGAGGCTGTGATTGGTGTTGCCCAAAAAGACAACACAGGATGAGTGTAAAAGTGTGTCAATACTTTTATTTAACCACAAAACAGGCAAATAACTCATAGAACAATCCCAACACAAAATCCAAGATGGTGGAAAATTAGAGTCTCACCCTTCCGCTAACTCGCTGGGATAACAGCAGCTGTGACTTCAGAGCTTCCAGAGCTGACTACCCTACCTGTGGCACACACAAAGAGGAGGCAACAACAAGTTTAGGAAGCTGAAAGTCTATTGAGGTACAAAGCGAGTTGACCAGAGGGTCACAACCTGGCTTCTCCGAACATCTCCATGGAGCCAAGAGACAGGTGGGTCCCATTCCTGGCTTTCCCAAACATATCCATGGGGCTCAGGTGATCAATAGGTCCTAATCCTGACTACCCCAAATGTATACAAGTTTATCTGATGGTCAATGTAGCAGATCTGTATTCTTTCAGCCGGTGGCATGGTCCTCTAAGCTCACATCCCGTAGAATGTCAAATCTCTGTTCCTCATGATGGAGCCATGATGTCTTGATTGCGGTCTTGTAAAGAGTCTCTGGTTGTTTGGATCTCTGGATCTCTTGGCTGTCTGGATGTATAATGATACAGAGATGCTTATCCTCTTTTTATAGTTAACACTGTCTGTCAAGCCAGTATCCAGAAGTGAAGAGACAGATGTGATGAGGTTGACTAGAATTGTATGACTTTTAAATCAGTTTGCATAGTTTTTCAAGTCAACAAGCTATCTGGGCTGGACAATGTGTAATCAACATATCAGCAAACATCATTGTTCAGTTGCCTTGCGTTTCTGTCATCCAGGATAAGAATACAATATGTTACAACGAGCATCAGCTTAAAAGTTAATATTAGAGACTTATTTGAACAAAAGTCTGTGTTTTCTTTATCAACCATAAAGAAACACATAAATTCAAAAGTCAACATAAAGATAACAGTCTATTCCTCCTGGCTTACTGAAAATAAACCTCTGGTACATGAAAAAAAATGCTGTTTCATCACACTCACTTTTACTTTCTTAAGTATTCACGTTTCAGGTTTATTATCCTTTTGGATTGACCTACAGCACTGTAGTTACTCAATAATAAAATGAACCATCAAAAATACAAATTGTTTAATAATTGTTCACATAGTGTACCTAAATTTTCAAAAATTCCAAAAAAACCCTATCAAATATTTTAAAAATTCTCATATCAAGCCAATATGCTTTGTGTAATTTCTTTTAAATTACCTAAATGAAAATTGAAATATCTCTTCAAATGCAAGTTGTAGATCAAATATTTAGTTGTTTTGTGTAAAATTATAGTAATGCAATACAATGCAAGAGGTTTTATTTAGTCTCATTAAACGCAAGTATAGAAAAAGATGATATGTGGAGTTGAAAGCAAACAATGTAGAATGTAAGGGGATATAACACCATCTTAATCATGAAATTTAATCTGCAACATATAATCATTTAACATTGCTGGAATATTTCTTTTGAGTATTTTCTTACAGAGATGCAATTAATATTTCCTGTTTTAGTGTAATCTGTCATGATGATCATCAATACTAATATGTTCTCATGCTTACAGGAACCTCAAGGTCACAATCTTGTGTTATGTTCATTATACACGATTTCTATTAACAAATATGTACTGCCTAGTGCCAAGGTCAAGGTGTTAGAAGTCAGAAACTAAATGCAATACAGAGAACACAAACCTATATGTAGCTGCAAAAATTGCTTTGATTGATAAACATAGAAATAGAATTCAGGCAAGCTCCAGAGGGTTTATATAGTTCCGATAACTGTACAGAGGTTAGAGGGTGAAAGCAAGGGCAACCCCTGGTATCTAGTGAATTGAGTAAAAGCATGTCAGTGGTAGCCAGTTTTATGGCTGCTAGGTGACTACTGATAGAAGCACATAACATTATATCTAGCTGCTCATACTGTATGGATTCCCTCCTTGTGGTAGTGGATCAGATGCAAGACCTGGCAAAGTTTGCATAGAATCTAACAGAGTGGTTTCTCTGTCCTGAAACTTCTCAGGCCCAAGCCACTGCAGCACCACCATTGATCTATCCTGAGTCAAAAGGTAATCTTCCTGATTAATTTTCAGGTGACCATACATTTTTTTCTTTAAGGAAAATTGTTGCCTGTACTTCAGGCTCCACTGACATTCATCTAGTTCTGAGAACAAGTACAATTGTTCTCAAAAGTTTACCTACCCCAGCAGGATTTTTGCTATCTTGGCCTTTTTTCCGAGAATATGAATGATAATAACTCCAAAACTTTTTCTCCAGTCTTTGTTAGTGGTTGGGTGAAGCCATTTATTCTCAAACTGCTGTGTTTTCTCTTTTTAAATCAAAATGACAACCCAAAACATCCAAATGACTCTGATTAAAACTTTACATACCCTGGTGATTTTGGCCTGATAACATGCACAGAAGTTGACACAAATGTGTTTGAATGGTTACTAAAGGAAACATCTTCACCTGTGACCTGTTTGCTTGTAATCCGTTATGTGCATAAAAGTGGAGTGAGTTTATGGGATCCAGACAGACTTCCATTTTTCTTCCAGCCACTGATGTTTCTGGATTGTGAGTCATGGGGAAAGCAAAAGCATTGTCAATGGATCTATGAGAAAAAGTAGTTGAACTGTATAAACCAGGAAGGGGATACAAAAAGATATCCAAGGAATTGATACTGCCAGTCAGCAGCATTCAAACTGTGATTAACAAATGGAAAATCATGGGATCTGTAGAAACAAAAGCACGGCCAGGTAGACCAACAAAAATTTCTTCCACAACTCCCAGGAAAATTGTTCGGGATGCAAAGAAAAACCCCAAAATAACATCAGCTGAAATACAGGACTCTCTGAAAACTAGTGGTGTCACTGTTTCAAGATGCACAATAAGGAGGCACTTGAAGAAAAATCGGCTGCATGGTCGAGTCGCAAGAAGAAAGCCATTACAGCTCAAATGTCACAAAGTATCTGAACTACAATACACAAAACATCATAGAGACAAGTCTCAAAACTTCTTGTGCAAGGTAATTTGGAGTGATGAGGCCACAACCATAAGCGTTACATTTGTAGTGTGGTCAACAAGGCCTTTGATGAAAGGAGCACCATTCCTACTGTGAAGCACGGAGGTGGATCGCTGATGTTTTGGGGATGTGTGAGCTACAAAGGCAAACAAAACTTTTTGCACTCATCAGCCCAGAAGCTGCCCATGGGAAATACTTGTAGATACAGAAAATAGTTAGCACTCGACTAGGAAGTTGAATGTACGGTGCTAGTGAAAAGGAGCCTGTGGTCCCGTAAATATGAAGTCAATATAGAATCACTGCACACGTGAATTATGCTTTAGTGAACTTTTTTATTTAATTGACGGTGATGAAGTGACAGCGACGTTCCAACATGATAACGATCCAAAACCCAAGGCCAAGTCAACAAGTCATTGGATACAGCAGAACAAAGTGATGGTTCTGAAGTGGCCATCTCAGTCTCCTGACCTCAATATCATTGAGCCACTCTGGGGAGATCTCAAGCACGCAGTTCATTATAGACAGCCCACAAATTTACAGGAACTGGAGGCTTTTTGCCAAGAAGACTGGGCAGCTTTACCATCTGAGAAAATAAAGAACCTCATACACAATTACCGCAAAAAAATTCAAGCTGTCATTGATGTTAGAGTGGGCAATACATGGTATTAAGAAATAGGGTACGTGAACTTTTGATCAGGGTCATTTGGATGTTTTGGGTTGTCATTATGATTTAAAAAGAGAAAACACAGTAGTTTCACAATAAATGGCTTCACCCAACCACTAACCATGAGTGGAGAAAAAGTTTTGTTGTTATCATTCATATTTTCTGAAAAAGGACAAGAAAGCAAAAATTCTGCCAGGGTATGTAAACTTTTGAACACAACTGTATCTTATGTCTCTGTCTATGCCAGAAATGTACATGGTATAGTAGAGCTGTAGTGAAAAGTCCAATTGTTAAATGGATAATAGGCAGGTGACACATTAATCATTGTTACTTAGATGGATGTGTATGAATATCACTAATTATGTGCACAAACTGCATGTTATTTATTATGATATAGGAGATTTTATGTATTAACTTCTTATTCTTTATGCTAATTTTTACTATATGTTTTGTTGAGTACACTTTTGTAATACTGTATTATGGACATTAAGGGACCCATACATTAAAGTGTTTATGAAAGAAAACTAGCATAATATATTTCAAATATTCAAATTTTTTTATGCAACACAGAGTTGCACATACATTTTTTCAACTTTTGCCATTTTCATACCAGTTTGAAGCAGCCCGACCCAGATTAGTTAAATATATTTTCAGGACATGTGTGTAAGACCTTCAATAAGCTTCACATGTTAACTACTGGTTGGCCATATAGACACATAGAGCATTTTGCAAAATCATGTTTTTTTAAGTTGGTGCTCTTGCACTACTCAAAATTCGAGTTTGCCTATTCCCACTGATTTTACAGATTTTTTTCTCCGCCAATGTAATGTACCTTTTCATGTACTAAAATAGACGTAAGATGTAAAAAAATAATACTTATACTCACATTCCATTCATGCTACTTCCTGGCCACTGTCCAGTCCTCCACACCTATTTTTCTTAACATATTTGGCCTGGGAAAACTGTTCGCAAGCAGGATCTGGAATTAAATATGCATGTGAAGAAACCTCTGTGGCCTGAGGCTGGAAGTCAAAATCTGGTGTCCACTCTAATATAGACCTTCCAGCCACTTTAGACTCCAGAGAATGTACAGTGAACTCCAGTGCCTGTTCTTGACCCTGGTCCAGAGTAAATGCCAGGCAGATTACGGAACATCGGGAGGGAGCAACGGGGGTGGGTAGAGATGTAAACAACTGAAAGGAAAAAAGGTTGAAAGGAAAAAGTAACATACTTGCCTCACTGTCCACTTTTCTGGCCATCCTTGTTCCTCACTGTCTGCTGTCTAGTCTTTCATGTCTCCGTCACATCGCATCATGGGCCTAGCTTTCACTCCAAGGTTTCCGGAAATAAGTAGCCCTTGGAACATGCACAGTGTGTGAGTGAGGGTGGCCTAAAAGGTGTTCAGTGAGGTGAGAAAATTTTGATTTTTTCTTTCTTTTTAACCACAAATGACCGCCTTTTTGCTGAATTTGCTCGGAACGTGTGCATTTGAATTTTTTCCTAAATTCGTGTGGAATTCAATTACACTCAAATAAATTCACCCATCTCTACTCAACATATTTGTTAAATGGTTAAACTCTCAAAAATTCTGCTTAATATTATTTTTCTAATCAGCATTATTGAATATTCTTTCACTAGCAAAGGCTAAAATATATATAATTATTTGTAAATTATATTTTATCAGAAAGTACAGTGGGTACGGGAAGTATTCAGACCCCTTTACATTTTTCACTCTTTGTTTAATTGCAGCCATTTGATAAATTCAAAAAAGTTAATTTTTTATCTCATTAATGTACACTCTACACCCCATTTTGACTGAAAAAAATAGAAATTTAGAAATGTTTCCAAATGTATTAAAGAAAGAAGAATCAAAATATCACATGGTCATAAGTATTCAGACCCTTTGCTCAGACTCACATATTTAAGTCACATGCTGTCCATTTTCTTGTGATCCTCCTTGATATGGTTCTACTCCTACATTGGATTCCAGCTGTGTTTAATTAAACTGATAGGACTTGATTAGGAAAGGTACACATCGGTCTATATAAGACCTCACAGCTCACAGTGCCTGTCAGACCAAATGAGAATCATGAGGTCAAAGGAACTGGCCAAGGAGCTCAGAGACAGACAGAATTGTGCTAAGGCACACATCTGGCCAAGGTTACAAAAGAATTTCTGCAGTACTCAAGGTTGCTAAGAGCACAATGGCCTCCATAATCCTTAATGGAAGAAGTTTGGGACCACCAGAAGTCTTCCTAGACCTGGCCGTCCAGTCAAACTGAACAATCGAGGGAGAAGAACCTTGGTGAAAGAGGTAAAGAAGAACCCCAAGATCATGTTGGCTGAACTCCACAGATGCAGTAGGGAGATGGGAGGAAGTTACAAAAAGTCAACTAACACTGCAGCCCGATACCAGTCAGGCCTTTATGGCAGAGTGACCTGACGGAAATCTCTACTCGGTGCAAGAAATATGAAAACCCTCATAGAGTTTGCTAAAAAACACATGAAGGACTCCCAGACTATGAGAAATAAGATTCTCTGGTCTGATGAGACAAAGATAGACCTTTTTGGTGATGATTCTAAGCAGTATGTATGGAGAAACCAGGCACTGCTCACCCTCTGCCCACCCTGCCCAAAACAATCCCAACAGTGAAACATGGTGGTGACAGCATCATGCTATGGGGATGATTTCAGCTGCAGGGACAGGACTACTGGTTGCCATTGAAGGAAACATGAATGTGGCCAAGTACAGAGAGATCCTCGTTGAAAACCTCTTCCAGTGTGCTCTGGACCTCAGACTTGGCCAAAGGTTGACCTTCCAACAGGACAGTGACCCTAAGCACACTGCTAAAATAACAAAGGAGTGGCTTCAGAACAACTCTGTGACCATTCTTGACTGGCCCAGTCAGAGTCCTGACCCAAACCCAATTGAGCATCTCTGGAGAGACCTGAAAATGGCTGTTCACCAACGTTCACCATCCAACCTGACAGAACTGGAGAGGATCTGCAAGGAAGAATGGCAAAGGATCCCCAAATCCAGGTGTGAAAAACTTGCTGCATCATTTCCAAGAAGACTCATGGCTGTACTAGCTCAAAAGGTTGCTTCTACTCATTACTGAACAAAGGGTCTGACTACTTATGACCATGTGATACTTCAGTTTTTCTTTTTTAATAAATTTGCAAACATTTCTACATTTCTCTATTTTTAAGGCAAGATGGGGTGCAGAGTGTTCATTAGTGAGAAAAAAATGAACTTTTTTGAATTTACCAAATGGCTGCAATGAAGCAATGAGTGAAAGATTTAATGGGGTCTGAATACTTTCCATAACCACTGTAGGAATATCTTCCAGAAAATTTTTTATATGCCTAGCAGGGTTGAATGAATAGCTATAGCGCTTACTGAATAGCTGCATCGGGAACCCGGATACCTGGAGCACTCCAGACGATCAGTTGTTCGCCGCCGCAGCTGCATGTGTCGCAGCTGTGTGACAGTCACAACACATGCATGGAGAGCCCAAAAACAGGCTCTTCATGCATGTGTTGTGACTGTCACACAGTTGTGACACATGCAGCTGCTGCGCCGATCAGCTGATTATCGGCAGCGCTCCATGTATCCAGGATACCCATACAGCTATTCGGTAAGTGCTATAGCTATTCGGATAAGCACTTATCTGAAGCTATTCCATCATCCCTAATGCCTAGAAATAATGCCTAATACCAGGAAGTTCACCATCTCAATTTGACATTTGCTATAATAATATCAACTGTTGAATCTTTTGGGTATGAGAATGCAATGTATTGTGTTGTTATATTGGTATTTTCCACCAATAAGGTGCAGAATAAAATTGAACAGTTTGTAAATAATTACTCAAGGTAAAATATATGAAATACAATAAGGTTATTAAATGCAATAGATTGCACAGAATCTATGAAAATGACCTATTGATTATGGTTTTCTTTTAATGGTCCAACTTTAAGATAGAACGCAGCGGAGATATAGGTATGCAATCAATAGCAATAACATTGATATACACTTACAATGAAACCTTTCTCGATTGGAAAATAGCCTACAAACCTTCAAATAACACCTAGCAAGTCCTAATTCTGAGCACTTCACAATATATACTGTAATAAATGTTTTTAGTGTATATTTCAGAAATATTATTGTCATGAAGAGTAGAGATGAGCGAACTTGTTCTGAAAACGTTCAACTAATCTCAAATTCGGCATGAATGTAGCACATTCGGATTTGTGTTTGGAAGAGCATTTTTCCCCAACGTCAGCAAAATTCGGTCAAATATGTAAATGATCGTGTGTCCATTATTGCTTTTGTTTTGACTTTGTCTAGGATTGTGGTGCGGTGTGATGAACTTGTTTTATGAGAGGAGGGGATGTGTCCAGGTCAGAGGAGCAGTAGAGTGTAATTTTTTTTCTTTAATAACTTAATGTGTGTACATTTTGGCAGGCAATCAGGGTGTAGAATGACGTGATTCTTCTGTGATTGGCTGACAATGTCACATTCCTGTCCATATAAAAAGCAGACATCTTGTTCTGCTGTCGCCATTTTCTAACTGCAGCAGCACAGAGAGGCCATTCCTGCTGCTGCTGAAAATGAACTTGTAAGATAGCTAGATAAGTATCCTGTCCTGTGTGAAATCAATATCCCAGCATCTAACTAGATTGTGCTAAAAAGATGTGGCAGTATCAGGAGGCCCCATTTGCTTATCAAAAGCATTTGTAATAAAACTGTGCTACAGTGAGAAATCAAAATACCAGATTTCCACTCAATAATCATTGGGCCTAATATTGGTGTGCAAAAACATGTAAATCAACAGCTGCGGAGACACCATCACATGTTTCTCAACGCAAGCAATGACTAGCCAGGTCTTTCACCGGGAAGGAACAACCACGGGAAGGGCAGTCTCCAATGAAGGAAACCACCTATGCCAAAACATGGTATCCATCCACAGACAGCTGTTTCGGGGTATTGCCCCTCATCAGTGTGGAGTAGGAAACTGGCTAGTAGGAGCAATGCCTAGTAAAAGACTGTGAAAATGAGGATGAGTGACCTCATGGAGATCAACATCCAACACTGCGGAGACACCATCACATGTTTCTCAACGCAGTGATGCTAGAGCAATGCCCCCATCCCTTATGGGAAATATGCAAAAACATGTAAATCAACAGCCGCGGAGACACCACCACATGTTTCTCAACGCAAGCAATGACTAGCCAGGTCTTTCACCGGGAAGGAACAACCACGAGAAGGGCAGTCTCCAATGAAGAAAACCACCTATGCCAAAATATGGTATCCATCCACAGACAGCTGTTTCGGGGTATTGCCCCTACTCCACACTGATGAGGGATAAGGGATGGGGGCATTGCTCTAGCATCACTGCGTTGAGAAACATGTGATGGTGTCTCCGCAGTGTTGGATGTTGATCTCCATGAGGTCACTCATCCTCATTTTCACAGTCATTTACTAGGCATTGCTCCTACTAGCCAGTTTCCTACTCAACACTGATGAGGGGCAATACCCCGAAACAGCTGTCTGTGGATTAGCTAATCCAAATTGCTTATGCAAAAGTTGTGTTGAAGTGAGAAATCAGAAGGCCTCACTTGCTCATCAAAATCATTAGGCCTAATAGCCTAATTAAGGGTTCAACCAGGAGGCCCTATTTGCTAATCAAAATCGTTTGAGATAAAATAGTGTTGCAGTGAGGAATCAGGAGGCCCCATTTCCTCTTAAAAATCATTAGGCATAATAAAATGACTCAGCCAGGAGGCCCTATTTGCTAATCTAATTTGGTTGTGATAAAACTGTGTTGCAGTGAGGAATCAGGAGGCCCCAATTGCTCTTAAGAATCTTTAGTCTTTAAACTGTGGTTCGGCAAGGAGGCCCTATTTGCTAATCCAAATCATTTGTGATAACAAGGTGTTGCAGTGAGTAATCAGGAGGCCCCATTTACTCTTACAAATCGTTTGTCCAAATATTGGGGTTCAGCCTGGAGGCCCGATTTGCTAATCCAAATCATTTGAGATAAATCAGTGTTGCAGTGAGGAATCAGGAGGCCCCATTAGCTCATCAAAATCATTAGGTCTATGAGTGTTGTTCAGGCACACTATCTAAGAAAATAAATATTGATTGTTAATTTAGTGACAGGTAACTGACAGTTGTGGGCTTACTGTTGTGAAACAGCAGTTTAAAAGAGGGGAAGGGTACATACAACATGAGTGGGAAAAAGAGAGGTCCTGGTGGAAAAGGGAATAGGCTTGGTGGGTTAAGTGTTAATGTTAATGAAATCTCAAGTGAACAAACACAGTCTCATCCTATCCAAAGACCACTGACAACATCTGTTACTGGAATGGCTACTCCACTCCCTTTCTTTGGCAATCTCACAGCGGTACAACTTGAAGAAGAGGCTCAAAAAGAGCATGTGCTCCAGTGAATGGCAAGCACTGCAAAAAGTGGCCTCTCCTTCTCTTCCTCCACCTTAACAACAGACACAGAACAATCCTCATTGGTAGCACCCCAATCACACTTGTTTACCCCTGCATCACAAATTTCCAAACGCCCAACTAATTGTGGGGAACCAAAGATGGGCTGTTTTGCAGAGCTGTTCACACATTTTATTCCATGGGATTCAGAGGTCTGATCCAAAGATTCACAGAATCCAGAGGAGGAAAGCATCTGCACCGATGCTCCAGATTTTTTCATGCTGGATCCGGGGCCGGGCGAAGTAGGGTCCGATCAAAATGCAGACCCTCATCACCAGTCATTGACCACCAAAGGTGGAGATGATCCTGATAAGATTCAGATACCAGAGTTGAATGTGGCCTGTACTCTGGTGTCAGGGCCAGAAGAGGAGGAGGGTGACTCTCACAGCAAGGAGTGGGAGAACAGAGAGCGTCACGATCCATTTCTTGGATCTGTGTCAGATCTGGATTTCCTCACATTTAAACCTTTTTTACTGTTTGGCTATCGGGGGTTAATATGAGTTTATTCTCCCGGTGGCCACTGGTGTTACTACAACTGTAGTTGGTCTGCTGATGGGTTTTCCCCCCGGTGGCTGCTGGTTTTACTGCAAGGTTACTGCATGGTGATTAATTATCTATGCAGGTGGTGACTACTCTCCCTCCTTCCTATAAAAGGTCGCCAGGTGCTGTAGATCACTGTTGGCTATACACTTGCTCTTGGGAGACCAACCAAGCTGGAGTTCAGGAGCTGACAGAGTTCTGTGGCGCTTCAGTTGTTTGCTGTTGTCAAGTGGCTACTCTGCTGTCCAGGAGCATTGCAGCAGAGCAAGCTAAGTTTTGTTTTGTTTTACCCTGTCTGTTGTATATTTCCTTCGGGTTTTGTGCAGTACACTTTTTCCCTGTCTCCCCTCCTGGGGAGGGGGTTGGGGCATTTTAGCTTAGGGCTAAACAGGAAACAGGGACAGGTCGGGGACTTGGGCCTCACTACCATTAAGTGTACCCCCAAGTTAAGGAAAGACAGGGCACCCCCTAGCCTGAGGGGCAGTTCAGGCGTCCTGGTTCCACACCATCTACTTTCCCCTCACTGCCCCGTGACATTATAACCAACCCTCACATTCTTCCTGGTGAGCCATGGCCCAAATGAAGGCCTTTGCCACACTGCTTCAGTCCCTCACGGATGAGCTCAATGTGCTGCGGGGTGAGGTGGTGCAGCAGCTGCAGCAGTTAGTGGGGTTCTGGGCCTCGGCTCAGGTTTAGGCTCAACCAGAACCCAAGATATCTCTCCCTGACCGGTTTTCTGGAGGGAGAGAAAAATTTCTTGCATTTCAGGAGGCCTGTAAATTATAATTCAGGGTCCGTCCCCGTTCATCAGGGAGTGAGGAACAGCGTGCGGGGATTATAGTCTCCCTTCTTAAGGGTGATCCCTAATCCTGGGCCATCTCCCTGTCGACCGATTCACCATCGTTATGGTCGGTGGATGGGTTTTTTGGGGCTTTGGCGCTGGTGTATGGCGATCCAGATGGCATCTCTCTAGCGGAAACCCGACTCCGTTAAATCAAGCAGGGGGGCCGGCCGGTTGAGGAGTACTGCTCTGAGTTTAGGAGGTGGGCTACGGATACTCAGTGGAATGATCCTGCCCTTAGGAGTCATTTTGTGTAGGGTTTGTCCCCCCCGGTTGCAGGATACTCTAGTGCAGTACGCTGCCCCCAGGTCACTGGAGGCCGCCATGTACCTTGCCATCTGGGTGGATAAATGCCTCAGGGAGAGACATACATCATATGTGCCCCCTATAGTCCTTGCTAGGGAGGAGGACACATCTGAACATTCGGAGGAACCCATGCAGCTCGGAGCAGTGGTTTCCAAAAAGGGGCTGCCTGCGGTTCGCCGTGGTGTGGGGGCATGTTTTTACTTTGGGCAGACTGACCATTTTATAGGAGTCTGCCCAGTGCGCGCCAAATCTTCCATACCATCGAAGAAGCTGCCTCCCCCTGGTCGTTTGGAGAGAGATGACCAGGGAGTGTATATTTCCTCCATTTCTTCCCCTCAGTGTACCCTGTCAGCAGAGGTTACAGTGGGTGGGAAAACTGAGGGTCTTCCGGTACTTGTGGACAGTGGAGCTGGAGTCAACCTGGTGGATGCCCACTTTGTCCAGACCCATGGCCTCAGGTGTAGGACACTAGCCAAACACTTAAGCATGCAGGCCATTGACTCTGTCCCACTAAGCTAGGGGAGCCTTACCCAAGTCATGGACAATATACATCTTCATATAGGGACTCATCATGAGGAGTCCCTGTCATGCTACATCTTGGGGGGAATGCCATCACCCATCGTTTTAGGCCTCCCTTGGTTAAAGAAACACAACCCGGTGATAGATTGGCGGTCTAGGGAAGTTGTCAGCTGGGGAAGTCGTGTGAGGGCTGCTGCCCGAGGGCTACTGTCTCCACCGTCTTGCTACAACCTTTCCCTTCTTCCTCAGTGGGGGCAGTGTAGGTGCTGCCCGGGAGTAGGGACCAGCCTTAACCCTCACCTTTAGCTAACCCTGTTAGTCAGAGTCCTCTTAGGAGGAAGGGTCAGCGGTGGGTGGTGGTCTCCCCTGAAAATCGTGGGGGTTTTAGTGTGGTGACACAGGGGGATGCCTCTGTTGTCAGTCCTTCGAAGAGTTCACCATTTTGTGGCAAACGCATGAGTGGTAATAAACGTTCAGGTCTGGACCTGTGTGTGAGCGAGTTTGTATGGGTGTCCACCAATCACATCCGGTGGAAATGTGCTGCTGGATTCTGGAACTCTGCCATTCTTGGCCCAGCGACCTACCAGCTGGAGTTACCCTCTGTCATGCCCATACACAATTCATTCCCCAGGTCGGTGCTCTGGAGATGTGTGCCGCCTCCGGAACATATATATAACCACATTTGCCATAAACCTGTGAGTCAGGTGTTTATCTAGGTGAACTCAACTGTGTCCAGGCGTCCTCATAATAGGTTTTTTTTTGGTTAAGTGCTTTGTCCTGAGGCCCCTTTTGAGGGAGGGGTACTGTCACGATCTATTTCTTGGATCTGTGTCAGATCTGTATTTCCTCACATTTAAACCTTTTTTACTGTTCAGCCATTGGGGGTTAATATGAGTTTTTTCCCCCGGTGGCCGCTGGTGTTACTACAACTGTAGTTGATCTGCTGATGGGTTTTCCCCCTGGTGGCTGCTGGTGTTACTGCATAGTTACTGCATGGTGATTAATTATCTATGCAGGTGGTGACTACTCCCCCTCCTTCCTATAAGGCTATGTGCACACATAGTGAAAGGTGCTGCGGATTTTTCCACGCAGATTTGGAAAAATCTGCAGGTAAATCCACAGGTCAAAAGACCTGCAGTTTACCTGCGGATTAGCCTGTGGTTTAGTCCTGCGGTTTCGCACCTCTACAATGGAGAAGGTGTGAAACCGCTGCGGATTCCGCACAAAGAATTGACATGCTGTGGATTTGAACCTGCAGCAAATCCACGCGGAAAAATCCGCAGCATGTGCACAGCGTTTTTCATTTTACCATTGAAAACAATGGTACTGTACAAGGCAGCTAAATCTGCTGCGGTTCCGCAGAGCCAGAAATGCTGCGGATCCGCAGCAGAATTTGCAACGTGTGCACATGGCCTAATGGGTCGTCAGGTGCTGTAGATCACTGTTGGTTATACACTTGCTCTTGGGAGACCAACCAAGCTGGAGTTCAGGAGCTGACAGAGTTCTGTGGTGCTTCAGTTGTTTGCTGTTGTCAAGTGGCTACTCTGCTGTCCAGGAGCATTGCAGCAGAGCAAACTAAGTTTTGTTTTGTTTTACCTTGTGTATTGTATCTTTCCTTTGGGTTTTGTGCAGTACACTTTTTCCCGGGATTTGGATGTTTCGCCCCAGCAGTTCGCCCCCAGCAGTTCGCCCACGGGGACATTTCACCCCGCACATTTTGTCCCCAGCATTTGGCCACCAGGAGGTTTCGCCCCCGCACATTTCACCCCCGCACATTTCGCCCCCAGCAGTCCTCAGCAGTTCGCCCCCCGGATGTTTCGCCCCCAGCAGTTCGCCCCCGGATGTTTCATCCCCAGCAGTTCGCCCCCGGATGTTTTGCCCCCAGCAGTTCGCCCCTGGATGTTTCGCCCCCAGCAGTTCGCCCCCGGATGTTTCGCCCCCAGCGGTTCGCCACCGGATGTTTTGCCCCCAGCAGTTCGCCCCTAGCAGTTCGCCCCTGGATGTTTCGCCCCCAACAGTTTGCCTCTGGATGTTTCGCCCCCAGCAGTTTGCCCCCAGATGTTTTGCCCCCAGCAGTTCGCCCCCGATGTTTCGCCCCCAGATGTTTCGCGCCTGGATTTTTTGCCCCCAGCAGTTTGCCCCCGGATGTTTCACCTACAGCATTTTGTCCCTGGATGTGTCACCATCTGATGTTTTGCCCCTAGCATTTTGACCCCAGATGTTTCACCCTCAGCTTTTGGGGTCAACATGCAGGGAACAAAACATCTAGGGCTGAACATACCTGGGGGTAAAATATACAGGACCCCAATTGCTGGGGATTCTTGTGGCTGCCTTTTCAGCAGCTCTATTGGCTAGCCTTAAAGGAGTATTATCACCCTAGAACACAAAAAAACTGACATACTTACCTGTGGCAGCTGCAGCTCCTTGGGTCCCGGAGTGCAGTCTAGCGGTTCCCCGTGATGTCTTCTCCTGCTTCTGGCTGTCTTTTCATCTTGCCTAGATCACTGATCCATGAAGCATGAAGAATGCCGCGGCAGTAAGGCCGCTCACTGACATGACGTCACTCCTGCCCCATTCATCAGTCAATCCAGGGGGCAGGATGCCTCTCCTGTCACCAAAACACTGCTGCGAATGCGCAATGCCGCGATGATATCAGGCAGAAGACAAGGACGCTGGGAAGAAGGAGAGGACTCGTGGTGGCCTCTGGATCCAGCATGGCGATCGCCATCCCACACAGCCAGGAGAAGATCAGACAAAGATAAGCAGAAGACCTCTAGGTAAGTACCAGGAGGGGTAGATTGGCAGCATGCTTACCACAACATGATTGCTGAAAGCATGCTGCATTATTTTGCTGTTCGGCATGAAAATACCTCCTTAATGCAGGCTATGTATGGAAGCAGCGGGACTGTTGACTGACTACAGGGTTAATCCCACCAACCATCTCTGCAGAACTGAGATATTGGCTTTGCTGAACTAAAGTGGTTTTTAACCAGCTTCTACAGAACCTCTATATCAGGTCTTCAGAAGGGGGGTTTTGGGATTAGCCCTCATAGAACACTCTGCCAGTATACCAAAGAATGGAGCAGCAGATAAAAGTGGTATTTTCACTTCAGGATCCCTTTTTCTATTGATGCACATTCCTCAGATTAGGCCAAAAATTGGGTCCAGTTGTATTCTGCATTGAACCAGCTGTTTATCAGCAGCTTTCAGCACCAACGACAAGGACAAGTGACTGGAAGCTGCAGCCATAGCTCTCCATGATTTCAGTGAGATCCAGGGAAGATGTGACAGCGCCTAGTAAAGAGCTGATCGACGGTGACATGCCTTATACAGGGGCATGCACTGCTCTGTGCAGAGAAATGCATGTTCTGGACGGGACTCGATTGTGTGCATCTGGTCTTTCAGTAACAAACGGCCCTTTGGGGACAACTGTTGTGAGTTCATTTTCCCCTTCACCACTGAGGCCCGATGAACTCCCTCTACTTGTAAAGAAAGGTAGTGAGCCTGATTATCAAGCACCTGAGCCTAATGATGATGACTGGCTGAGTGGAGTTACTGACTGGATATAAGGCCGCCAATGCCCTTCTGCCCTGCGGGTGATTTCTCTGAGGGATTCTTGGAGACCAGTCTGAATTCCTGCTCTTCTAAAGCTAAGTTTTCTGCGCTGCTTTTTGCATTTGTGCTTTGACTTTGTTTTGCTTTGTTTTTTCTGGATTTCTGCCATTCCCTGCTGGGGTGAGCTGAATTCCTTTAGCTCTGTCTTCAGAAAATACCTGAGTGCTGATATAGTCTTTTGAAGCCTAGCTGCTTCAGGGTCTTTTTCCATATCAGCCTGTTGGCTTATGTCTTTGATAGGGTTTTGGCAGATTGCAGACAGCAACCTTCCTTTCCTGTCCTGTTTAGTTAGCTTGGGCCCCATCATTTGCTCAGCCTGTCTTTCTATCTGTGTGAGTGTTTTTTCATCTTGCTTCACCGTCATTATATGTTGGGGGCTGTCTTTTACTTTGGGGTCTGCTCTGGGGCAGTTTAGATTTCCTTTTCTGTCTTTAGGCTATTTAGCTCTCCGGCTGTGATCGAGGGGTCTACGGCACCGTAGGAACCCCCCACGGCTACTGCTAGTTGTGTTGATAGGTTCAGGGGTCTGCAATCTGATAGTTGCCAACTTCTCTGGTTTTCTGGACGTAGCTTCTATTTTTGTGTCTGCCTCCTACGGTGACTCATTCATAACAGACAACCTTTAAATTGGTGTGGCCCTTGGTGAATATGAGTTTGACACCCCTGATCTAAGACAAGTGACCATCATTTTACTGTCATGAACTAGTGGCGTTACACTTAATGGCTTCTTTTTGTCATCCACTACATATCATACTATACCTAGTGATAAGCAAACCCGATCTGGAAAGATCAGGTTTCGTATCGAACATTGCCTGCTCGGGTTCAACCACACCGACCCAAAACAGGCAATGTTTGGAGTTTGCTCATCAAAAAAGAAAAATCGCTTCTCTCCCCTTTGCCAAGGTCCCTACCTGTGTGGAGAGTCTTCTTGATCAAGGGAATCCCTAGCTAGGAATAATGAAAGGGATTCCCTCGGGAACAATGACATATTCACACAATGTGGAAGTGCATGGAAGAGGACTGAAGAGGACCCTCCGCGTCTGTCGGTACCTCATAGAACCATAGGAAAAAGGATGACCACAAGGCAATTATTTGTGTGTATAAAAATATAATTTTTATTGAAACAAATTCATTAAAACCATACTGCCAAAACTGGGGAAGTAGGAGACTACAGATACACTCATTGCTCACAGTCACTCATTAAATGCGCAAATCCAGGAAGAGACAGCTACCACGAAAACGGATAGACATAGGGACTGCCAGCAATATATTGCAGCTACAAGGGGCAGAACTGAAAAAGCCCTAATAATAAACTACTACAAATATTAATATAGCCATAATTATATTGCAAGGTGTATAGGCCACATCACAGATTATGATCTAGATGTCCATCATAAAACAATGCCGCTTGCTTGGCAATAACCCTCATACCCATAATTACAATAATACTCCGCAAATATAATCAGGTAACCGTGGTCACTTCTGGTCCGCGCGACTGGAACTAACGCTTACCACCCGGATGTGACACGTCACATCCGGGTGGTTAGTGTCACTTCCGGTCGCGTGGTATACCACGCTGTGGCTGGGAGATATAAATAATGGAGACACATGGTTGGTAGCAGGCCCCTTGAGAAAGGAGCTGAAACGTGCGTTGGGGCGGACGCGCTAGTTAAGGAGGTAGCGGCACCCTGTATAAGAGATACCCAAAGGTAATTTTACCTGATTATATTAAAAAACACACTCCCCTTGAAAAAGCAAATGTGAAACGCGCGATGGGGTACCGCCACCGCTTAAGGTAATGTAGCAACACTTTTTCTTTTATATATCTTCCTTATACCTTAGCTTTCAAATCTCTAATATGTACTCTGGTCATTTCTGCCACATGGATTAACGTTTCTCTACCTGGAGTTGCATATTTTTTCTTGGACACTTAGGCTAGCTTCACACTAATATTACTGGGCGCAGCACAGGGCCGCCGCTAAGCTCTGCCCCTGGCCGCGCCCCCTCCTGTCAGCTGCATGCGATCAGCATACCTTATACTTAGTGTTAGGTAAGCTGGTCGTGCGCTGGTACACTTTTGCCCGTGCATCCGCCCTTTTTGCGCTGCGCCCACGTGCGCCAAACGCACTGTGTTGCATTTTTGTGCGCTCGGGGCAGCGCAAAAAGGGCGGATGCACGACAGAGAATTTTGGGATGAATTCACAATAAATTTTCCTAATCAGAAGCATCCGTTGTTTATATCTCACATTAAAAACTCACATTTAGTTTCAGATTTTCTGATTTTATAACAAAAACATTAAATTGAAGCAAAATCTGGTGTGAAGGAGCTAAACAATAGTTTTTTCTACGACATGTATTGTCCCAGTGGAAAATGATATATTCCTGTTTAAAAATGCCTCCAAGATTCAAAAATGTCACATTTTCAAAGTCGTGAAAGGAATATCGGCGGCAGAAACTAGCAAAATGCTGAATTCCATGATAATAAAAGGTTTACATCAGGAAAAACAAGCAAACATGTAAGAAGTATTTGTGAAAAAAAGCATACTAACTCAACGGTTCATTAGGTCGGGGTCATATGCAGCGTAAATGTCTAAATCCCATCCACATGCTCATGAAAAAATGCACAGTTAAAAAAAATGACATGCAGCGCAGCAGTGGCGTACCTACCATGTAGGAGGGGACGCCACTGCCCTCGGGTCGTCAGGGGCCTGCCGCCAAGGGGTGTAATGCGCCCATGAACAGCGGGCCCCCTGGATCTATCATGCTCTGGTATGTGCCTGTCTCCTCCTGGAGCATGGCAAGGATAAACTAATACCGCCTGCTGCTGCGCTGCTTTCCTCACTCTGCTTTGATACAGATCCTGAGACGTGAGCGATCTCATGATTGCATACATCATTCCAGGTCCTGTATCAAAGCAGCGTGTAGCAGCAGGTGGTGAATATTAATTAGCCTGCCATGTTCCGGTAAGTGACCGGCACCTACCGGGGCATCGTGTACCCTCTTCCCAGCACTAATTCAGCATTGGAACTTCATTTCAGGCTGTTGGCAGGGGGCATGGCTAAAGGGGCAGGGCAGAGGTTAGGAGACATGTTAATGAATCCTTAAGGTCCATTCACATGCACTAAGGAGTTGCAGCAGACAATCTGCAGCTAATTTATAGCAGAACATTCTACACTAAAATTGACATCTAGTGATGCGGGTTTGATGCAACAACCTTGTCCTCTGGCTGTGATTGACAATGGCTGGATACCTGCAAAACATGGTTGGTGGACAAGGTTACCACTCTGCTTATGAACATGGCAGACCACTGTATCTCAAAGGCAGGACTTCTACTGAGCAGAGAATCAGACTGCAACTAAACAAGTGAGGCATAGTTGGAATCAGTAGGCCTCACCCTACATTATACTATCCTCAAAGTTTCCCTTTAAGGTAAAATAATCACATAGTATTCTATATCAGCACTTTGTAATAGATAATTTTTCACATTTGTGCAACATAAACTTTGCAATAATTCTATATAATGGAAATGTTAAATGCTCACCAGATCAATACAAAAATGGTGGGGGGAACAAGAGGCGCAATAGTGCCCTATCACTAGTGACACTAGAAGTATGAGCGGTATAATACAGTTCCACTCACCTATTCCAGTTGTGTAACCCACAACTGGCTTGAGAGCATATCACAGAATCAGCTGCTGCAGGACCTCCACCAACCACTCGCACGTGGAAAAACCTTCAGAAAGTTGTGGGAAGCAGGGTGTGTTGCAGTCCGCGCTGCCGAGATTCACAAATCACCTGGGATGCAAGATGTTGTAGCAGTGTACTCCTTTATTTCCTCCTACGCGTTTCGGCGCCCTTCCTGGCACCTTCCTGTATATCCCTGAGGAAGGTGCCAGGAAGGGCGCCGAAACGCGTAGGAGGAAATAAAGGAGTACACTGCTACAACATCTTGCATCCCAGGTGATTTGTGAATCTCGGCAGCGCGGACTGCAACACACCCTGCTTCCCACAACTTTCTAAATGCTCACCAGAGTCATGTAGAAGGAACTGCTGCTGGATACCATCAATATTGATCCCCTGGAACTCCTGGGGAATAACAAGTTGATCAAGGGTTTGGGGCAACCTTGGAATATTGCCAAGTTGCCTTGATAATCGTATTGTTCTCTTCAGTGATGCTTTCTTTGAGAGAAGTGCTACAACATTAGAATGGGCTTCTGAAATGACTTCTGTGAGAATCTGTGGTGGTGTCTCCTGTGTTGTCCTTGCCCTGGTGACCGCCTCATTGACAAGTCGGATTGCTTCAGGTCTTGCTGCTTGTGCTGCGTGGTTGTGGGGATTGGTTACTTGCAAGTCGACCGTTTTTCACAGACTCAGATGGAATGGACATCGTCAGCCGTCCGTTTGGAAAATACGTAAATGTGATTCTCGTAGACCAACTTCTTCTTCCCACGTTTGGATAGAACTGAATTCATACTTGTAGAAAGTGAATTGCTGTGTAAGCTGACTGATGATTTGTGCTAGTACACCTCTCTCTTTGTAGAGATTTTAGATACTGCTATATTCTGATGTAAAGATGGAATAAGAGCTAGTCTGATGTTTTCAAATAATTTTATTGTTTTTTTAGAAATAAACAGGGTAGGGAAAGGAAGGTAGGAAGGGAGGGAAGGGAGTGGGGAATAAACAACCTTGTACAGGTACGGAAAAAAAAATTAAAAACTAGAGAACCCACAAATAGGCATAGAGTAACATATATCGAATAACAACATAAAAGAAAAAAAAAATCGACAATCCTTATTATGGGGTAACATTCTTGGAAGGAGATACAGCATCCCAGTACTAAAGCGCCCAGGTTTAAACTTCAAAATATAGTGCCTCTTGTTAAGTCTATTTGATATGAAATTTGTTGTTCCAGGTCTTCCATTTTTTTGAGTATTTGTGAATGTGATTGTTGTTAATCGCAAATCTGCGTTCTAAATCGCTGTGTTGGCCTATCTTGTCAAGTATGTCTGTATTGTGCTAACATGGTCTTGGTCACTAAGAGGATGTGTATGATAATGTGTCTTACCGAATCATCAAATTGTTCCATGTCTAATGAAAGAAGTGCTCTTTCGGGTGTAATTGTGAAGTCCATAGCAATGAGGTTAATGTGCTGTGTGACTTGAAGCCAGAGGTTTTTGATTTTTGAACAACCCCAGAAAATATGGTAGAGGTTCCCTTGGTGTCAGAGCTAGTCTGATGTAACTTGCAGGACACCTGACATGAAAATTGTTACATCTGCAACAAAACTTGCAAAAAAGCAGATCAGTGCTGGGTCAGGTAAAAGTTCACAAAATGTTTTGTTTTTAGAGTGGTTTACATTCCCCACCTAAATCAGGCCTTATTCACACTACATTTTTTGAATCCGTTTATTTTTTTCATGTTATGTTTATGTAACACAAAAACGTTTCAGAAACATTTTGGAAAATGTCTTGTTAAAATTGTGGCAAAATGCTCTGACACTATAATGCAATCAGTTGTGAGGTTTACAGATGGAAACAGTTGATTTAAAAGGTCACAAAAGTGCAGCACTCTGTACAGTACTTTTGTGACATGTGAATTGATGACGGACGGGAATTCATGAACCACAAGGACAAACTGGCGAAACATCCAAACACAAAATTCTGGGGGCAAAACAGGGTACAGACATCTGGGGGCAAACTACCGGGGTGAACTGCTGGGGACGAAACATCTGGGGGCGACCTTCCCGGGGGCGAAAGATCCGGGGGCGAAAGATCCGGGGACGAACTGCTGGGGCGAAACATCCGGGGGTGAACTGCTGGGGGTGAAACATCTGGGGGCGAAACATCCGGGGGCGACCTTCCGGGGGCAAAAAATCCGGGGGCGAAACATCCGGGGGTGAAACATCTGGGGGCGAAACATCTGGGGGCGAACTGCTGGGGGCGAAACATCCAGGGGCGAGCTGCTGGGGGTGAAAAATCCGGGGGGGGGGGCGAACTGGCGGGGGCAAACTGCTGGGGGCGAAAAATCCGGGGGCGAAAAATCCGGGGGCGAACTGAGGGGGGCGAACTGAGGGGGGCGAAATGCTGGGGGCGAATTGCGAAACGTACGGGTGCGAAATGTGCGGGGGTGAATCCTCCTGGGGGCGAAATGATAGGGGCGAAATGTGCGGGGGCGAAATGTACCAGGGGGCGAACTGCTGGGGGCGAACTACTGGGGGCAAATTGCTGGGGGCAAACTGCTGGGGGCAAAACTTCCTAAAACCCTTTTTCCCTGTCTCCCCTCCTGGAGAGGGGGTTGGGGCCTTTTAGCTTAGGGCTAAACAGGACACAGGGACAGGTCGGGAACTTGGGCCTCACTACCATTAAGTGTACTCCCAAGTTAAGGAAAGACAGGGCACCCCCTTAGCCTGAGGGGCAGTTCGGGGGCCCTGGTTCCACATCATCTGTTTTCCCCTTACTGCCCCATGACAGAGACAATGACGATGAGGTTGTAGATCCTACTTGGTATGAATCCAGAGGTGTGCAGTTGAGTAGCTCAGCAGAGGGGGTGGAGGAGGAGGAAGACAAGGAGGTTATGTGGACCACTCAGACACAACAAGTACTGCATCCTGTGCCACAACTGTGGCTTTTGCCAGCACCAGTAACGAGTCTGCAGTTTGCAGGGTCAGCAAGGGTTGCCTTGCTTGCGCCTTTTTTGAAACCACAAAGGATGACCTAACTCACGTTATCTGACAAATTAGCAAAAAAAGACTTGGTAGAGGAAAAAAATTTCAATAATTTGACTACTACATGCATGAATCGGCACATGTGAGATCGACATGCCTTAATCTGGGAATCTCACCGGACATCCCATCAACCACATCTGCTGATTTTTTTCTTCTCTGTCATCGTGCCAAGTGTTCTCACACAAGTCTCAGCCAAAGAAACTCCACTTGTTTACCCCCTACAGCCAGGGTGAGTGAGAGCCTGTCAGCTGTTACAGAAGTGGAGATGCCTGTTGCTTTTGTTTACTGAGCACAACACATCTTTCTCAATCCAATATAACATCTCCACCTGCACCTCACTCACAGTCCAGCAGTCTGTCCTGTTTACCCTACTCCACGCTCTCTCAGCACTGCAACCAGGCCTCGGTCCTGCAGTTGTGGTCACATAGAAGAATGTTTCCTCCTACACAAGCCACAGCACCAGTTTCCGAGTTGCCATTACTTCTCTAAGAAAGCTGTGCCTGCGCTACACTAGCATGTTGCAGACAACATCACCCATTTCCTGAAAAAATCTCTTTCTGCCAGAGTGCATTTCACCACAGACACCTGGACGAGCAAACATGAGCAGAAGCATTACATCTCGCTGACTGGGTACTTGGTGACTTTGATGACTCTGGGAGCAGGTGGTTAAGGAACTGCTCCACAAGTCTTTGAATCCCCAAGATTTGTGGGACAAACCTCTGTACTTAACACTTCCTCCACTGCATCTGGCTCCTCCACCTCCTCTAGGACCTCCACCTGCACCCTCAACCTCTACCTTAATGATACACGTGTTACAACAGTGCAGAGAATCCCCCCACCTCAGTTCCAACTAGCCAGGGCTCACCAAAATCAGGCAGTGTTTAAATTAATATACCTTTGAGATCGCAGTCACACAGATCAAGATTTGTGGACATCTATCAAGGCCAAATTTGAGCAATGGCTGTCACTGTATGAAAACTACCAATGATCACACCCCGCAGATCATTGTCTTGCATTGCTACCGAGGTCTTTCAACCTACCGATTAACTGTTTGATTTGTGATTTTCCAACTCAGTGGAATTCCACTCTGCACATGTTGCAGCAACTATGGCAGCAGCGACGAGCCCTCGTGCATTATATCCTTTTGCATAGCTTGGGCAAACCCAGTATGGACGTGGTTCAAATCACGCATGCAGAGGTGGCACAGATGAAGGACCTCAGTATCTTCCAGCACAGTTTCGAAATGCCTACTAAGATGGCTAACACTGATGATCCTGTCATCAGCATCACTATTCCGGCCATCTATATGCTGGAGCACACGTTGAATAGTCTGTATGAGGAGGTGAAAGCTGAGGAGGATGCAGAATGGATAACAATATCTCTAAGTTCCGGACTTTCATTGCCCAGGCAGGTGCCATAGGAGTGTGGATTACAGAGATCGAGAAGGGCTTTTGGGACCAGACACATTGTTAGTGAAGGTGCAGGAGCCGAGGAACGAATGGAGGAGGACAAGGAGGAAGAGATGATTGGCGTGCAACAGTCAGAAGATGAAGAGGATAATGATCCCTCTCTGTTGTCCGTGGTTGGCAGCAGGGGGTGGAGGAAGCCACCTTGACTGTTACCCTGTCAACAACACACTATGGACTTGGATCTCATGGAAGCATCTGACACATGAGCGCCTTCTTGCTGCACTATCTTCATCATGATGCCCATATTCTTAGAGTTAGAAATACTGCTGAATACTGGGTTGCCACTCTGTTGGATCCACGGTACAAGAGTAAATTTTTCCAGATGCTTCCCCCCCTGAAAAGGGACCTGTGCAAACAGGAGTATTGAAACACGCTTGTAGACAATCATAAGGGTGGACAGCAGTGAAGCACACTGTGCGCATTGCAGTTCTAGACTTCCAACACCGGGAATGTCAATGCGTCACTGCAAAAACATTAGCAGCAGCAGCGTAAGTGGCATAAGCACTTTCTGTGAGTTATTTCACACATTTTTTAGAACAGTCCATGCATGAGCAGAACAGAGTACTGACACGTCTGAACGACTGTAGAGAATAGAGCAGGAGTATCTCAAGCTCAATATAAATACCATCAGGGGAAATTTGGACCCTTTTGCATTATGGTCTTCAAAAATGGAAGAATGGTCTTGCCTGTCATGCCTTTGAGGTTTTGTCATGCCCGGCTGGGTAGGGGAGGGAACAGATAAGCGTTAATATTGGAGCATAGCAAGGTACAAGACCTCACCATCTCCACCGTCCGGAGTAATCTAGGGGTAAAGAGATAGCCTAGGGTGTCCCTAGTTTGAGGGATCAGGTAGGTTCCCACAGTCCCTTGTCGCTACATACTCACTAACATGATGATCCAAAGGAAAGCAAATGCCCCATAAAGCACCTGCTAATTTCTCCAAATTAAGAGCAAAAATTGCTTCCCAACTTTACATATGACAATCAAACTAGTGCCCAGGATTATCATCCCATTATAGAATATCCAGTAATATAATAATTATTAAGAAATCTATCCAGGCCCTATTTTAACTTGTCTAGTGAATTGACCATTACAACATCATGTGGTAAATAATTCCATAATCTCACTGCTCTTACAATAAAAATCGCCTTCTGAAATGATCATTAATCCTTCTGCGCTTATTGCCACCTTCACATGTATCTGTTTCTGGTATGTGTGGTATCTGTTTTCATACATACCCGAGAGAAGTATCCACATATACCTATTAAAACCTATGGTGGTCTTCATATATACATTTTTTTTCTGGCAGCATGTATGACAAAGGCTAATACAAGTCAATACAAGCCAAGGGGTCCATGTAAATACATACAGCCCACGGATGACATCCGTGTGCCATCCATGTGACATATACCAGAATAGAATGCATTCAAGAAAGTACTGATCTTTATGTGTTAAAGATGTGCAAAGATATAGATAGATACTGTAGATACATAGATAGATATGAGATGGATAGATAGAAGGACAGATAGATAGATAAAGAGAGCTTATAGTACAGTTTTCTATTAACCTAATAAATAAATAAATTATATCTATCTATTATCTTTGTACATCTTTAACATATAAAAATAAGTAATTTCTTGAATGCATAATATTTATTAATATTATGTGTCACATAGGTGACACACGGATGGTTCACACGTACACACGGATTGTTCACACATACACTCGGATGGCCAACAGAAAACCACTTAGTATAAACGGACCATCTCACAACTACCGTATGTGTTTTTATGTGTTTTTATACTGACATGTGAAGAGGCCTAAGAGCCATCAATTCATATACAGTATATTTACAATGTAATTAGCTCTAAAATTTATATTTTAAATTCTTAATTTAAATGATTTAAGTTAAGGTGTAACACACTAGAATTCTATTGACCTGGCAGAACTACTACCCAAAATTTAACACATTTAGTGAACAGTGCTCCATAAATGATCTTAGCAATATGTTTGATTGTATAACAACTACCTAAATCTAGATATATAAAACTGAGTGTATGTGTGTGTGTATCAAGCCACGCCCACTCCACATAGCAACCAATCACTAAGCATCTTTCATTTCACAAGAGCTGTTTAAAAGATGAATACTGAGCTGTGATTGGTTGCTATAAGCAACAGTTTTCCTTGCAACCAATCACTAAGCATCTTTCATTTCACCAGAGCTATTTAAAAGATGAAAGGTGAGCTGTGATTGGTTGCTATGAGCAACAGATTTCCTTGTAGACAGTTGTGGTAACTGAGGCCTATCATTCTTATCATTTCTATGGTGTTATCATGCTTCTGTAAAGCTGCAAATAACACAATTTATTAGGGTATGTGTCCACAGGCAGGATTGTCAACGCTTTGAACGCAGAGGCTACCCGCCATGCCCAAAGCGCTGCCCCTTTTTGTACACGCGGTAATTCCGCATGTATTCATTGAACACATGCGGAACCACAACATCCTATACATAGACTGTGTTATTTATCTTGCCGAAACTGAGTGTCTTCGCAAGATAAATAGACATGCTGCGGATTATAAAGACGCGCCGCATGTCTGGTTACACACGACTGCCACCTGCGTGTTTGCACGCATAGTGGAGATGGGATTTCATGCAATCCCCTCCACTACACTGTAAAATCTGGATGCTGCAGATTGGACACTGCAGCAGTATGCAGCGTCCAATCCTTAGAAAATCCTGAACGAATCCTGAACGTGGAAACATACCCTTACTGTGCCGACACAGACCACCCTCTGACACAGACTGCAGGGGGAGCCCAGGTGGAGTCCAGTATCACACAGGATAGGATTAGATGCACAGCTCAGCAGACAGTATCACACTGGATAGGATTAGATATACAGCTCAGCAGACAGTATCACACAGGATAGGATTAGATACAGAGCTCAGCAGACAGGATCAAACAGAAGAGGATTAGATACACAGCTCAGCAGTCAGTATCACACAGGATAGGATTAGATACACGGTTCAGCAGTGAGTATCACAAGGATAGGATTAGATACACAGGTCAGCAGACAGTATCACACAGGATAGGATTAGATACACAGCTCAGCAGACAGCATCACACAGGATAGGATTAGATACATGGCTCAGCAGACTGTATCACACAGGATAGGATTAGATAGATGGCTCAGCAGACTGTATCACAAAGGATAGGATTACATACATGGCTCAGTAGACAGTTCACACAAGATAGGATTAGATACACGGCTCAGCATACAGTATCACACAGGAAAGGATTAGATACATGGCTCAGCAGACAGTAACACACAGGATAGGATTAGATACACAGCTCACCAGACAGTATCACACAGGACAGGATTAGATACACAGCTCAGCAGATGGTATCACACAGGATAGGATTAGATACACAGCTCAGCAACAGGATATCCCAAAGGAGAGGACATTTTCATTCCAAAAATTCCACTCATTCTATCTGAATTGCCTTTTAATTTTAAATGCCTCCATTTTCTAGTTCAACTGGCATTTGCAATGTCCATTAACAATGCTCAGGGACAGTCCTTGAAAGTAAAAGGGATTGATTTGCAATCTCCATGCTTTTATCATGGTGAACTTTATGTGGCCTGTTCAAGAGTTGGAACTGCCAAAAATCTGTTCATCTTTACATCAAAATTCTATCATTACTTGGGTATTCATTTAGTTAATTTGTGTTGCAAATCTGTAGTGTTGAATATATGTTGTGAAATGTTTTTATGTGCAATATAATCATTTTAATTTGTTATAACTAACCACAGTTAGTTAGTATGCCCAGGCAACGCCGGGCTCTTCAGCTAGTTCTTAATAAGTTCCATAATATTGATCATTTTGCACCAAAATATTGGAATTACGATATCACCATTTTATAAGAAATTTAGTCTTCAATTCTACTCCAGGGTTATGCAGCATTATAACTTGCCTTACGTAGCATATCACATTCATAATTTATTGAAGCCTTTTTCCTCAAAAGATCTTTTCATTTGCAGACACAACAAAGTCCTACACAGAATTCCTTATAAAATGTGTTCGATTCCAAAGTGTCACCTCTGTGCAATGACTTCTTTCTTAAGATCTGCTGTGATCACAAAGCACCCAAGTAATTAACTCATTCCAAATGAACAGCCAGGGACATAGCACGTGTGCAATGCCGTGTCCCAGGAAACTCATTACAGGAAAGAATTACTTGAATTAGCTAGTTTTTTAAAGCCCCCGTTACACACTGCGATATCGCTAGCAATATCGCTGTAAAGTCACCGATTTTGTGATGTTGCAGCGATATTGCTAGCGATATCGCTCCATGTGATACTTACCTCCGACCGGCTCCCCCGCTGGTTATCGCTGATCGCGCGAGAAGGTCCTGGACCATTCCTCGTCGGTCACTTCCTGCTGGGCTTCTTGTGTGCCGACGAGCGACGCGTGGAGCCGGGCGGGAGGATGCAGGATCGCCGCATCTGACAGGTAAGTAGCGATCCCCGTCCCCAGCGATGTCGCTGGTGAGATCTGCCTGTGTGGCAGCTCACTAGCGACCACCTAGCGATGCACCAGCGATCCTGATCGCGTCATATCGCTGGTCAGGATCGCTGGTGCATCGCTAGGTGTAACGGTACCCTAAGACTGTCTGTTGTTAAAATGCATCAGTGAACTGACAGCCAAAGCAGTCCCTGACAACATTTTAGCATTATTGTCAAATTTTTAGGATTCTTTTTTTTAGCTTTACTAATGTTTTTAATATTCATATATGCATTAATCAGTTATATGACATAAGAGATTTACTAAGTGATTATTTGGGATGGCTGTTATATAAAATACATAACCGTGATGTATGGCACCCCTCCAAGTATGGGCTGCAGAAGAGCTACAAAGTGTGGCTACTCTAAATAATTCCATATTGTAGTTCACATAAATACAAGTGGATTAATGTAGTTCTGCCAGCACAGTATTTAACGGACCCAACTGGCAAAATATATCTATGTGTGTGTGTGCATATATATACTGTATATATAATATATATATACAGTCATATGTAAAAGTTTGTGCACCCCTATTAATGTTAACCTTTTTTCTTTATAACAATTTTGGTTTTTGCAACAGGTATTTCAGTTTCATATATCTAATAACTGATGGACTCAGTAATATTTCTGGATTCAAATGAGGTTTATTGTACTAACAGAAAATGTGCAATCTGCATTTAAACAAAATTTGACCGGTGCAAAAGTATGGGCACCCTTATCATTTTCTTGATTTGAACACTCCTAACTACTTTTTACTGACTTCCTGAAGCACTAAATTGGTTTTGTAACCTCATTGAGCTTTGAACTTCATAGCCAGGTGTATCAAATCATGAGAAAAGGTATTTAAAGTGGCCACTTGCAAGTAGTTCTCCTATTTGATTCTCCTATGAAGAGTGGCATCATAGGCTCCTCAAAACAACTCTCAAATGATCTGAAAACAAAGATTATTCAACATAGCTTTTCAGGGGAAGGATACAAAAAGTTGTCTCAGAGATTTAACCAGTCAGTTTCCACTGTGAGGAACATAGTAAAGAAATGGAAGAACACAGGTACAGTTCTTGTTAAGCCCAGAAGTGGCAGGCCAAGAAAAATATCAGAAAGGCAGAGAAGAAGAATGGTGAGAACAGTCAAGGACAATCCACAGACCACCTCCAAAGACCTGCAGCATCATCTTGCTGCAGATGGAGTCACTGTGCATCGGTCAACAATACAGCGCATGCATAACGCCTTTTTGTATGACCAAACAACTCAATCTTTGTTTCATCAGTTCACAGGACCTTCTTCCAAAATGTAACTGGCTTGTCCAAATGTGCTTTTGCATACCTCAGGCGACTCTGTTTGTGGCGTGCTTGCAGAAACGGCTTCTTTCGCATCACTCTCCCATACAGCTTCTCCTTGTGCAAAGTGCGCTGTATTGTTGACCGATGCACAGTGACACCATTTGCAGCAAGATGATGCTGCAGGTCTTTGGAGGTGGTCTGTGGATTGTCCTTGACTGTTCTCACCATTCTTCTTCTCTGCCTTTCTGATATTTTTCTTGGCCTGCCACTTCTGGGCTTAACAAGAACTGTACCTGTGTTCTTCCATTTCCTTACTATGTTCCTCACAGTGGAAACTGACTGGTTAAATCTCTGAGACAACTTTTTGTATCCTTCCCCTGAAAAGCTATGTTGAATAATCTTTGTTTTCAGATCATTTGAGAGTTGTTTTGAGGAGCCCATGATGCCACTCTTCATAGGAGAATCAAATAGGAGAACTACTTGCAAGTGGCCACTTTAAATACCTTTTCTCATGATTTGATACACCTGGCTATGAAGTTCAAAGCTCAATGAGGTTACAAAACCAATTTAGTGCTTCAGGAAGTCAGTAAAAAGTAGTTAGGAGTGTTCAAATCAAGAAAATGATAAGGGTGCCCATACTTTTGCATCGGTCAAATTTTGTTTAAATGCAGATTGCACATTTTCTGTTAGTACAATAAACCTCATTTGAATCCAGAAATATTACTGAGTCCATCAGTTATTAGATATATGAAACTGAAATACCTGTTGCAAAAACCAAAATTGTTATAAAAAAAAAGGTTAACATTAATAGGGGTGCCCAAACTTTTACATATGACTGTATATATATATATATATGGAAAAAATTGAAAAAACAGCACAAAATAGAAAAAGGATTCGGGTGCAAGCCCTCCAGGTACATACCAAACCTCCAGATAGTCCATCAAAAAAGAAAGTAAAGTGCTGCAGAATATGTTGGCGCTATAGAAATAAATGTATTATTTATTATTATTAAAGCAGCACACCATGTTAGTTTTCAATAAAGTGCTTTTTTAATAGCCCATATGGCTATGTGCCCATGCAGCAACGTTTCGGTTCAGTGGATGTGAACCTTTCTCAAGCATGTATGTATGTATATATATATTATATATATATATATACACTCACTGGCCACTTTATTAGGTACACCTGTCCAACTGTGTGTTAAGACTTAATTTCTAATCAGCCAATCACATGGCGGCAACTCAGTGCATTTAGGCATGTAGACATGGTCAAGACAATCTCCTGCAGTTCAAACCGAGCATCAGTATGGGGAAGAAAGGTGATTTGAGTGCCTTTGAACGTGGCAAGATTGTTGGTGCCAGAAGGGCTGGTCTGAGTATTTCAGAAACTGCTGATCTACTGGGATTTTCACGCACAACCATCTCTAGGGTTTACAGAGAATGGTCCGAAAAAGAAAAAAAATCCAGTGAGCGGCAGTTCTGTGGCCGGAAATGCCTTGTTGATGCCAGAGGTCAGAGGAGAATGGGCAGACTGGTTCGAGCTGATAGAAAGGCAACAGTGACTCAAATTGCCACCCGTTACAACCAAGGTAGGCAGAAGAGCATCTCTGAACGCACAGTGCGTCGAACTTTGAGGCAGATGGGCTACAGCAGCAGAAGACCACACTGGGTACCACTCCTCTCAGCTAAGAACAGGCATCTGATGGCTACTTTCAGCAGGATAATGCGCCATGTCATAAAGCTCGAATCATCTCAGATTGGTTTCTTGAACATGACAATGAGTTCACTGTACTCAAATGGCCTCCTCAGTCACCAGATCTCAATCCAATAGAGCATCTTTGGGATGTGGTGGAACGGGAGATTCGCATCAGGGATGTGCAGCCGACAAATCTGCGCCAACTGTGTGATGCCATCATGTCAATATGGTCCAAAATCTCTGAGGAATAATTCCAGCACCTTGTTGAATCTCTGCCACGAAGAATTGAGGCAGTTCTGAAGGCAAAAGGGGGTCCAACCCGTTACTAGCATGGTGTACCTAATAAAGTGGCCAGTGAGTGTATATACCGTATTTTTCTTATCGCCATTGAGCTGAGATCTAAATCTGCACATGCAGCGCCTACTACAGCCATTTTCCTGAAGCCCACAGCAGAGGGATCAATGTGCAGAGTGGGAACTCTAATCCTACCTCACACCACTGACATTTTCTTGAAGCTCATCACCGGGAAAACCCCTATACCCAGCCCAGGGTTCGCAACATGCCATACTCCTGCCATCGCTGGCTACCTGCAGCGGCGACCTTACCTCCTGTAATCCTCCTCCACCGCTGCTACCGCCCCCCGGTAAGCTACATTCGGACTATAAGATGCACCTCCAGTTTCCTATTTTGAGGGAGAAAAGGTGTGTCTTATAATCCGCAAAATATGGTATACTAGATGGGCGGTAATGTCACGATAGGGGCAGGCTCTGCAGCATTGAGAATCTCTCCCCCCCCATGTGCTCACTCACCTATCCACTTTCTCTTTCCCCATGTGCTGACTTCTCCCATCTGTTCTCTCTTCTTTGACCTGTCTACCCCATGTGCTATCTCCCTTGTCTGCTGTCTCTCTCTTTAACTGACATTACAGCAGGAGATCGCAGAGTATGCATTTTGTGAGGTAAGATATTGCTTAAAAACAGTGAAATATTTTACCTCAAAACATGAGTCCTCTGTGATCCCCTGCTGTAATGTCAGTATTGTCTTTTGCTTCCTTCCCTGCCCAGGAGATGTGGTATGCTCCGTACATGGTCAGACAGAGACAATTTTTAAAATGAATGAACTTTCATTTGTGGGAAAACCCCATTAATGTGACCAGCTTCCTCTGCCTGTAGACACATCGAGCAACTGCCACCAGGATCAGCTGAATGATTCACTGCACCTGCGCGGAATTCACACAGGCGCAGTAAATCAGACCACCGCCATCTTATTTTTTGTAGTTAATGATGAAGTGTATGCACATGTCAGGATAAATTTTGGTCCACTCCTCTTTGCAGATCATCTCTAAATCATTAAGATTTTGAATTTGCCGCTTGGCAACTCGGAGCTTCAACTCCCTCCATAAGATTTCTATGGGATTAAGGTCTGGAGACTGGCTAGGCCACTCCATGACCTTAATGTGCTTCTTTTTGAGCCACTCCATTGTTGCCTTGGCCGTATGTTTCGGGTCATTGTCCTGCTGGAAGACCCAGCCATGACCCATTTTTAATGTCCTGGCGGAGGGAAGGAGGTTGTCACTCAGGATTTTACAGTACATGACTCCATCCATTCTCCCATTGATGCTGTGAAGTATTCCTGTGCCCTTAGCAGAAAAACACCCCCAAAGCATAATGTTTTCACCTCCATGCTTGACCTACTTAAAGATGGTCATCCTTGACCATCACAGCATCAAGGTTGCAGTGGGATAGAGGCATTTGTAATGCGGAACAGCACCTATAGGGGAGAAAACACAAGCGGAGAAACAGACAGAGAACACTGTTCTATGTATCGGGCTGGTGGAACCCCTGCAGTAGACCTCTGGGATCTCCAGATGTCTTGACTATCTTTCAGAGGAATACTTGCTGCAGAAGTTGTAGTAGGCTCTTGTCTGGACTCATCGTCACGTGGCGGCAGTGGTACCTCCAGAAGATTACCGTCTCTGTCTGGCTGAGGGCCCCCCACGGTGTCACGGCCGATCTACCATTCATCATTGATTTCATCAGCAGGCAAGACAGGTTCAGGAGGTGGAGCATCACCCTCAAGCGGCACTGGTACAAGATAGGCCTCGGACCAGCATGGCCGCAGCATATTTCTGTGGAGCACTCTAGGGGCGGACGCCCCATTCTCAACATGCACCTTGTAGACGGGGCCGTCAGCATACACTTGCTTGATTACTTTGTAAGGCTGTATTTCCCATCTCTCGCTTAACTTACCCCTGGGGCATTTCTCTCTGACTAATACTCGGTCCCCAGGACGGAGTGGTATCTCCTGATTCGGTTTACGGCCCGTATGTTCTTTCTCCTGTAGCTGCTGACCCACCAACCACCGTATTGATTGCAATTGTTGCCGATGTTCTTTCACCCATGAACAGGCCCGGATTGGCAATATAACCAACTGGGCATTTTCCCGCTGGGCCGCTGTCATGTGGGCCGCGGGCGGCAGCGCCCCATCATCTGGCCGCTTGCCAGCTGCTGCGGCCACTGTTGCTCCTGCCGCCGGCCCTCTGCGGGCATGGCGGTGATAGTTTCAAGTTCCTCCCGCACTGCAGGGAGATAAGCCGCCACGCCCCCCTCTCGCACCCCATCCTCGCCGTAGCATGAGACCCCCTCACCCCCCCAGCCACTCACAGCGTCGCACTCGCTTGCCTGCTCGCTCTGTTCGCAGGACCTGTGATGAGGTCACAGGAGGGGAGGAGTCAGGGGGTCACATGATCAGCAGGAGCCTTTGTCCAGACTCCTGATCATGTCACCCCTGACTCCGCCCCTCCTGTGACCTCATCACAGGTCCTGTGCGCTCAGCCTTGCCTCTACCGTCTGCAAGACTCTGCTTTGCTGTTGTCATGCTGCTGGTTGAGGTAAGTATGTGTGGGGTCAGGATTTACAGTGTGGATGTAGCAGAGCTGTGTGTGTATGAGGTGTACGGAGCAGAGCCGTGTGTACGAGGTGTACGGAGCGGAGCCGTGGGTGTACGAGGTGTACGGAGAGGAGCCGCGTGTGTACGAGGTGTACGGAGCGGAGCCGCGTGTGTACGAGGTGTACGGAGAGGAGCCGCGCGTGTACGAGGTGTACGGAGAGGAGCCGTGTGTACGAGATGTACGGAGCGGAGCCGTGTGTGTACGAGGTGTACGGAGCGGAGCAGCGCGTGTACGAGGTGTACGGAGAGGAGCCGCGCGTGTACGGAGAGGAGCCGCGCGTGTACGAGGTGTATGGAGAGGAGCCGCGCGTGTACGAGGTGTACGGAGAGGAGCCGCGCGTGTACGAGGTGTACAGAGAGGATCGCCTTGGAATCGGGGATGCCGGCCATGTGAGCGGATCATGATAGGTCCTGCACCGGGAGGCTCAGGTGGGCACTACAATGGGAGCCGGGCTGCTATAGTATCTTTGTAGAATCTCTCTTTATTTCTTTCTCTCTTTTTCTTTCTCTGTTCTTTCATTCTCTGTTCTGTCTTTCCCTCATTTTCTTTCTCTCTCTGTTCTTTCTCTGTCTCTCACTGTTCTTTCTTTGTCTCTCACTGTTCTTTCTTTCTTTCCCCTTTCTTTCTCGCTCTCTCTGTTTTCTTTTTTCTTTCTCTCTCTGTTTTCTCTCTTCCTTAGTGTCAGTCAGTGTGCCCATAATGCCAGCCACTGTGCCCTCAGTACCAGTCAGTGTGATCAGCAGTGCTAAATGGGTGCGATTAGGTGTGGACATGGGTGTGACTAGTTGTGAAATGGGTGTGGCTGGGCGTGGCCAAAATTTGCAGTGGTGCGCTATGCGCGCCGCAGTCTTTGTCCATCTTTCCCTTCTTCAAAAGTTGGGAGGTATGATAGGGGCGGCTATGACCAGGGGGTCTGGTTGCCCAATGGATAGCAGTTCTGCCAGGAATTCTGTCACCGTGCATACAAAAGGGGACAGAGATTTGGGAGGAGTACTGTACCTAAAAGCAATAAATAGGACTGAGCTGAAATACTGGGCACGGCTCTGACTACATGTTATATAGTTGTGTTAATCTCCTCTCACTTCTTGTAAACTACAAGTGTACAAAGATATTATATAGTCACCATGTGACTAGTGGGCCTGTGTAACTTCAAATGCCAGGGCTGAATTTTAGTCCCAGTCCGGCCCTGCCCATGAAGTGATGGTTCGCTCCATCAGCTCTTCTGGCTGTTCTAACTTCAACTCAATGATCTCTTGTCCAGCTCTTCCAAACAGCAGCAGATATGGGGTGTAACCCGCGGTGGAATGGACCCGATTGTTGTAGGTCCAGTCCAACTCTGGCGGGTAGTCTGGCCCGCATGCCTTCTTGTCCTCTTCCAAAGTCATGAGCATTTGCATCAAGGTTCGGTTGAACCATTCACATGCTCCGTTGCCTTGAGGGTGGTAAGGGGTGGTATGGGACCGCTCGATGCCATACAAACGATATAGTTCTTCCATCACCTTGCCTTGGAAACATGCACCTTGGTTAGAATGGATACGCTTTTGACACCGATACATTCGGATGAAGTCTTTGCAAATGGCCCACGCCGCCGACTCGGCAGTCTGATCTCTAGTCGAGGTGACCACCGCAAACTTGGAGAAATGCTCGGTCATCACCAAACTGTACTGTGGACCCCGGGCTGAGTGTCCCACGAGGAGATAGTCGATCATCAAAACTTCCAGCGGTTCCTTAGTGCGCATGGTCTGGTGGGTGCCCTTTGTTCAGTACTCTTAACGAGGTCACCTTCCCGACACTGCCATGGAATCCAACCGGGGGCAGTACACGTACCTCTGTAACCACTGGTAGGTCTTTGTGGACCCAAAGTGGGCTCCAAATTCGTGGGCTTCTTTAGCCACTTCCTGGGCCATTCCTCCTGCGATGACCACCTGCCACCTTACTTCAGTGTCTTTTGGCTGTTGTCTCTTGCGATATAGCACCAATTCTCACACTTCCAGCCTATCCCACTGGTGTAAGACACTCTTCATCTCAGCATCCAGACTATCCCTCTCTTGTTTGCCTGGCTTCTTCTTCAGCGCTACAAAGCATTTCATCTGTCTCAGCCCTTCGTCTTCATCTTGAACACATCCCCATTCTTCATGGGTTCACCCCAGAAATCGGGGAGATGGGCCTGACAGTCTTTCACAAGGATGAGGTCACCAATCCTCAGATTAGACCGAGTAGATTGCCACTTCGTCCGTGACTGCAAGGTAGACAAGTACTGTTTGTGCCACCTGTCCCAGAATGTATTGGCAAGACTTTGTACCTGTCTCCATTGGCACTTGTAGAAGTCCTTAGCATCAAATCCTCCTGGAGGGGTACTGGATAGTCCTGTTTTCTGGGTGAGGAGAGTAGCTGGAGTCAATGTATGAAGTGTAGATGCCTGAGGGCGGATTTCAGCATCTGCATCCTCACCCACTAGTTCAACAGTGTCTGGAAAACGTTTCACAGTGTACAATAGTTTTGTTCCTGAGTGCCATGTTGTGCTTCCTAGTCGACTTGCGTCAACTGCTCTAGTTGCGTGGTCTTCAGGGTTTTGGTCCTTGGGAATGTAATGCCACTGTTTTGGATGAACTGATCTCTTAATTCATAGCACTCTGTTGTTGACATAAACGTAGAATCGTCTAGTTTCATTGTGGATGTATCCCAGGACTACTTTGCTGTCTGAGTAGAACTTGGCTTGTGTCAGGTCGATGTCCTTCTCGGATGCGATGAACTCTGCTAACTCGACGGCTAAGACTGCAGCACAAAGCTCTAACCTTGGTATAGTGTGCTCTGGCTGTGGAGCAAGTTTGGCCTTCCCCATAACGAATCCAATGGGGTTCTAACATTTGGAGTCTACAGTTTTGAGATAGGCAACTGTGGCGCCCCTGAGGCTCAGTCACTAGAGTTGAGCGACTTTTGTTTTTTTAGGGTCGAGTTTCGTTTCATGAAACCCGACTTTTCCAAAAGTCGGGTCGATTAAAATCGCCCGACTATAGGGAAAAGTCGGGGGTCCCACCGAAACACGAAACCCAATGTAAGTCAATGGGGAATTAAAGTCGGCAGTGAGAGGAGGACAGGAAACACACCTACAGTGTCCATTTGAATGCCAAAAGCATCAATTCTTATTACTTAAGCTTGTCAACCTTAATTTACTTCATAATACTAGTTACGTACTGAAAAATGGGGGTTATTTGGCTACAGTTGTGGGGGGGTAGGGCTCCAGGTTTTCGTGGGCCCAGGGCCAAAGAGCGCCCCTTTAACACATACCACAACTCATGATGCTCTGATACGGCAGAGAAATAGCAGTATAGTACAATGAAAAATACTTCACTTCTTACATCTCATGACTGATATCCATTTTAAATTCTCCAATACCTCCAAAAACGGACAGTATATAACTCCATACAGTATTATGGCCAGCGCTTAGAGCGCTGGAATGTCACACGCATGTGAGTAGGAAAACTGTGAAAGCTGATGATAAACCACCACTGCATTTCATTGTGAGTCGACGTCCATAAGAAATGGAAGCCATTGATCATCTGGAGCTAGAGCCCGGCCAGCAGGACAGGGCATAGCTACATCTTAACCATCATCTTTCAGTTCAATCAATTTGTAGTGGCACTCCCAGTGAAGGATTTGACAGCCCAGACTACACAGAGGAGGAGCAGGGAGAGGTAAACATTGCAAATGCTGGGGCCCTGCCCAAGCAAGGGGGGCACACTCGTGGGCGTCGGTACTGGCACTGGGCCCCTCATAGTACGGCGGTGTGTCTGACGGCGGGTGTGCACCACCACCGTCAGAGACACTTGATTGCACTATGAGGGACCCTGTGCCAGTGCCCGTGCCCAAGAGTCGGCCTACCCACCTGTCCAGGGCAACGGCACTCGCATGGTTTCGTGCGCTAGGTGGTGACCCCGGCCATGGGGGGGGGAAGCCCAGTTAGGGCGGTTTACAAAGTGGCATATGTTGATGTGGGACATTCAGCTGCTGCAAAAGGCGGAATAGGTCAAGTTCGCGGAATAGGAGGAGGACCACAGCAAGCCATTTTTCTGGCAACCTATGTGTCATCAAGGGAAGGTGGGACAAAATCCTTGGAAACCCATGCATGGTTCATTTTAATGAAGTTTAGATCATCCACATTTTGGGTTGACAGACGGGTCCTTTTTTCTGTCAGGATTGATCCAGCTGCACTGAAGATTCTTTCCGATAGCACACTTGCGGCTGGGCAAGTGAGCTCCTGTAAGGCATATTGTGCCAATTCAGGCCAGGTGTCCAGTTTAGTGGCCCAATATTCAAAGGGGAATGACCTGTGCGGGAGAACATCGATATGGGAGGAAAAGTAGTTTGTAACCATAGTTGACAACTGCTGTCTCCTGTCACTTTCCATCGATGCAGTATTACCAGTTGTGTGAGCGGTACTTGAAAAATCAGTCCACAACATTGTCATGAAACCCCTGTCTCCAACGCCACTTCTGCTGTGTGCACCATGAACACCTCTGCCAAGCTGCCCCTGGCCCGTACGGCTCGTGTGAGAACCATCACCGCTGCTGTGTGCTGGGAATGCGGCAACCAACCGATTTACCAAAGTTGCTTGTTTAGTAGCCAATATTAGGTCAAGGTTCTCGTGTGGCATGATGTTCTGTAATTTGCCTTTATAGCGTGGATCCAGGATGCTGGCCAACCAGTAGTCGTCATCGTTCATCATTTTGGCAATGCGGGGGTCCCTTTTTAGGATCTGCAAGGCATAATCTGACATGTGGGCCAATGTTCCCGGTGTCAATGATGCACTGCGAGTGCTGGTTGGAGGAGCACTTTCTGGCAAATCCACATCCCTCCAGTCACGCACAAACCCTGTACCAGACCTTGCCATGCCAACATTTTCACTTGCCCCACGAGATGCATCCTCCTCCCCTAAGTAATCATCCCCATCATCATCCTCCTCCTCCTCTCCTTCTTCACCTCGTCCAGGAGAGGTCCCTGAGCAGACAATGGCTGAATGTCATCAAGGATTCCCTCCTCCTCTTCCTCCTCGTCAACATTGGCTACAGACGCCTGCTCCTTAAGGTACGTCAAAGTTTGCATGAGCAGACGCATAAGTGGGATGCTCATGCTTAGGATGGCGTCGTCTGCGCTTACCAGCCGTGTGCATTCCTCAAAACACTGAAGGATTTTACAGAGGTCTTTCAGCTTCGACCACTGCACACCTGTCAACTCCATGTCTGCTCTCCAAGTGCCTGGCCGTGTATCCTCCCACAAATGCATTATAGCCTGCCTCTGTTCGCACAGCCGCTCAACCATGTGCAGGGTGGAGTTCCACCTTGTTGCAATGTCGATAATGAGGCGGTGGTTGGGAAGGTGGAGCAATCGCTGCAGCTTCTGCATACGAATGGAGGGTACAGGCGACCGGCGGATGTGCGTGCACAGTCTTTGCACCTTCTGGAGCAGGGCTGTTAACTCCGGATAATTGTTGAGGAAGCACTGCACCACCAGGTTCAAGGTGTGAGCCAAGCAAGGTATGTGGCTGAGTTTTGAAAGGGCTATGGCTGCCACAAAATTACGGCCGTTATCACTAACTACCTTGCCTGCCTCAAGATGTATACTGCCCAGCCATGACTCAGTTTGTCGCTGAAAGTACTCGGCCAGCACCTCCGCGGTGTGTCTGTCGCCCAAACACATCATCTGCAACACAGCCTGCTGACGCTTTCCACTAGCTGCTCAATAGGGGGACACCTCGTGTGCAACAGTGACAGCTGCAGATGGAGTGCTCGTACGACTGTGCTCTGTGGACGAGCTTTCGCTTCTGGAGGAGGAGGAGGAGGGTTGAACGCCTACAGCCAACTGTTTCCTATACCGTGGGCTAGGCAGCACTGTCCCACCACCATTGTCCCCTGTGGACCCTGCATCCACCACATTAACCCAGTGCGCAGTGATGGACACGTAACGGCCCTGGCCATGCCGACTGGACCGTGGATCTGTTGTGAGGTGCACCTTTCCACTCACTGACTGCTTGAGTGCATGGACAATGCGGTCTTTCACATGATGGTGGAGGGCTGGGATGGCTTTGCGAGAGAAGAAGTGGCGACTGGGTAGGTCATAGCGTGGTACAGCATAGGCCATGAGTTCGCGGAAAGCTGCGCTTTCCACCAACCGATAGGGCATCATCTCTAACGAGATTAGTTTGGCAATGTGGGCGTTCAAACCCAGTGTACGCGGATGAGAGACTGAGTACTTTCTTGACCTACTCATAGTCTCTGGGAGGGTGAGCTGGACTTGAGAGCTGCATATGGTGGAACTAGCGGTGGACAGGGCGGACTGAGAGAGGGTTGACGATGATGATGGAGTTGGTGTTCTTTCTGATGGCCTAGATTCAGTCTTTCGTTGATATAACAGTGGGATTCCCTGACTGCTTTGGCCTTGCAATGACACCTCAACATTTGCTGCTGTGCTAACCGGTGGGCTTACATTGGGTGAAACAATGTAGCATTGCTGACTACCTTCTTTGTGATCAGTTGCACATGTGGTACTTGAGGTTTGGTGTTGTGTCCACGCTTGCAAGTGCATGCTGGTTAAATGTCTAAGCATGCAACTGGTATTCAAATTTTTCAGATTTTTCCCTCGGCTAAAGGTCTTTGCGCACTTCTTACAGATAACCTTGGCCTGATCATGAGGATTTTGTTCAAAAAAGTTCCACACTGCACTCTTCCTACATTGGAAGACATTTTGCGGCCTAGCACGCTGTGCTATTTTGACCGTCTGGACAAGCTGTACAGCAACTCTTTTGATTTTTGCAACCTGTCTTTGGAGTGCTCTGGGCCTGCCAGATAACAGCTGTTGCGATGTCGATGTCTGCGATGTCGATGTCTGCTGTGGATGCTCATCCTCCTCATCTGAGCTATTGGAAGCAGCACCCTCTTCCCCCAATGGATGCCAATCTGGGTCAACAACTGGGTCATCCATCATCTCCTCTTCAATGTCATGTGCACCTTCCTCTGTGTCACCGTGTAAGGTGGTATAGTATGCGGGAAGGGGCACCTGAGTCTCATCAGGGTCAGAATCTGGCTCATTACACTGCGAGGACAATGTAGTGCTCTGAGTGAATGTACCAGCAGAATCATCTATCAGTGGCTGTGCATCAGTGCACTTCATGTCAGATTCATCTTGGCCTGGGTAATTCACCATTTCACTTGATAACCCAGGCATGGTATGTGAAAACAGCTCCATGGAGTAATCAGTTGTATGGCCTGCGTCATCCTTCAATCTTGGTTGGGGTGAAGGACACAAGGAAAGGTGTGGTTCATGAACATGAGCCTCCAATGACGACTCAGTACTTTTATTTTTTACAACTTCAGAAGAGGAGGCGATAGAGCTGGAGGATGAGTCAGCAATGTAAGACAAAACTTTTTCCTGAAGCTTTGGCTTTAAAAGCGGTTTGCCAACTCCTAGAAAACTAAGCCTTCGAGGCCTTGTGTAGCCAGACGATGACGCAAGCTCAACACCTCCTGCATTCGGTCCTATTTTGCTTTTGCCACTACCATCAGATCCACCACCAACACCATCATTACCAGCTGGCAACCCCCGCCCAATTCCACGGCCTCTTCCACCAGCCTTCCTCATTTTTGGCAAAAATGTGCACAAAATCCCACAAACTATATAGTAATGTAAAACAAGGTACAAGGTGTATATAGGACAGGGGAGATGTAGAATTTCTGAACACACTTGTGGACACTGTTGGATTGTGTGGCCCAGTGAATATCACACCGCTATGTCACAGACTCAATGTCGCAGGTGTGAAAAATGTCACTATAGGACAGGGGAAATGTAGAATTTCTGAACACACTTGTGGACACTGTTGGATTGTGTGAGGCCCAGTGAATATCACACCACTATGTCACAGTCTCAATGTCGCAGGTGTGAAAAATGTCACTATAGGACAGGGGAGATGTAGAATTTCTGAACACACTTGTGGACACTGTTGGATTGTGTGAGGCCCAGTGAATATCACACCGCTATGTCACAGGCTCAATGTCGCAGGTGTGAAAAATGTCACTATAGGACAGGGGAGATGTAGAATTTCTGAACACACTTGTGGCCACTGTTGGATTGTGTGAGGCCCAGTGAATATCACACCGCTATGTCACAGGCTCAATGTCGCAGGTGTGAAAAATGTCACTATAGGACAGGGGAGATGTAGAATTTCTGAACACACTTGTGGACACTGTTGGATTGTGTGGGGCCCAGTGAATATCACACCGCTATGTCACAGTCTCAATGTCGCAGGTGTGAAAAATGTCACTATAGGGCAGGGGAGATGTAGAATTTCTGAACACACTTGTGGACACTGTTGGATTGTGTGAGGCCCAGTGAATATCACACCGCTATGTCACAGGCTCAATGTCGCAGGTGTGAAAAATGTCACTATAGGACAGGGGAGATGTAGAATTTCTGAACACACTTGTGGACACTGTTGGATTGTGTGGGGCCCAGTGAATATCACACCGCTATGTCACAGTCTCAATGTCGCAGGTGTGAAAAATGTCACTATAGGACAGGGGAGATGTAGAATTTCTGAACACACTTGTGGACACTTTTGGATTGTGTGAGGCCCAGTGAATATCACACCGCTATGTCACAGGCAGAAATTGGCTAGTGTATGACAAACCACAAGGTGTATATAGAATTGGGCAGAATAGGAATCTCCCTAGAGTGTAGGTCTGTAAACATGTCCTCGACTTATTCTTACAGAGTCACACACAGATAGCTTCACACGGTACTGAGAGAGGAGCGTGCACGTACACCGCTGTCCGGTGTCCGTAAAATTGTCAAGCTCCGTGTTTTTTAAGTATACGGACTGACACACGCTGTCTCTCTATAGTTTTGAATGTGATCAAACAGCAAATATACTTAACTGCATGAAAAACAGACAAAACCAGAAGGTGGAGGTCTGTAAGAACAAAACATGTCCTCGACTTATTCTTAGAGTCACACACAGATAGCTTCACTGTGGCCGTGATAACAGCCGTTACACGGTACTGTGTGAGGAGCGTACACCGCTGTATGGTGTGAAAAAATGCACGCTCAGTACCTCACCAGGACAAGAAAAAAAAATTTGGATTGCTTTTAAAAAAGCAGTTTGCAGAGCAGAGGGAAAACAGCAATGCAGCTATCAGGAAGCCTTATAAGGCAGCCTAACAACCAACACAGCTGATCCAGCAAAATATAGCCTCCACTTGCACTGCACACACAGTGACTGGTGTGTTGTACAGGCAAAATCGCTAGCAGCAGAAGCAGTTTTTGGTGTCTTCTTTCCTGCCTAACGCTCTCCCTACAGAATCAGCAGCAGCTCTCCCTATTCTGAGATCAGCATGAGTAACATGGCGGTCGGCGTGCACGCCCTTTTATACCCCCTGTGACGCCCCCCAAAGCAAGCCAATCACTTGCATGCCCCTCTCAAAGATGGTGGTGACCCCTGCCTATGTCATCACATTGCCCACAGTGTCCGTGGATCCTGATTGGCTGAAAAAGGGCGGAAAACAAACGTTTGAAACGCGACTTTGGCGCTAAAGTCGCCGAGCTCATGGCCAACCTCACCCTAGGGTCGGGTTTCGTCTCATGAAACCCGACTTTACCAAAAGTCGGCGACTTTTGAAATTTTTCGACCCGTTTCGCTCAACTATCAGTCACCACAGAGGTACTGCACCTCCTCCTGAGGTGTGGTACCCCACCATCCAGGTAAGTTGGAGGTTCCTGACCATGCTCCAACACCTGCATCCCACACAACACGATAGTTCAGCAAAGCCACATTGCAGCTCCCTGCTTGTAGTGTAGCAGAGCACCTTTGGTGGCTCCCTGCTTGGAACACGAAACGTGCTGGGAGGCGGATGGGGTTTAGAATACATAAAAGAGTGGGAAGGTTTAGGATTAGAGGTCAGTCTGGAGAGAAAGTCACTCAGTGAGGAGTGAGGGAAGAAGATCCCTGGGAGAGGGATGGAGGAAGGAGGTGCTGCAGCAGACCTCAGTGATCTGGGTCTGCTGGCATGGGAAAGGAAAGAAGGAGAAAGACATTGAACTGAAACCTGATCTTCCATGAGAAGGAGAGATTAGTACGGAACAATGGAGTAAAAGGGAACAGAGGACGTGGGTTAGGAGAGAACCCTGCCTAGAAGTTCTAATCGCAAGGCCGGGGCCCGGTCCCCGAGGTTGTATGGATGCTAGTGGTCCTGCAGCAGACACCGGTGGAGTAGTGGGCTGTAAATGCACTACTCCCATCTAAGACTTGGGGGCACAACAGCAACTTGGATAGTGAGCCGGGGCTCAGGAGTAAGGAGCCCCCAAAGCAGGCTACAGCTGTCTGCCGTACAAGTAGTGTTCTTGGGAACATCTGTCTGGAGGCACTCCAGTGTAACTCAGTACTGGGAGTACTTCACACTTAAAGGCGCTATAAGAGGAGACGTTCAGAAAGGTACATGTTGGCGGAGCGTTGGAAGGGAGCATTCCATCTGGCCTGGAGGTTGATTGAGCCTCTGACCCGGAGGACACAGTACGGAGGCAGGCACCCGTGTGTACTACAGACTGTGAGTAAAGCTTTGGAACTACAAGGCCTGGTGTCCTCCACTGATTCTTGCGCCCACACATCCAGCACTGCTACATCCGAATACCAGCTGCTGCACTGCCTGTGCCTCTCAGCTACCCCCTGCATCTACACTGCCCTGGGACTACAGCTCCACCTGTGGGGAGCTTCACCATCTTGGCTGCAACACACCACCAGTCCCAGAGGATCTGCATGCAGCGTCGGCTTAACATCTCCCTTGCCGAGCACCACAGGTGGCGTCATGAACTATTCCATTAACTACATTCCACCATTCAATCTCCCCTATTGCTTGGGCGCCCAGGGCCACGGACCGGGTCACTGCTGTTGTGACACATCCCGCTGACACCGGCCCAGTACCGAGTACCCCACAGCCCTGGGAGGGTGACCCACAACTGCAGCAATTGCTTTGACAGAAGCATTTGCAAATTCATACAGTCTTTGGCTTTGTATTTCTGTAGACAACACAGGGGTGTTTGGTCTTGGCACATTCAGGTTGTAGAGGGCTGCTAAAGAGTTCTTCCTTACTTCCCACTGGATTCTCTTATCAGGTGGTAGAGGTGCATCCCAGTCAGATGTTTCCCTAGTTAAGTCTCTTAGTATGGCTTTGCCTTGTATAGTAACAGGAGCCGCAAAACCCAAGGGATCGTACAGGCTGTTGATGGTAGACAGGACAACACAGGGGTGTTTGGTCTTGGCACATTCAGGTTGTAGAGGGCTGCTAAAGAGTTCTTCCTTACTTCCCACTGGATTCTCTTATCAGGTGGTAGAGGTGCATCCCAGTCAGATGTTTCCCTAGTTAAGTCTCTTAGTATGGCTTTGCCTTGTTTAGTAACAGGAGCCGCAAAACCCAAGGGATCGTACAGGCTGTTGATGGTAGACAGGACACCTCTGCTTGTGAAAGCCTTTCTTCCTGGCTGACCTGAAAGGTAAAGGTATCTGACTGTAGATTCCAGAGAAGCCCGAGGCTGCGTTGCATTGTTGTGGGGTCTGACCACAGGTCCAGGTCTCTGAGACCGTTACATAAGTCTTAAGAAGAGAATGCGTTCATAAGTTCTTGGCTGTTTGAGGCTATTTTGTGAAGCCTGAGGCTAGAGCAAGCAAGCAACTCTTGGGCTCTCCTGAGAAGACTGATCTCATTTGAAGGCATGGCTTTCAAACAGTCATCAACATAAAAGTCCTTTTCTATGAATTGTCTGACATCTAATTCGTATTCTGTTTCTTCTTCTTGAGCTGACCTTTTGAGACCATAACTGGCGACTGCAGGAGGACTATTACCAAAGATGTGCACTCTCATGCGATACTCTGTGACCTCTTTAGTAGGATCATTGTCTCTGTACCAGAAGAATCTTAGGAAGTTCCTGTCTCTCTCTCACAAGGAAACAATGGAACGTTTGCTGGATGTCCGCGATGAAGGCAATGGAATCCTTACGGAAGCTCATAAATACTCCCAGCAGTTTGTTATTGAGGTCTCGTCCTGTCAGTAGAACATCATTCAGGGAGACATCATCAAACTTATCACTGGAGTCAAACACCACTCTAATTTGGCCCGGTTTCTTAGGGTGGTATACTCCAAACATGGGTAGGAACCAACATTCTTCATAGTCTTTGAGAGTGGGAGCTAATTCGGCATGGCAGTTCTCAAAAATCTTTGACATGAAGGAGAAAAAGTGATCTCTCATCTCTGGCTCCCTTTGTAGATTATGTTTGAGAGAGGAGAAACGTTTTAATGCCTGATTTCTGTTGTTTGGTAGATGTGGTCTGTGGGTTCTGAAGGGAAGAGGTGCAACCCAGCTGTTGGTCTCATCTTTTACAAGTCCCTTGTCCATTACCTCTAAGAACAACTTATCCTCTACCGACATTGCCACTTGGTTGTCTTGCTTAGTTCTCTGGAATACTGTGCACCCCAACTGATCTTCATAGCTCCTTGACACCATACTGCTGTCATGAGTAAAGTCTATTAAATGATTGGGTAGTTGGATGCTGTGTGGTATTTCCTTGACATGGAACTCATTGTTGCAAGGTTGAAACAGAGATGGGCGTCCTTTCTCCAATGTATTTGTTAGCATACTTGTCACAGAACATGGGGAGTGCATATGTCCCAAGCATATGTTTCCTATTATGACCCATCCTAGGTTTAGCTTTTGGGTATAGAGAGCATTGTGGAGTCCATTGATATGACATCTAACTTTATGAACCTGTAGGATATCTCTTCTCAACAGCAGTATTTTCTGTGCCTGATGGTCGAGTTCCCGTATAAGGTGTGCTATGCGCTTCAAGTGAGCGTGATGGATTGCCACATCTGGCGTAGGTATTTCAGATCTATTGTCTGGGATCTGATTACACTCGATGATTGTAGGTAGTGGTAGGCAGAATTGTCTGTCTAAGGACTCAATTTGGTAGTCAGTAGCTTTCCTGCCTGCTGTTGTCACAGTATCTGCACGTCTTTAATGAATAGGGGGGTGCTTGGCCCTTTGATGTTGAATAGGTCAAAGAATGTAGATCTAGCCAAGGATCGATTACTTTGATCATCCAAAATAGCACACAGTCTTACAGCTTTGTCTCTATGACCCTTTGGGTACACTCTGATGAGGCATATTTTTGAACAGGACCTACTGTCTATTGTCCATTTACAGACTTCAGTACATTGTGAAGTGATCTCTGGCGTAGCTGCATCAGTGCTCCTTTCCTCCCCGCCATGCTCACTGTCAGCTGGCGTGTTTTGTGCACTCCATGGAGCTGGGCCAGGGTGTAGAGCAGTGTTGTGATCTGTGGTGCCGCACTCTGTGCATTTTACACTGACCTTACAATCCTTGGCGAGATGAGTTGAGGATGAGCAGCACTTGTAGCAGATTCCGTTCTCTTTCAGGAAGCTTCTGCGATCTGGCAAAGATTTTCCCCTGAAGGCTCTGCATATCAGGAGAGGATGAGGCTTCTGATGGAGTGGGCACTGCCTATCAAGGTCCTGTACCTTTGTCTCTGATTGAGAGCGGCCAGCAGACCTGCAATTGGAACTTGGAGAAGAAACATAAGTCTTGTGCACTTCCACAGATGTTCTGCATGGGTTTACAGCTGGTGATGGTGTGGCATATGACATTGCAAAATCAAAGCTGGGATCATTTCTGATTGTGACTTGTTTGTGTATAAAGTCTACAAAAACAGAGAAGGGAGGGAATGGAACACTGTGTTTGTATTTGTATGTGGAACCATGTGTGAGCCACCTCTCCTGTAGATTGTAGGGCAACTTTTGAACTTGGGCTGTGTCAAGGAATGCAAGTCCTTGTAGGTCACCTTCACATTTGGCAACTAGGACTTCCTTTAGCAGGTCACCTAGTTCTCTAAGCTTCTGGAAACCTTTGTTAGATATTTTAGGAAAGTCATCGATTCTTTTGAACAAGGTTCTCTCTATTACCTCTGCTGAACCGTAACACTCATCCAGCCTCTTCCAGATCTCTTTGAGGCCAATTTGAGAGTGGTTTATATTAATGTCTCTGATCCTTACTGCGTGTTTGACTGACTCTTCTCCTAGGTATTTGACTAAGAGGTATATCTCCTCCTTTTGTTGTAGCCCCAAGTCTCTAGTGACATTTTGGAAGGAAGCTTTCCAAGCTCTGTAACCTTCAGCATGGTCATTGAATTTCATGAGTCCCTCGGCAACCAGATCACGTCATGTGAAGAATTTAGCAAATTCTGTTGTGATCCAGTTGTCAGCAGAGTATACTAGTGATGGGTCACCCTGATAGTGATGTGAGGTGCGTTCATACCTGTTAGTACCCTCAGGGTGGCGCCAGCCATTGTCTTATTGCTTCGGTCTGACGCGAGGTGTGTCAGCAATGTGATTTACGTTGGTTACCTGGTGAGGAGCAAGTTAGTCAATAGCAGAATTGTTTTGCTCCACGTTTTCCTGGAGCTGAGCCTCATGATGACTCTCAATCACTTCACTGGATGTGTCGTGTTCTTGGTTATAGTTTGGATCAGGAAGTTCATTGACATACTGAGATGTGCGTTGTGGCGAATCTTGCAGTGGCAACTTCAGACTTGATGCATTGCTTCGGCTATGCAGCTCAGGGTTGTGCGCGGCTTCTAGTGATTCTGCTTCGGCTAGTGCTGCGGCAGCTTCTCTTTTTACTGCTAGGCTCTCTAAGGCGTGCCTTCTATAACTGCAAATTTCTCTCTTGCTCATCTCTTGCTAAGTATAACCTTCTCTCTTGCTCATCTCTTTGTAAGCGTGACTTCTCTCTTTCTAAGCGTAACCTTCCCTCTTGATCCTCTCTCTCTATGTGTGACCTTCTCTCTTGGTCTTCTAAGCGTGCTTTCTCTAATTTAAGCTCCATCTCTTCTACAGCTTGCTCACATTTTGTCTGCTTCAGCATTTGCGCGAGCAATGGTGACCGTGCTGCTAATGGATATAGTCTTTGAGGAGATGGATGAAACAGATTTTGTCCCATGTGATTTGTGGGACATGGTGTCTTGGAGGAATGCTTGGCTGCTCAGAGATTGCTGTAGCTGTATTAGTCTCTGTGTAGCCGGTGACTTGAATCTCACTAGGTGGATGGCTGCAGTTTCACTAGTTCCTGCAAGCTGGATGAAGGGGTGTCTTTTCCCTGAATTCCACTAGCTGGATGGCCGCTGTTTAACTGGCCCCTGCAGGATGGAAGACTCTTCTTTCTCTGAGTTCCCACTAGCTGGATAGACACTGTTTCACTGTTCCGTCCTCACTAAATGAAACAGACTTCATGTAGCTACACATGCAGCTAAACCGATATACCGGGGGTCCAATAAGGAGACTGTAGGTTGAATCTGTGCTTTATTGAACGTGATGGTATGCGCTGTAAAACTACAAACAAAAACATATATGCATACAATCAATGCTGGGTTCATCAGGGATTCATATATACTAGAGTTGAGCGAAACGGGTCGAAAAATTTCAAAAGTCGCCGACTTTTGGCAAAGTCCGGTTTCATGAAACGAAACCCGACCCTAGGATGAGGTCGGCCACGAGGTCGGCGACTTACGCGCCAAAGTCGCGTTTCAAAAGTTTGTTTTGCGCTCTTTTTCAGCCAATCAGGATCCACGGACACTGTGGGCAACGTGATGACATAGGCAGGGGTCACCACCATCTTTCAGAAGGGCATGCAAGTGATTGGCTTGCTTTGGTGGGCGTCACAGGGGTTATAAAAGGGCGTGCACGCCGACCGCCATCTTACTTCTGCTGATCTTAGCATAGGGAGAGGTTGCTGATTCTGTAGGGAGAGCGTTATGCAGGGAAGAAGAAAAAAAAACTGCTTCTGCTGCTAACGATTTTGCCTGTGCAACACACCAGTCACTGTGTGTGCAGTGCAAGGGGAGGCTATATTGTGGTGGATCAGCGGTGTTGGTTGTTAGGCTGCCTTCTAAGGCTTCATGACAGCTGCATTGCTGTTTCCCCACTGCTCTGCAAACTGCTTTTTTAAAAGCAATCCCAGTTTTTTTTTTTTGTCCTGCTGAGGTACTGAGCGTGCATTTTTTCACACCATACAGCGGTGTACGCTCCTCACACAGTACCGTGTAACGGCTGTTATCACAGCCACAGTGAAGCTATCTGTGTGTCACTGTGGAAGGATAAATGGAGGACTTGTTCCGTTCTTACAGACCTACACTCTAGGGAGATTCCTATTCTGCCCAATTCTACATACATCTTGTAGTTTGTGATACACTAGCCAATTTCTGCCTGTGACATAGCGCTTTGATATTCAGTGGGCCTCACACAATCCAAAAGTGTCCAGTGTCCACAAGTGTCTGCAGAAATTCAAAATCTCCCTTATCCTGTAGTCACTTTTTTCACACCTGTGCCATCGAGCCTGTGACATAGCGCTCTGATATTCAGTGGGCCTCACACAATCCAAGTGTCCAGTGTCCACAAGTGTCTGCAGAAATTCAAAATCTCCCTTATCCTGTAGTCACTTTTTTCACACCTGTTGCATCGAGCCTGTGACATAGCGCTCTGATATTCAGTGGGCCTCACACAATCCAAAAGTGTCCAGTGTCCACAAGTGTCTGCAGAAATTCAAAATCTCCCTTATCCTGTAGTCACTTTTTTCACACCTGTGCCATCGAGCCTGTGACATAGCGCTCTGATATTCAGTGGGCCTCACACAATCCAAGTGTCCAGTGTCCACAAGTGTCTGCAGAAATTCAAAATCTCCCTTATCCTGTAGTCACTTTTTCACACCTGTTGCATCGAGCCTGTGACATAGCGCTCTGATATTCAGTGGGCCTCACACAATCCAAGTGTCCAGTGTCCACAAGTGTCTGCAGAAATTCAAAATCTCCCTTATCCTGTAGTCACTTTTTTCACACCTGTGCCATCGAGCCTGTGACATAGCGCTCTGATATTCAGTGGGCTTCACACAATACAAAAGTGTCCAGTGTCCACTAGTGTGTGCAGAAAATCTAAATCTCCCCTGTCCTATAGACACCTTGTACCTTGTTTTACATTACTATATAGTTTGCTGGATTTTGTCTACATTTCTACCAAAAATGAGGAAGGCTGGTGGAAGAGGCCATGGAATTGGGCGGGGGTTGGCAGCTGGTAATGATGGTGTTGGTGGTGGATCTGATGGTAGTGGCAAAAGCAAAATAGGACCGAATGCAGGAGGTGTTGAGCCTGCGTCATCGTCTGCTCCATAAGGCTTCGAAGGCTTAGTTTTCTAGGAGTTGGCAAACCGCTTTTAAAGCCAGAGCATCAGGAAAAAGTTTTGTCTTACATTGCTGACTCAGCCTCCAGCTCTATCGCCTCCTCTTCTGAAGTTGTAAAAAGTAAAAGCACTGAGTCGTCATTGGAGGCTCATGTTCATGAACCACACCTTTCCTTGTGTCCTTCACCCCAACCAAGATTGAAGGATGACGCAGGCCATACTACTGATTACTCCATGGAGCTGTTTTCACATACCATGCCTGGATTATCAGGTGAAATGGTGAATTACCCAGGCCAAGATGAATCTGACATGGAGTGCACTGATGCACAGCCGCTGATAGATGATTCTGCTGGTACATTCACTCAGAGCACTACATTGTCCTCGCAGTGTACAGAGTCAGATTCTGACCCTGATGAGACTCAGGTGCCTCTTCCCGCACACTATACCACCATACACGGTGACACAGAGGAAAGTGCACATGACATTGAAGAGGAGGTGATGGATGACCCAGTTGTTGACCCAGATTGGCATCCATTGGGGGAAGAGGGTGCTGCTTCCAATAGCTCAGATGAGGAGCATCCACAGCAGACATCGACATCACAACAGCTGTTATCTGGCAGGCCCGGAGCACTCCAAACACAGGTTCCAATAATCAAAAGAGTTGCTGGACAGCTTGTCCAGAGGGTCAAAAGATCACAGCGTGCTAGGCCGCAAAATGTCTGCCAAAGTAGGAAGAGTGCAGTGTGGCACTTTTTTGAACAAAATCCTCATGATCAGGCCAAGGTTATCTGTAAGAAGTGTGCAAAGACCTTTAGCCGAGGGAAAAATCTGAAAAATTTGAATACCAGTTGCATGCTTAGACATTTAACCAGCATGCACTTGCAAGCGTGGACACAACACCAAACCTCAAGTGCCACATGTGCAACTGATCACAAAGAAGGTAGTCAGCAACGCTACATTGTTTCCCCCACTGTAAACCCACTGGTTAGCACAGCAGCAAATGTTGAGGTGTCGTTGCAAGGCCACAGCAGTCAGGGAATCCCACTGTTATATCAACGAAATACTGAATCTAGGCCATCAGAAAGAACACCAACTCCATCACCATCATCAACCCTCTCTCAGTCCGCCCTGTCCACCGCTACTTCCACCATATGTAGCTCTCAAGTCCAGCACACCCTCCCAGACACTATGAGTAGGTCAAGAAAGTACTCAGTCTCTCATCCGCGTACACTGGGTTTGAACGCCCACATTGCCAAACTAATCTCGTTAGAGATGATGCCCTATCGGTTGGTGGAAAGCGCAGCTTTACGCGAACTCATGGCCTATGCAGTACCACGCTATGACCTACCCAGTCGCCACTTCTTCTCTCGCAAAGCCATCCCAGCCCTCCACCATCATGTAAAAGACCGCATTGTCCATGCACTCAAGCAGTCAGTGAGTGGAAAGGTGCACCTCACAACTGATGCATGGTCCAGTCGGCATTGCCAGGGCCGTTATGTGTCCATCACTGCGCACTGGGTTAATGTGGTGGATGCAGGGTCCACAGGGGACAGCGGTGGTGGGACAGTGCTGCCTAGCCCACGGTATAGGAAACAGTTGGCTGTAGGCGTTCGACCCTCCTCCTCCTCCTCCTCCAGAAGCGAAAGCTCGTCCACAGAGTGCAGTCGTACGAGCACTCCATCTGCAGCTGCCACTGTTGCACACGAGGTGTCCCCCTATCGAGCAGCTAGTGGAAAGCGTCAGCAGGCTGTGTTGCAGATGATGTGTTTGGGCGACAGACACACCGCCGAGGTGCTGGCCGAGTACTTGAAGCGACAAACTGAGTCATGGCTGGGCAGTGTACATCTTGAGGCAGGCAAGGTAGTTAGTGATAACGGCCGTAATTTTGTGGCAGCCATAGCCCTTTCAAAACTCAGCCACATACCTTGCTTGGCTCACACCTTGAACCTGGTGGTGCAGTGCTTCCTCCACCCTGCACATGGTTGAGCGGCTGTGCGAACAGAGGCAGGCTATAATGCATTTGTGGGAGGATACACGGCCAGGCACTTGGAGAGCAGACATGGAGTTGACAGGTGTGCAGTGGTCGAAGCTGAAAGACCTCTGTAAAATCCTTCAGTGTTTTGAGGAATGCACACGGCTGGTAAGCGCAGACGACGCCATCCTAAGCATGAGCATCCCACTTATGCGTCTGCTCATGCAAACTTTGACGTACCTTAAGGAGCAGGCGTCTGTAGCCAATGTTGACGAGGAGGAAGAGGAGGAGGGAATCCTTGATGACATTCAGCCATTGTCTGCTCAGGGACCTCTCCTGGACGAGGTGAAGAAGGAGAGGAGGAGGAGGATGATGATGGGGATGATTACTTAGGGGAGGAGGATGCATCTCGTGGGGCAAGTGAAAATGTTGGCATGGCAAGGTCTGGTACAGGGTTTGTGCGTGACTGGAGGGATGTGGATTTGCCAGAAAGTGCTCCTCCAACCAGCACTCGCAGTGCATCATTGACACCGGGAACATTGGCTCACATGTCAGATTATGCCTTGCGGATCCTAAAAAGGGACCCCCGCATTGCCAAAATGATGAACGATGACGACTACTGGTTGGCCAGCATCCTGGATCCACGCTATAAAGGCAAATTACAAAACATCATGCCACAGGAGAACCTTGACCTAATATTGGCTAATAAACAAGCAACTCTGGTAAATCGGTTGCTTGAGGCATTCCCAGCACACAGCAGCGGTGATGGTTCTCACACGAGCCGTACGGGCCGGGGGCAGCTTGGCAGAGGTGTTCATGGTGCACACAGCAGAAGTGGCGTTGGAGACAGGGGTTTCATGACAATGTTGTGGACTGATTTTTCAAGTACCGCTCACACAACTGGTAATACTGCATCGATGGAAAGTGACAGGAGACAGCAGTTGTCAACTATGGTTACAAACTACTTTTCCTCCCATATCGATGTTCTCCCACACAGGTCATTCCCCTTTGACTATTGGGCCGCTAAACTGGACACCTGGCCTGAATTGGCACAATATGCCTTACAGGAGCTCGCTTGCCCAGCTGCAAGTGTGCTATCGGAAAGAGTCTTCAGTGCAGCTGGATCAATCCTGACAGAAAAAAGGACCCGTCTGTCAACCCAAAATGTGGATGATCTAACCTTCATTAAAATGAACCATGCATGGGTTTGAACAGGGTTCTTGCCCTGCACTCACAGGGTTAAGTGTTCGTGGCCTCTTTCTGGATCTGGGAGGGGTATTTATACTCACTCTTTACCAGGGTTCTATGTCAGCTATACTGTTGTTCTGGTGTGTCTGACCCCTGGTGTTCGTGTATTCTGCATTGCTTGTTTGCTTCCCGTGTATGACCCGGCCTGTTTCCTCACTCTGTACTCCGTCTCTCGCTTTGGTACTATTGTCTTCTCCGGTTCTGACCTCCTGGCTTGGCTATCGTTACTCCGTTACAGTTTGTCCCTATTGTACCGTCTATTGCCCGTTCTGGTTTTCTGACCTATTGCTACGTCCTGACTATCCTTTCTGTCTAAACCCTGTGGTACTGTATTTCTATCTTGTTCTTTGACCCTGGCTTCATCTGGTTTCTGTCTCTGTCTATGCCCCTTGGTAACATTGTCCCGTAGTTACCTTTCTAGGAGTTTCCCTGCAGCTCCTAGATCTGTGGAGCTTAGGCCATGCCCCCAGCAGTCATGTGATTCAGGTCCTGATACTCTGAAGCACGCATCGTCACCGCTGCTGCCCTGCTCCACAGGTATCTTTGAGTACTGTCTTTGTACTCAGGATACCCACACTGGCTCAGTGAGCAAGTGCAGTGCGGTGTTCCTGACAATATATTTTGAATGTGTACGCTATCCATACATGTTATCCGGGGATACGGTACCCTTTCTCACCTTTGTGCAATCACGTGCAAGCCATACTGGGCCTAACACCGTCTGAGCCTGCCTCCTGATGTATAGACATATCTTTTGAATGTGTACGCTATCCATACATGTTATCCGGGGATACGGTACCCTTTCTCACCTTTGTGCAATCACGTGCAAGCCATACTGGGCCTAACACCATCTGAGCCTTCCTCCTGATGTATAGACATATCTTTTGAATGTGTACGCTATCCATACATGTTATCCGGGGATACGGTACCCTTTCTCACCTTTGTGCAATCACGTGCAATCCATACTGGGCCTGACACCGTCTGAGCCTGCCTCCTGATGTATAGACATATATTTTGAATGTGTAAGCTATCCATACATGTTATCCGGGGATACGGTACCCTTTCTCACCTTTGTGCAATCACGTGCAATCCATACTGGGCCTAACACCGTCTGAGCCTGCCTCCTGATGTATAGACATATCTTTTGAATGTGTACGCTATCCATACATGTTATCCGGGGATACGGTACCCTTTCTCACCTTTGTGCAATCACGTGCAAGCCATACTGGGCCTAACACCGTCCGAGCCTGCCTCCTGATGTATAGACATATCTTTTGAATGTGTACGCTATCCATACATGTTATCCGGGGATACGGTACCCTTTCTCACCTTTGTGCAATCACGTGCAAGCCATACTGGGCCTAACACCGTCTGAGCCTGCCTCCTGATGTATAGACATATCTTTTGAATGTGTACGCTATCCATACATGTTATCTGGGGATACGGTACCCTTTCTCACCTTTGTGCAATCACGTGCAATCCATACTGGGCCTGAGACCGTCTGAGCCTGCCTCCTGATGTATAGACATATATTTTGAATGTGTACGCTATCCATACATGTTATCCGGGGATACGGTACCCTTTCTCACCTTTGTGCATTCACGTGTAATCCATACTGGGCGTGAGAATGGCTGGCGAGCTGTTAAGCAAGCTACAGCATCTGTGGTTTGCACACGTAAGTTTTTCATTTTTTCAGGAATGACGGTTAGGCCTAATTCCGGAACTGTGGTTGACCTGCACTTACTGGGAAATCATCGTTCGCGGGTAATAATTGTAATCAGTGATCCCCATCACTAACGTTGTTCAGCGGGTTATCTGCACCTGTAAGCGACAAACGCTGGCCTTTTCAGTGTAGCGCACATGCAGCCACGGACATGTAAGGGCATGACACACCAGTTATTGGCCAATCTCATGTGCCAGAGCCTCATGTGTCCCTCTAATAAGCCGGACTCGGACCGCGGGGCATGATGGAGTCTCGTTCGTTAACAGAATTAAGCTTGCAATGTGTGCATCTGTTCTGTAGCTGGCATGGTTGAGGTTTCTCAGGTGGAGTCGAATTTAACCGGAGGCTCCACTCCTGGTGGTGCCCTTCTGGACATTCCTTTAAGGTTCAGCTTTGCAACCATACTGCCCACGTAAAACAAACACTTTGCCTTCATGAACGCTGTTTGGAGGGTCATGACTCGTGGGAATAATGCCGCCCAATCAGTTAACCTGCTAGAGAGATCCTTTGTTGCTCCCAAGCATGACATCACACTCCCTAGGAGGAAGGTAATGCCACTGTGGCGACCGTACTCCTGGGGGCGACACAAGTGCACTGATGCCCAGCCACTGCTCGATGAATCTGCTGGTACATTGACCCAGACCACTACATTCCCCTCGCACGCTACATGGCCTGAATCTGACCCTGATGAAACTCAGGTTAGCCTTCCCATATACAGTTCCATCTTACACGGTGACAAAAAGGAAGCTGCAGATGAAAGTGCAGGTTCGGCCCACCCGCCATCAGACACACCACCGTACTATCAGGGGCCCTGTGCCAGTGCCGTCGCCAACGAGTGGGCCCCCCCTGCTTGCTCAGGATCACAGTACTTGCAAGGTTGAAATACTGTGCAGTGAAATGGAAGATGGGGACGGCGAGGAGTCCAGACTAGTACAGGGATTCCCTAGCGAGGAGACTTATTTGATTGTTTTCAATGTTGGGACAGCAATTTTTGGGGAGCACTTTACTCTGGAGAATGATAGATGGGGCCCACCATACACTGGAACATTCCAAAGGTGGACATCAGACACTGGAGCAGCATTTACAGGGCTCATTATAAACTAGAGCATTACAAATGGGGCCCATTATGTTTGGAGCATTATTTGGGCCCATAAGACAGTGGAGCTTCATCCTTGGGGACCAACATATACTGTAGCATTATGTGGAGCTCATCATATACTGTTTCAAACATTATAAGGGACCAATGATTCTGTATGGAGAAATAGATGGGCCTCGTCATGAGATGTAAAAAGTGAAGTATTTTTCATTGTACTATACCGCTATTTCTCTGCCGTATCGGAGCATGATGAGTTGTGGTATGTGTTAAAGGGGCGCTCTTTCGCCCAGGGCACATGAAAACCTGGAGCCAGCCCAACCCCCCCACAACTTTAGCCAAATAACCCCCATTTTTCAGTGCGTAACTTGTATTATGAAGTTAATTAAGGTTGACAAGCTTAAGTAAGAAGAATTGATGCTTTCAAATGAGCACTGTAGGTGTGTTTCCTGTCCCCCTCTCACTGCCGACTTTTATTCCCCATTGACTTACATTGGGTTTCGTGTTTCGGGACGACCCCGACTTTTCCCTATAATCGGCCGATCTTGCTCGACCCGACTTTTGGAAAAGTCGGGTTTCACGAAATGAAACTCGACCCTAAAAAACCAAAAGTCGCTCAACTCTAATATATACATAATACATCATCTGCACTAATATCTAACCAGGGGAGAACTAACTAAGCAGGCTAATATGAGACAGGAATTGGATACAGGAAACATAAGTACATACCAGCGATGCTGTCACAAGGGGAGAAGAGAAATGAGATGCTTCCTGAATGCAGGCAGAAGGAAAATGGTGGACTGGAGGGAAAATGGGGCTGAACTAACCATAATACTTTGCAAAATACTACCAGGGTGCATTGCAACCTTACCAGAAAGCACTGCAAATGGAGGGAAATAGCAAAGTGAAAGTAAAACACACAATAACACTGCGGTTATGACTCTGGTCATTAGATGGAGCCAGAAAACACTGTAAACATTAACAAACAGAATAATCAGGGATTATGAATTAAATGTCGGAGATAGAACACCCTCAAATTTGGCACGCAGGATGGGACTCCCAGTAATCAAATGTTCATTATGATAAGGAATGGCTTCTCTTCTTGCCTCCCCTGCAGAGTGCCGCGTTACTGCGGGGGTTGGTAGTTTAATGGTGGCTGTGGCTGGCTTTGAGCATAATTCTGGCAGTCTCTGGCAAGGTGCCCTTGTCCTCCACATTCCCAGCACTGGATGCCTCCTCTCTGCCGAGGGGTACCCTGAGCCTGTCTTTGTGCCTCCGATGTCTGATGGGAGGGGGCCTGCACTCACTGATCCCTTATGGGTCGGGCCGAAGAGTGGTTATATGAGTACGATGGGCCAGACTGTTGTTCTCCCATTCTTTGCTCCATCCAGGTTAATTTGTCTTGCATACTGACAAGAGACTGCTGCAAGTCTTGTACTACCTGGACCAGCGCCTCCTGATAATTTGGGTCCCCTCTGGTATTGGCACCCTGGACACGCATTGCCTCAGGTGCGTATCTGTCTTCCTTGTTTCGGGACACTGATTCTGCCAGGATTTGACAGAATGAAAGAGCCGGATCTGCACTGACCCGTTCTTGCAATGCTCTCCTCAAGGATGTGTTGTGCAGTCCCAGAATGAATTGTTCCCGGAGTATCCGGTCTTTGGAGCTCATGCCACCGAGCCCATCCAGCTCTTTCCTCTGCACTTCTGCCAACACTTCTTGCAGTGCTGTTGCATACTGGGAGATCCCCTCTGCTTCCTGCTGCAGTTTAGAGAAAAATTTGGCACGAAGGTGTCCGGCGCTAGCAGTATCACTGTAGATCTTTTCCAAAAATTTCACTAACTCCTTCAGGGTACTACGGGTGAGTTCCGGCTGTAGACAGACGATTTTATGGGCCTCTCCCTCCAAGGCAGTCAATGCAATGTCCACTTCAAGGTCTGTGCTGATGATATAAATCTTCAGGGTGCTTTGCAGCCGGGACACCCAATCAGAAAGGGGCATATTATTGCCGTCAAATTTTGGAAGCACACTAAATATGGTGCCAATAGGGAGTGTCCTTGCAGGCGTTGCACCAATGCCCACAGCATCCCTACTAACACTAGCACTCTTGCCGTTGCCGTCTGCTTGCATCTTGGTGACAGTAACCCTGCTTGCAGCGCCTCTTGAAGCGACGGCCAGGGAACCACCACAATGCAGGGAAACTACAGTACACAAGATGAGGTGCAAGCAACAGAGTTAATTTATTTACCGGCAAGGAATGCAGTGTTTAGGAAAATGCAAAAACAGGGGTATGCAATGAAAACAGACAATTTACAAGGATAATATTCTTTATCTGGGCCGTCAAACAGCACGGAGCACCAACTATAACAGCTCAGTGTATTTATCCAACTGGCAAGACAACACAGTAAAGTACAGTATGCTGCTACTCTAACTATAACCTATCTGACCTCTGTTACACCGGCCACATGGTTGCCATGCTCTATCTATTGCAGCTTATCCTAAACCCTAGCATGTGCACAGAAGAGGCTAACACACAGTAGCGTTGGTATCTCAGTCCAATCCCGGGGCCCCTGCAGCTTTGCAAGACGATGCGCACTTCTTCCTGGAAGCTCTGTGCAACGTGGTCTTTTCCTTGTGTGCAGGTCCAGTGCTGCTCCTAGAAATGGTGGATTCCCTCCTCTGGATTCCTTTCTTGTCTTTTCTTTGTGGCTCCTCACGGCAACATAGGAAAGCCACCATGTTTTCCACAGAAGAGTTTACAAAGTCTTTCCTTCACATCTTAGGCACGTCTCATTCCTGCAGAAATCTCGGCTCTCTCCTCAAACACAGAAAAGTAGCCCCTCCCCTCTCCAGTGCTGGCAGAAGAGACCAAAACAGTCTTTACAGCAGGGAAGTGCAGAATGTCCCACTGCTCTAACCAAGGGGGTGCTGTCTCTTAAAGTGGCAGCTTGTCTCTATGGTCCATAGCAACACCACCCCCTTACACCTACATACAGCATGATGGTCCCCACAGCTCCCTATGCACTGTATGGTGGTCGCCACAGCTCCCTAAGCACTGTATGGTGTTCCTCACAGTTCCCTATGACCTGTATGATGGTCCCCATAGCACCCTCTGCTCTCTATCATAATCCTTACAGCTTCCTACACTCTGTATGATGATCCCCACAGCTCCCTGCGCTCAGTATGATGGTCCCCACAGCTCCCTATTAGAGATGAACGAACTTTTTAAGGTTCAGTTCAGTTTGCCAAACATCCCGACAAAAGTATCTGAACCCCATTAACCCCTTAACTCTCAGAGGTATTTTTGTTTTTGTGTTTTCGTTTTTCGCTCCCCTTCTTCCTAGAGCCATACGTTGTTTTTTTTCCATCAATATGGCCGTGTGAGGGCTTGTTTTTGTGGGCCGAGTTGTTCTTTTGAACGACACCATTGGTTTTACCATGTCATGTACTAGAAAACTAGAAACAAATTCCAAGTGTGATGAAATTAAAAAAAAAGTGCAATCCTACTCTTGTCTTTTGTTTGGCTTTTTAACTAGGTTCACTAAATGCTAAAACTGACCTTCCATTATGATTCTCCAGGTCATTACAAGTTCATAGACACTAAACATGTCTAGGTTCCTTTTTATCTAGTTAAAGCACAAAATTCCCAGTACATATTTTTTTGGACAACTGGATCATGTCATAAGTCCAAAAAGAGAAAAGCACCAGCTCAGAAACAACAAATGCCAAAGCAGAAAAAAAAAGAGCCACTGGTGTCCTTGAAATTATGAATAAAAAGACAGTATTTATTTTCAATAATTAATAATAATAACAACATACAGTACATCTGGATATAAATACACAAGTACCAGTGAGAATGCAGAGTAGGGAACTATCCCTGAGTGCCCAGTAACATCTCAAGCAGATTAAAGGTGTATCACATAGTTAACCTAATCATGGTGAGCCAGAACAATAAGTGAAGGATCAAGCAAAGTAACAGCAAGAATAGTGCTGACCACACAGAGGTCTGGGAATGAGGTCTTTCTGCAAATATTTGTCCAGGAATTCGTGATTCCACCAAATGCGTGTCCTTCTACGTAGCAAATCCTTGAAACATACAATAGCCTCCTGCAGATCTTTTTTAGACCCATCAACACCCTCATCTGCATTGTCCTGGATAACATTATTAATTTGTGTGCGCCAAGTGGCATCACGGGCGTGAAAATCCATTTTTGAAACGGGATAGACTGTGAAAAACACAGAAAAACTGATTAAAGCACAAAATTCCCAGTACATATTTGTACTGGATGAATGGAAATGATAGGACATCAGCAGAATCACTAGTAAAATAAAAACACAAACAAATTAAAATTAAAAACATGTCATATTAAAAACACAACACATTCTCCAAATCAGGGATAGGATAATGTGATGGGAATGGCGGGAGGAATGGAGAGGACGCCACACGGGAAAATAAGAAATTTAAAGAAATGGGGCAAAACTTAAAGACTCGTTCAGGCCATTAGGTCTAACCGTGTCGAGAAGCACAATCCACCTGGTTTCGATTTGGGCAAGGAGTTTTTTGTTGTCCCCACCTCTAATCCCGAGGTGGAGAGCCTCGATCCCCCTGACCCGAAGCAGCTTAGCATCACAATTGTGATGAGCCTGGAAATGCCGAGGGATCGCCTTTAGCTCCCTGATGTCAGTAGCTGCTCTGGCGGCACCAATGTCCACCCTAACCCGAAGCTCCCTAGTGGTGAGACCAACGTAGATCTTGGGGCACAGACAAGTAGCATAATAAATAACGTTGGTAGTCTCACAAGAGATACGTTGATTGATGGTAAAATTTCTAGAGCCATCTGCGGAAGAGAACGTAGAGCAGCGCAGGACATTGGCGCAAGCCAGACAGTGGCCACATAGGAATTAACTGACCTGTGGAATATAAGTGCCAAGATAGGTACTAGGAGCCGGTATATAATGGCTTCTTACTAGGAGATCCCCAAGATTTTTGGATCTTCTAGATGTCATACTGGGGAAACTCCCTAGGACAGACCCCAAGGCCGGATCAGATTCCAGGATGGGCCAGTGTTTTTTGAGAATGGCACGCATATTTTCCCACTCATGATTAAAGGTGGAAATAACCCTTATAGGGCCATCAAGGTCCACCCTGGTCCCTCTTTTTGTGGGGTTCAACAGGTGTTTGCGAGGTGTTTTTCTTGCCTGATCGTACCCAGTTTGCACGCATCTGCGGCTGTAGCCGCGTGCGTGGAATCGGTCCTTGAGGTCCGAAGCCTGTGCCTCAAATCTAGTGTCTGAGGAGCAGATTCATCTCGTCCTAAGGAACTGTCCGACCGGGACAGCCCTAATGGTGGCAGGATCATGTGCTGAGGATGCATGTAGTAATGAATTAACTGACGTTGGTTTCCTGAAGACATCCCTCTGTATGCGTCGATCGATGTCGACCTCCAGATGGACATCCAGGAAATCAACCGTAGTTATTGAAAGTATATGTAAGCTTTATATTAAAATTGTTTTCATAAACCGTCCTCATAAAGTCCTCAAGCTGGTGAACCCCCCCATCCCACAACAACAAGATGTCATCGATATATCGGTACCAGCACAGCACATGGGAGGTGGCCCGCGGGCCCCCATCGCCAAAAATGAATCTCTCCCAGGCACCCAAGAAGAGATTAGCGTACGAGGGCGCACAGGCCGCACCCATGGCTGTGCCACGCCTCTGTAATTAAAAGACGTCCTTCAAGACAAAGAAGTTGTGGGTGAGGATGTAACCCACCAGCTCGATGATCAACTCACACAAAGGGCTGTCCAGGTCGGAGGCCCCCAGGAAGAGATGAACCGCTTCCAGGCCCTGGGAATGATCAATGCAAGTACAGTATGCAAACTCTCGACATCGGCCGTGACCAAAAGAACATGAGGGTCCACAAGGACGCCATCGACCCATGCAAAGACGTCCGTCGTGTCACGAATATAGGAGGGTAGGGTCTCCACCAAAGGTTTAAGATAATAGTCAATAAATTGACAAGTCAGATCGCAAATGCCTCCAATACCTGACACGATAGGGCACCCTGGTGGGTCGAGGGCGTCCTTGTGGATTTTTGGTAGCAAGTAAAATGTTGGGGCTCTCGGGGACTTGACCATAAGACCATGAAAAACCTTTTTGGTAACTATATTACTGTCAACAGCCCTCATCAAGATTATCTGTAACTCGCTCAAAAAGGAAGACATGGGGTTGAAAGACAGCTTAGAGTAGGTGTTAGAATCTCTTAACTGTCGGAAGACCTCCTTCTCATATTTTATATTAGGCCAGATGACTATGTTCCCCCCTTTGTCTGCTGGTTTAATTACAACATCCCTCCATGATTTGAGTTCTCCAATGGCTTGGCGCTGTTTGTATGTTAAACTATCAAATCTGTGCCTAGTTGAGAGTTTTCTAACGTCATTACTGACCAATTTTGTAAAAATGTCCACATTGGAGCTCAAAGACAAAGGGGAAACCTTGTGGACTTAGGAAGAACATGAGAAGGGAAACTACTTGCCTGTGGTGTATTTTGTTCCTTCAGGAGGTCTTCCAGATCATGAAACACATGTCTTTCAACCTCAGTCATAGATTCAAATGTCTGTTTTCTACTATGAAGTTTAGTTAATACCAGTTTGCACAAGAAGAGATGAAGATCCTTCAGGGCTGTGAAATAATTGAAATGGTTAGTAGGTGCGAAGGTCAGGCCCTTAGCCAGAACCTCCAACTGTGGGGTAGTAAGTATATGGGAGGAGAGATTGACTACCTGGAGTCCCCCTTGGGAGTTGGATTGAGGTATACCAGCACCAGGGTTCTTAGTTTTGGTGAACTGTCTTGTCACGATCCTTCTATTAGAGGGCTCTGCGGATATACCGCCCCCAGCTTGAAATTTGGTAGGTGCCATATCTTCCTCATAGTTGGATCTATTGGAACGTGTGGAAGTGGACCTTGAAGGTGAATACGATTCACTCCTGAACCGGGAAAAAGAGCGGCCAGATGGATTCCGCCATCTATATACTCTGCCCGTTTGTTTATCCTGTATATCTCTGTTGAACTTTTTTGTTTTAGTAGTCTGTACATCCGTAACCCATTTTTGCATCTCAATATCAATATCATCATTAAATTTCTTTAGGGAATCACTTATCACATCCCTCCTTAGAATTATTTGTAAATCATCAATTTCAGTCTCAATAGATATCAGAGATTCTTGATTCATCTGTTTAAGGAGGGTCATGAACCCCCTGGAACAAGTATTCGCCAAGCATTCCCAATTATTTCTAATTTCCTCATCTGACACTGGAAAAGAGGGGAAAACCTGTATCCGAAGACCTCTGGGAATGAGGTCTTTCTGCAAATATTTGTCCAGGAATTCGTGATTCCACCAAATACATGTCCTTCTAAGTAGCAAATCCTTGAAACGTACAATAGCCTCCTGCAGATCTTTTTTAGACCTATCAACACCCTCATCTGCATTGTCCTGGATAACATTATTCATTCATTCTCCTCCCATATACTTACTACCCCCCAGTTGGAGGTTCTGGCTAAGGGCCTGACCTTCGCACCTACTGACCATTTCAATTATTTCACAGCCCTGAAGGATCTTCATCTCTTCTCACGCAAACTAGTATTAAGGAAACTTCATAGAAGAAAACACATTTGAATCTATGACTGAGGTTGAAAGACAGGCGCTTCATGATCTGGAAAACCTCCTGAAGGAACAAAATACACTACAGGCAAGTAGTTTCCCTTCTCATGTTCTTCCTAAGTCCACAAGGTTTCCCCCTTTGTCTTTGAGCTCCAATGTGGAAATTTTTACAAAATTGGTCAGTAATAACTTTAGAAAACTCTCAACTAGGCGCAGATTTGATAATTTAACATACAAACAGCGCCAAGCCACTAGAGAACTCCAATCATGGAGGGATGTTGTAATTAAACCAGCAGACAAAGGGGGAACATAGTCATCTGGCCTAATATAAAATATGAGAAGGAGGTCTTCCGACAGTTAAGAGATTCAAACACCTACTCTAAGCTGTCTTTCAACCCCATGTCTTCCTTTTTGCACGAGTTACAGATAATCAGCCCCAACATTTTACTTGCTACCAAAAATCCACAAGGACGCCCTCGACCCACCAGGGTGCCCTATCGTGTCAGGTATTGGAGGTATTTGCGATCTGACTTGTCAATTTATTGACTATTATCTTAAACCTTTAGTGGAGACCCTACCCTCCTATATCCGTGACACGACAGACGTCTTGGCATGGGTCGATGGCGTCTTTGTGGACCCACATGTTCTTTTGGTCACGGCCGAAGTCGAGAGTTTGTATACTTGCATCGATCATTCCCAGGGCCTGGAAGCGGTTCGTCTCTTCCTGAGGGCCTCCAACCCGGACAGCCCTTTGTGTGAGTTGATCATCGAGCTGGTGGGTAACATCCTCACCCACAACTTCTTTGTCTTGAAGGACATCTTTTATTTACAGAGGCGTGACAGAGCCATGAGCGTGGCCTGTGCGCCCTCATATGCTAATCTCTTTCTGAATGCCTGGGAGAGATTCATTTTTGGTGACGGGGGCCCACGGGCCGCCTCCCATGTGCTGTGCTGGTACCGATATATCGATGACATCTTGCTGTTGTGGGATGGGGGGTTCACCAGCTCGAGGACTTTATGAGGATGTTTAATGAAAACAATTTTTAATATATGGCTTACATATACTTTCAATAACTCTACGGTTGATTTCTTGGACATCTGACTCTAGAAATTTTACCATCAATCAACGTATCTCTTGTGGGACTACCAATGTTATTTATTATGCTACTTGTCCGTGCCCCAAGATCTACGTTGGTCTCACCACTAGGGAGCTCCGGGTTAGGGTGCACGAGCATGTGCGGGACATTGGCACAGCCAGAACAGCTACTGACATCAGGGAGCTAAAGGCGATCCCTCGACATTTCAAGGCTCATCACAATTGTGATACTAAGCTGCTTCGGGTCAGGGGGATCGAGGCTCTCCATCTCGGGATTAGAGGTGGAGACAGCAAAAAACTCCTTGCCCAAATCGAAACCAGATGGATTGTGCTTCTCGACACGGTTACACCTAATGGCCTGAATGAGTCTTTAAGTTTTGCCCCATTTCTTTAAATTTCTTATTTTTCCGTGTGGCGTCCTCTCCATTCCTCCCGCCATTCCCATCACATTATCCTATCCCTGATTTGGAGGATGTGTTGTGTTTTTAATATGTTTTTAGTTTTAATTTGTTTGTGTTTTTATTTTACTAGTGATTCTGCTTATGTCCTATCATTTCCATTCATCTAGCCTCGCTGGGACAATGAAATCTAAATGTGATAGAAGGGATTGAGGACTTTTTCAACATGGAGGATACTGAAAATTTTATTCATGATCCTCCGTGGAAATATTGATCTATTTGCACTAGATATGCACCTCCAATGATGTTTTTGTATGACACAATTGTTATTGCATATTAGCCATTTATATATGTACTAGCTGAAGAGCCCGGCGCTGCCCGGGCATAGTAACTAACTGTGGTTAGTTATAATAAATTATAATTATCCTCCATCCCATAGTCCCGTGCCCATATACCCATCATACATATCCACCATCCCATAGGCCCGTGCCCATATACCCATCATACATATCCACCATCCCATAGTCGAGTGCCCATATACCCATCACACATCCTCCATCCCATAGTCCCATGCCCATATACCCATCATACATATCCTCCATCCCATAGTTCAGCGCCCATATACCCATCACACATCCTCCATCCCATAGTCAACCATTATGACATCAGGGCTTGCAACCTATGATGACATCAGTGTCGCCATGGCAACCATTATGACATCATAATGAGGGGCGGGGCTTGATACACACACACTTTTTCCCCATTATGTAGATAGGGGCAAAATTGTTTGGTGAATTGGAATGCACGGGGTTAAAATTTCACCTCACAACATAGCTTAGGGCACTCTCGGGGTCCAGGCGTGTGACTGTGCCAAATTTTGTGGCTGTAGCTGCGACGGTGCGGATGCCAATCCCGGACATACACACACACATACATACATACATACATACATACATGGTTTGACAAAGACGGGTCACCGTTGAAATGTTGCCATCTGAGGATCAGTAAAGTATCCACTTTTTTCACATTTGAGTGCTGCCTATTTTTTTTCCTTTTTTTTTCCTTTTGTCATTTTGGCTGTTTGGACACTGCTGAATAGGTTTTGCACCTGCTGTATTATTTTAGTAGTGCTGCCCTTTTTTCTTGATTTACATACATACATACACACATTGAGCTTTATATATTAGATTATCTTTTCTATAAATGATTTCCATATACTGCTGTTATACATGAACTTTGCTTTGTATTTACATCTATGGATTTGGTGCCTTTGTCCTATTAATTTTGAGCTTATTATATATTTCCTCTCTTTTTCTCGCTCTCTCTTCATGTACTTCTACTCTCTGGTCCCGGAATAGATGGCGGTGACGGTGCGCATGGCAGCGCTTCCGTCAGAGTCCTGTCTGCATCAGGGCGCCTTTACGTTGCATGCACCGCGCACAGGGCTAGTCCCTGCGGTGGATGCTGTGCGCGTGACGCCTCTGGTGCATGCAGGGCTTCTCCGGCGCACTGCGCATGCGCCGCTTGGATCACCTGCCATTGGTCACACACAGCCATGTGACCTCGTTCACGGGGCAACTTGAAGGTCCTGCTCAGACCCTGTTTACTTCCCCTTGAGAAAGCAGCTCTGCTTGGCCGGGAAACGCATGTCGGGGAGCTCCACATCCTCTGCTCTGTCCCTGTCGCCTCTCTCTGGTAAGCCGGACAACGTTCTTACTCCACACTGAGCACTTCACCCATCTGGTACAACCTATGGGCTCTGTGTGGTCAGCGCTATTCTTGCTGTTACTTTGCTTGATCCTTCACTTATTGTTCTTGCTCACTATGATTAGGTTAACTATGTGATACACCTTTAATCTGCTTGAGAGGTTACTGGGCACTCAGGGATAGTTCCCTTCTCTGCATTCTCACTGGTACTTGTGTATTTATATCCAGATGTATGTTATTATTATTAATTATTGAAAATAAATACTGTCTTTTTATTCATAATTTCAAGGACACCAGTGGCTCTTTTTTCTCCTTTGGCATTAGTTCTTTTTATCTAAGCAGTGAAAAAAAATTCCAAACTTTAATAAAAAAATATTGTGCTATTTTCCAATACCCGTTTCGTCTCCATTTTGTGCGATCTCGGGTTGGGTGAGAGCTTATTTTTTGCGCACCCAGATGACGTTTTTAATTATACCATTTTGGCGTAGATACAATCTTTTGATCGCCCATTATTGAATTTTAATGCAATGTTGTGATGACTAAAAATAAACGCAATTCTGGCATTTTGACTTTTTTTCTCTTTATGCCGTTTAGCGATCGGGTTAATCCTATTTTTTATTGATAAATAGGTCGATTCTGAATGTGTGATACCAAATATGTGTATATTTGATTTTTTCTTATTGCTTTATTTTGAATGGGGCGAAAGGGGGGTGATTTGAACTTTTATATTTTTTTATTTTTCTATATTTTTGAAAGCATTTTCTTTTTTACTTTTGGCATGCTTCAATAGTCTCCATGGGAGACTAGAAACTGCCATAACCCTCTGTTCTGCTGCATAGAGGCGATGATCAGTCCTGAGACTGCAACACAGTTTTAGCACAATCTAGTTACATGCTGGAAGATCAATTTCAAACAGGACAAGATCCTGGGTAGCTAATAAGGCTACTTTCACATTAGCGTTTTTGTGCAGCGCATCGTGCGTGTCCATGCACATGTGTCATGCGTACCTATGTTTAACATGGGAGGCGCATAGTCTTGCATTGGCACGCGTTCTTAAGTGTTTTCGTGCGCATGCGTTTTTTCAAGCTGTGCGCCTAGGTGCGCCAGACGCAACCTGTTGCATTTTTGGGGTGTCAAAAAAACGCATGCACACGTTTGCACATGGAATGTGAAAAAATAAGGCATTACAGTCTATGGGAACGCAGGCGTGCGCATGGACATGCGTTTGTCTGCATTTTCAAGCTTATGCATTTTTGGCGTAAAAATGTGTAGACACTGGTTTTAACCCCTAGAGAACGAATGCGCATAAAAAACGCAAACGCATGCAAAAACGCATGATGCATTTTTTGCATGCGTTTCTATTGCGCACGATGCACTGCGCAAAAAAAACGCTAATGTGAAAGCAGCCTTACTGATAAGGTAACTTTCATCAGCAGCCTCTCTGCACTGTTAGGTCAGGATCACACATGCGAGAAACTCGGACGAGTCTCGCATGTTAATACCCAGCACTGCCATCGGCACTCAGGAGCAGAGCGTGCGGCTGCATGTATTGCAAGATGCGAGACTTGTCCGACTTGCTCTCATGTATGATCCCAGCCTTCCACTGATAAAATGGCACCAGCAAAACAAGATGTCCACTTTTTATATAGACAGGGACATGTGACTTTGGCAGCCAATCACAGAAGACTTGTGTCATGACGTTGTGGATGGTTTCTGTGCCCTGATTGGTTAACTGACTGTGCAAACATTAAGATATTACAGAACAAAAAAATTACAGTCCGCCACTCCTCTGACCTAGACACCCCCCCATTTCCTCATAAAACACGTTTTCCCCACTCATCATACAGAATCACTATCCTAGACAAAGTAAAAATAAAAGCATTATTAGAAACGCGATCATTTACCAATGTATGACCAAATTTTGCCGACTGCAAGGAAAAATGCTCTGGAAACCGAACACGAATCCGAATATGCTACGTTTGTGCCGAATTTGAGATTGGCGAACATTTTCCAAACAAGTTTGCTCATCTCTACACACTATGCACTGCATAATGGTCCCAACAGCTCCCTATATCCAGTATGATGGCCACCACAGCTCGCTATAACCATTATAATGGCCCCTAAAACACTGTGTATTCCCTTAACCCCATATATACTGCATGGTGGCCCCCACACACTCTTGTACAGTATATAATGGCCCTCACAGCTGCCTATATACTGTACGATGGCCTCTACAGCCCCTTATACACTATATTATGGCATCCACTTCCATATCTAATATATAAAGCTCAATGTGTGTGTGTGTATGTTTGTATGTATGTGTGTATGTCTGGGATTGGCATCTGCACCATCGCAGCTACAGCCACAAAATTTTGCACAGTCACACTTCTGGACCCTGAGAGCGTCATAGGCTATGTTGTGAGGCGAAATTTTAACCCCGTGCATTCCAATTCACCCAACAATTTGGCTTATTATTCTTATCATTTCTATGGTGTTATCGTCGTTCTGTAAAGCTGGAAATAACACAATTTCTTACCGTGACAACACAGACCACCCTCTGACACAGACTGCAGGGGGAGCCCAGTATTACACAGGATAGGATTAGATACACGGCTCAGCAGTCAGTATCACACAGGAGAGGATAAGACATATGGCTCAGCAGTCAGTATCACACAGTATAGGATTAGATACACAGCTCAGCAGTCAGTATCACACAGGAGAGGATTAGACACATGGCTCAGCAGTCAGTATCACACAGGATAGGATTAGATACACAGCTCAGCAGTCAGTATCACACAGGATAGGATTAGATACACAGCTCAGCACACAGTATCACACAGGAGAGGATTAGACATGGCTCAGCAGTCAGTATCACACAGGATAGGATTAGATACACAGCTCAGTAGTCAGTATCACACAGGATAGGATTAGATAAACAGCTCAGCAGTCAGTATCACACAGGATAGGATTAGATACACAGCTCAGCACACAGTATCACACAGATTAGTGTTAGATACACAGCTCAGCAGTCAGCATCACACAGAACAGGATTAGATACACAGCTCTGCAGTCAGTATCACACAGGATAGGATTAGATACATGGCTCAGCAGTCAGTATCACACAGGATAGGATTAGATACATCGCTCAGCAGTCAGTATCACACAGGATAGGATTAGATACATGGCTCAGCAGTCAGTAACACACATGATAGGATTAGGTACACGGCTCAGCAGTCAGTATCACACAAGATAGGGTTAGATACACGGCTCAGCAGGAGGTATCACACAGGATAGGATTAGATACACTGCTCAGCAGTCAGTATCACACAGGATAGGATTAGATACATGGCTGAGCAGTCAGTAACATACGATAAGATTAGATACAAAGCTCAGCAGAAAGTATCACACAGGAGAGGATTAGGTACACAGCTCAGCAGACATTATCACACAGGATAGGGTTAGATACACAGCTCAGAAACAGGATGTGTCAAAGGAGAGGACATTTTCATTCCAAGAATTCCACTCATTCCATCTGATTTGTTTTTTGATTTTAAACACCTCCAGTTTCCAGTTCAACTGCTATTTGCAATGTCCATTAACAATGCTCAGGGACAGTCCTTGAAAGTAGTAGGGAAAGATTTGCAATCTCCATGCTTTTCTCATGGTCAACTTTATGTGGTCTGTTCAAGAGCTGGAACTGCCAAAATCTGTTCATCTTTGCACAGAAAGGAAAAACCAAAAATCTTGAATGAGTTGAAAATAAAATACTATCAATACTTGGGTAATTGTTTAGTTAATTAGTGTTGCAAATCTGTAGTGTTTAATATATGATGTGAAATGTTTTTATGTGCAATACAATCATTATAATTTGTTATAACTAACCACAGCTGGTTACCATGCCCAGGCAACGCCGGGCTTTTCAGCTAGTATATATACACTCACTGGCCACTTTATTAGGTACACCTGTCCAACTGTGTGTTAAGACTTAATTTCTAATCAGCCAATCACATGGCGGCAACTCAGTGCATTTAGGCATGTAGACATGGTCAAGACAATCTCCTGCAGTTCAAACCGAGCATCAGTATGGGGAAGAAAGGTGATTTGAGTGCCTTTGAACGTGGCATGATTGTTGGTGCCAGAAGGGCTGGTCTGAGAATTTCAGAAACTGCTGATCTACTGGGATTTTCACGCACAACCATCTCTAGGGTTTACAGAGAATGGTCCGAAAAAGAAAAAAAATCCAGTGAGCGGCAGTTCTGTGGCCGGAAATGCCATGTTGATGCCAGAGGTCAGAGGAGAATGGGCAGACTGGTTCGAGCTGATAGAAAGGCAACAGTGACTCAAATTGCCACCCGTTACAACCAAGGTAGGCAGAAGAGCATCTCTGAACGCACAGTGCGTCGAACTTTGAGGCAGATGGGCTACAGCAGCAGAAGACCACACTGGGTACCACTCCTCTCAGCTAAGAACAGGAAACTGAGGCTACAATTTGCACAAGCTCATCGAAATTGGACAGTAGAAGATTGGAAAAACGTTGCCTGGTCTGATGAGTCTCGATTTCTGCTGCGACATTCGGATGGTAGGGTCAGAATTTGGCGTAAACAACATGAAAGCATGGATCCATCCTGCCTTGTATCAACGGTTCAGACTGGTGGTGGTGGTGTCATGGTGTGGGGAATTTTTTCTGGGCACTCTTTGGGCCCCTTGGTACCAATTGAGCATCGTTGCAACGCCACAGCCTACCTGAGTATTGTTGCTGACCATGTCCATCCCTTTATGACCACAATGTACCCAACATCTGATGGCTACTTTCAGCAGGATAATGCGCCATGTCATAAAGCTCGAATCATCTCAGATTGGTTTCTTGAACATGACAATGAGTTTACTGTACTCAAATGGCCTCCTCAGTCACCAGATCTCAATCCAATAGAGCATCTTTGGGATGTGGTGGAACGGGAGATTCGCATCAGGGATGTGCAGCCGACAAATCTGCGCCAACTGTGTGATGCCATCATGTCAATATGGTCCAAAATCTCTGAGGAATGCTTCCAGCACCTTGTTGAATCTGTGCCACGAAGAATTGAGGCAGTTCTGAAGGCAAAAGGGGGTCCAACCCCTTACTAGCATGGTGTACCTAATAAAGTGGCCAGTGAGTGTATATATACACCGAAATCCCGCGGCGCTGATTGGTTTGTAACGGTTTGGTTTGTAATGGTAAGCTACGCCTGCCGCAGCGCTCAATCGGGCGCAGGGCTCTGCAAAAAAAAGAGAATTAAAATAAAAAAAGGTTATACTCACCTTCCGACGGCCCACGATCTCCACTCCACGCGCCCTGCCTCGTGGTCCAAGTAATGCTTTGCACCTTAGACCGGAGATGACGTCACTCTCGCGAGAGAGTGATGCCATCAGCTGTGTTTCGCGCAAAGCATTACTGGGACCGCGAGGCCGGGCGCGTGGAGTGGAGATTGCGGTACGTCGGAAGGTGAGAATATAACTATTTTTTATTTTGACAGAGACCATGCATACCAGGAAAGGGGGGTGATGGGACCATGCATACCAGGAAAGGGGGGTGACGCGACAATGCATACCAGGAAAGGAGGGTGAGGGGGACCATGCATACCAGGAAAGGGGGGTGAGGGGTCCATGCTTACCAGGAAAGAGAGGTGAGAAGACCATGCATACCAGGATTGGGGGGTGAGAGGACCATGCATTCCAGGATTGGAGGGTGAGGGGACCATGCTTACCAGGATTGGAGGGTGAAGGATTCTATGCATATCAGGATTGGAGGTGAGAGGACCATGGATTTCAGGATTGGGGGGTGAGAGGACCATGCATATCAAGATTGGGGGGGTGAGGGGACCATGCATATCAGGATTGGGGCGTGAGGTGACCATGCATACCAGGATTGGGGGGTGAGAGAACCATGCATTCCAGGATTGGAGGGTGAGGGGACCATGCTTACCAGGATTGGGGGTGAGGGGTACCATGCATATCAGGATTGGAGGTGAGAAGACCATGTATATCAGGATTGGAGGTGAGAGGACAATGCATATCAGGATTGGAGGTGAGAGGACCATTCATATCAGGATTGGGGGGTGAGAGGACCATGCATATCAGGATTGGGGGGGTGAGGGGACCATGCATATCAGGATTGGGGCGTGAGGTGACCATGCATACCAGGATTGGGGGGTGAGAGAACCATGCATTCCAGGATTGGAGGGTGAGGGGACCATGCTTACCAGGATTGGGGGTGAGGGGTACCATGCATATCAGGATTGGAGGTGAGAAGACCATGTATATCAGGATTGGAGGTGAGAGGACAATGCATATCAGGATTGGGGGGTGAGAGGACCATGCATATCAGGATTGGGGGGTGAGGGGACCATGCATATCAGGATTGGGGCGTGAGGGGACCATGCATACAAGGAAAGGGGAGTGACGGAACCATGCATACCAGGAAAGGGGGGTGAGGGGGACCGTGCATACCAGGAAGGGGGGGTGAGGGGACCATGCTTACCAGGAAAGAGGGGTGAGAGGACCATGCATACCAGGACTGGGGGGTGAGAGGACCATGCATTCCAGGATTGGATGGTGAGGAGACCATGCTTACCAGGATAGGTGGGTGAGGGGTACCATGTATATCAGGATTGGGGGGTGAGGGGACCATGCATAGAAGGATCGGGGGGTGAGGGGACTATGCATATCAGGATTGGGGGTGCATTATTATTGAACTTCATAAATAAACTACATACATATTCAAGAATACCCGGTGAGTTAGAATTGGTCCACCATCTGATATATATATATATATATATATATATATATAATATATAAAGCTCAAAGTGTGTATGTATGTGTGTATGTATGTGTGTATGTGTGTATGTGTGTGTGTGTATGTTTGTATGTCCGGGATAGGCATCCGCACCGTCGCAGCTACAGCCACAAAATTTGGCACAGTCACACGTCTGGACCCCGAGAGCATCCTAAGCTATGTTGTGAGGCGAAATTTTAACCCCGCGCATTCCAATTCACCAAACAATTTTGCCCCTATCTACATACTGGGGGAAAAAGTGTGTGCGCGTCAAGCCCCGCCCCTCATTGTGATGTCACAATGCCCCTATTTGCATACTGGGGAAGCAGTGTGTGCGTATCAAGCCCCGCCCCTCATTATGATGTCACAATGGCTGCCATGGCGATGCTGATGTCATCAAAGGTTGCAAGCCCCGCCGCCGCTCATTATGATGTCATAATGGTTGACTACGGAATGGAGGATGTGTGATGAGTATATGGGCACCGGACTATGGGATGGAGGATATGTATGACGGGTATATGGGCACAGGACTATGGGATGGAGGATATGTATATGGGCACGGGACTATGGGATGGAGGATATGTATGATGGGTATATGGAACGGGACTATGGGATGGAGGATGTGTGATGGGTATATGGGCACTGGACTATGGGATGGAGGATATGTATGACAGGTATATGGGCACGGGACTATGAGATGGCGGATATGTATATGGGCACAGGACTTTGGGATGGAGGATGTGTGATGGGTATATGGGCACGGGACTATGGGATGGAGAATATGTTTGACGGGTATATGGGCACGGGACTATGGGATGGTGGATATGTATATGGGCACGGGACTATGGGATGGAGGATGCGTGATGGGTATATGGGCACTGGACTATAGGATGGAGGATATGTATGATGGGTATATGCGCACGGGACTATGAGATGGCGGATACGTATGATGGGTATATGGGCACGGGACTATGGGATGGAGGATATGTTTGATGGGTATATGGGCATGGGACTATGAGATGAAGGATGTGTGATGGGTATATGGGCATGGGACTATGGGATGGAGAATATGTATGATGGGTATATGGGCATGGGACTATGGGATGGAGGATGTGTGATGGGTATATGGGCACTCGACTATGGGATGGAGGATATGTATGATGGGTATATGGGCACGGGCCTATGGGATCGTGGATATGTATGATGGGTATATGGGCACGGGACTATGAGATGAAGGATGTGTGATGGGTATATGGGCACTCGACTATGGGATGGCGAATATGTATGATGGGTATATGGGCATGGGACTATGGGATGGAGAATATGTATGATGGGTATATGGGCATGGGACTATGGGATGGAGAATATGTATGATGGGTATATGGGCATGGGACTATGGGATGGAGGATGTGTGATGGGTATATGGGCACTCGACTATGGGATGAGGATATGTATGATGGGTATATGGGCACGGGCCTATGGGATCGTGGATATGTATGATGGGAATATGGGCACGGGACTATGGGATGGAGGATAATTATAATTTTCTATAACTAACCACAGTTAGTTACTATACCCGGGCAGTGCCGGGCTCTTCAGCTAGTATATATATATATATATAAATGAGAAATTGCTAGTCAATTTTTAACCCTTAAAATGTCCTAACATAAAAATTATGTTTACAAAATTGTGCTAATATAAAGTAGACATGTGGGAAATGTTAGTTATTAACTATTTTGTGTGATATGATTCTCTGACTTAAGGGCACAAAAATTAAATTTTGGAAATTGCAATTTTCTAAATTTTGCCAAATTTCTATATTTTTCATAAATAAACGAAGACATATGGAAGAAATTTCACCACTAACATGAAGAATAATATGTCACAAAAAAATAGTTTCAGAATCAATGGGATCCGTTGAAGCGTTCCAGAGCTATAATTTCATAAAGTGACAGTGGTCAGAATTGTAAAAATTGCCTTGGTCATTAAGTACCAAATTGGCTCTGTCATTAAGGGAATAAATTAAAGTCTTTATTATTAAGGGAAAAATAAATATAAAACAATAGTGCTCTGTGTGAAAAAGTGATTGCCCCCACCCTCTTAAAACATGAATTAAATGTGGCTTATCACATATTTTAGAAGCTGAGTTCAAATTCCCTATGTCACGAAAAGGGGTTTGTATGACCTTTGGCCGCGCACGGCTATCACATGTGCAAGGGGGCTTATCTTAGTTATCCCACCGCTGCCAACAATGTGATGAAAACAGCAAGCTAGTCTTGCCCTAATAATTTATTGCATGGGATAATTGTATATATCCCATTGCTGCCACAATATGTCACAAACTGCCGGGATTTATGAATATCCCACTTTCCAGTTCCACTTTGGAACTCGCAGCTCGCCGGTGCCCCCTTACCCTCAGGTCAGTCAGAGAACTGCACCTAGGATAATAAGTCACCAGACGGGCTACTTGTTGTGCATTGGCTATTAGGCCCGCTTGCAGTGATGGAGTTATACAGTGGGGAAAAAAAGTATTTAGTCAGTCAGCAATAGTGCAAGTTCCACCACTTAAAAAGATGAGAGGCGTCTGTAATTTACATCATAGGTAGACCTCAACTATGGGAGACAAACTGAGAAAAAAAAATCCAGAAAATCACATTGTCTGTTTTTTTTTCATTTTATTTGCATATTATGGTGGAAAATAAGTATTTGGTCAGAAACAAAATTTCATCTCAATACTTTGTGATATATCCTTTGTTGGCAATGACAGAGGTCAAATGTTTTCTGTAAGTCTTCACAAGGTTGCCACACACTGTTGTTGGTATGTTGGCCCATTCCTCCATGCAGATCTCCTCTAGAGCAGTGATGTTTTTGGCTTTTCGCTTGGCAACACGGACTTTCAACTCCCTCCAAAGGTTTTCTATAGGGTTGAGATCTGGAGACTGGCTAGGCCACTCCAGGACCTTGAAATGCTTCTTACGAAGCCACTCCTTCGTTGCCCTGGCGGTGTGCTTTGGATCATTGTCATGTTGAAAGACCCAGCCACGTTTCATCTTCAATGCCCTTGCTGATGGAAGGAGGTTTGCACTCAAAATCTCACGATACATGGCCCCATTCATTCTTTCATGTACCCGGATCAGTCGTCCTGGCCCCTTTGCAGAGAAACAGCCCCAAAGCATGATGTTTCCACCACCATGCTTTACAGTAGGTATGGTGTTTGATGGATGCAACTCAGTATTCTTTTTCCTCCAAACACGACAAGTTGTGTTTCTACCAAACAGTTCCAGTTTGGTTTCATCAGACCATAGGACATTCTCCCAAAACTCCTCTGGATCATCCAAATGCTCTCTAGCAAACTTCAGATGGGCCCGGACATGTACAGGCTTAAGCAGTGGGACACGTCTGGCACTGCAGGATCTGAGTCCATGGTGGCGTAGTGTGTTACTTATGGTAGGCCTTGTTACATTGGTCCCAGCTCTCTGCAGTTCATTCACTAGGTCCCCCCGCATGGTTATGGGATTTTTGCTCACCGTTCTTGTGATCATTCTGACCCCACGGGGTGGGATTTTGCGTGGAGCACCAGATCGAGGGAGATTATCAGTGGTCTTGTATGTCTTCCATTTTCTAATTATTGCTCCCACAGTTGATTTCTTCACTCCAAGCTGGTTGGCTATTGCAGATTCAGTCTTCCCAGCCTGGTGCAGGGCTACAATTTTGTTTCTGGTGTCCTTTGACAGCTCTTTGGTCTTCACCATAGTGGAGTTTGGAGTCAGACTGTTTGAGGGTGTGCACAGGTGTCTTTTTATACTGATAACAAGTTTAAACAGGTGCCATTACTACAGGTAATGAGTGGAGGAAAGAGGAGACTCTTAAAGAAGAAGTTACAGGTCTGTGAGAGCCAGAAATCTTGATTGCTTGTTTCTGACCAAATACTTATTTTCCACCATAATATGGAAATAAAATGGAAAAAAAACAGACAATGTGATTTTCTGGATTTTTTTTTCTCAGTTTGTCTCCCATAGTTGAGGTCTACCTATGATGTAAATTACAGACGCCTCTCATCTTTTTAAGTGGTGGAACTTGCACTATTGCTGACTGACTAAATACTTTTTTTCCCCACTGTAAATGCTTTGGCCTCAGCCACACAATCAGCTTTCAAAACCTGCTCAGTTACGGCCAGCTCTACCCACCTAGCCAAAACAAACTTCGCTGCAACCAGCTTCCGTTCTCTCTATTAATATTTAAAATTAATAAAGGGGTGCGAAGCTAACCCAAATTTGTAGCGTAACTAACTCTTAGGCAAGTGAATTCATCACAGAACAAGGAGACAGAACTAATAAATTTTATATTTACTCCAAAATAGGATTGGCAGTGTTTACAGAAGATGAAAAGGTTTTACAATATGAGACAATAACAGTATGTACAATGCGAATACAAATAAAAAAGGATTAAAACAGAAATACACTTACATAATGCTTTGATCATTTCAGGCAAAACCATGCTGGGGGAGGCAGAGCCAGACGTCACCATTCATTTGAGATCTTATTGCCACGGCATCCCAAGCTAGAATGAATAGGGGGTAAGGGAAAATACCTTATACCTTTGGGCTTGTGACATCACTAAAGGGGCTGGTTTTTCCAGCTCCCTCCCCTTGCTTTCAGAGGTACGATCTGGATGAAAACTTATAATAATCATAATTCGCAGAGGGTACCTTGTATAGAAATGCACATAGTATCATCCTTTCACACCAAACACCAAACTAGTTATTTCACACGTTCAGGAGAAATCCTTTTCTCTGGTTCTGTTGGTGCTGGAACCATGAAAAACATGGACTATGAAGCTTAGTCGACGCATGTCATAGAAATGTAACTTTCATATCTTTATCATAAACTCACAGCGTTTTATGACCAAATGATCAGATTCTAATGATAGTCTATGAGAGAAGCTTAGCACATTTTGGAGACAAAGAGATCCCCTGCTTGAGGCGGGAAACCAGTCACTGGTAATTCAGGTTACACTGAATGTGCAGGCTGAGGGGGGATAAAGGAGCTCACACTGGAGTTTCACATTACAGTCAGGCAGAGGGAGATAAAGTTGCAGATCTGTCAGGCAAAGGAAAGAAAGGGGGGTCAAACCCACACCACTGACATAGCAGTGTTCAGTATGTGAATAGAAAAGGTTGGAATGCTCCAGAAAATGTGATAATCAGAGGAATCTTACATCGTATTTTACATTATAGTTACACCTCCCCCTTTTAGAGTGCACTAAGGAGGGTGGACCTGTCGGGACGCATCCATGCGCACCTCATTGGGTTCGTCCCCGAAGAACATCACTTGTTTCTTGGTCCTGGAGGTGGGTCAGGGCACGATTGCTTACACTTTCTCTGGGTTTGGACTCATGGAACCCCCGCCTACCCAGTGTCCCAGGTAGTGGACCTTGCTTATGCCCATTTGGCACATTCCCGGCTTGATGGTCAGACCTGCCTGGTCAATACGCCTGAGCACCTCCTGGAAATGCTGAAGGTGTTCCTCCCAGGTGGAACTGAAGATGGTAATGTTGTCCAGGTACGCCACGGCATACTTCTCCAGTCCCTGAAGCAGGTGGCTGACCATCCACTGGAAAGTGACAGGGGCATCTTTCATGCCAAAGAGCATGACCGTAGACTCGTACAGTCCAAAGGGGATGATAAAGGTGGATCTCTCCTGTGCCGCAGGGCTCAGGAGAATCTGCCAGTCTCCCCGACTCAAATCCATGATGGAAATGTACTTTGCATTCACCAACCACTCAAGCAGATCCTCTATGCGCGACATCGACTGTACATCAGAGGTTGTGATGGCGTTGAGCTCCCTGTAGTCCATGCAGAACCAGGTGGTCCGTTCCTTTTTGGATGTGAGAACTACAGGTGAGGCCCACACGCTCTTGGACCATTGAATCGCCCCCAGCTGTAACATCTCATCGATCTCTTGACGCATAACCTGCTGCACCTCCTCAGAGATCCGATAAGGTGTTTGCTGTAATGGGCATGATTCCCGGTGTCCACCTCGTGGACCGCTAACAGTCCATCCGGGTCGGCTGGAGAACACAGCCCGGAAAAGCTCCAGAGTGGTCAACAACTGCGACCGCTAGGATTCGGATAGAGAGGCACTTACCTCCATGTCCTCAATGGACCCATTGGCCTTGGCTTGGTCCAGCATGACCAGGAGGGGGTCTTCCTCCCCATCCTCGGGCAGGTTGCAGACCGGTAGGACTCAGGCTTCACGTTCGTGGCGAGTCTTCATCATATTGACGTGAAAGGCCTTGCACTTACCCCGAGCGTGGTCATGCATGACCACATAGGTGACCAGGTTGAGCTGTTGGTGGATGACGTATGGACCTTCCCAAGCTTCCTGAAGCTTATCCTTTGGTACGGGGACCAGCACCCACACCTTTTGACCCACCTGGTAGGTCCACTCCCGGGCGTTCTGGTCGTACCAGTGCTTCTGGTCAGCCTGAGCCTGCACCATTTTGTCATGCACCAACTGCGTCAAGGTCTGCATCTTGTCACGGAAGCGCATGACATAATCCACGATGGACACTTCAGAGGGGTTTGGCTCATCTTCCCAGGATTCTCTTACCAACCCAAGGGGTCCCTGGACTCTCCTGCCATACAGGAGCTCGAAGGGGGAGAACCCTGTCGAGGCCTGCGGAACTTCTCTGTAAGCAAATAGCAGGCGTGGGAGGTACCGCTCCCAGTTGCACCCTTGGGTCTCAACCAGCATGCGGAGCATCTGTTTGAGGGTACCGTTGAAGCGTTCACACAAACCATTGGTCTGTGGGTGATACCCACTCGATACCAGCTGAGTCACCTGCATTTTTTTACAGAGAGCCTCCATTAGGCGAGAGATGAATTGGGTCCCTTGATTGGCAAACATCTCCCTGGGAGATCCTACCCTTGAAAAGATGGTTACCAGTGCATCCGCCACCTTATCCATCCTGGTTGAGAGCAGAGCAACTGCCTCTTCGTACCGGGTAGCGTAGTCTACCACGCTGAGAATGTATTGCTTTCCAAAGCTGCTGGAGACAGCCAACGGGCCCACAATGTCCACCACGATTCTCTGGAAAGGCTCCTCTATCACTGGCAAAGGATCAGGGGAGCCTTAAGAGCAGGCCCGCCTTCCCCACTCTTTGACAGGTGGCACAGGAGCGGCATTATTGGGTCATGTCTGTCCCCATCTTGGGCCAATAGAAGTGCTGAGACAGCCGGGTCTTAGTTTTCTGATCCCCAAGTGTCCAGCGAGTGGAATCTCATGGGCAAACCGTAACAACTCAGCCCTAAATTGATAGGGGACTACCAGCTGTCTTTCCCTCAACCACTCCTTTTGGGATTCTCTGGGTACTGTCTCCCGGTACAACCTTCCTCGTTCCCAGAACACCCTCTCCTTATCAGTCATGCAGGTGGGCGTCTCGGCAAGGTGTCCCAGTTTCTCCAGGCTTACATCTGAGCGCTGAGCGGCCTGGAACTCCTGGATGGAGGCAGCCAGAAGTGACATCAAGGTCCCTTCCTCACTGGGACCCTCTGGAACCTGCTCTGGGTTCACCTCTGGTTCAGTCTCTCCTGTGGCGGAGGAAGGTCCAGAAGGAAGGGTGCTACCTGCGTTCCGGGCACTCTGACTGCAGGTGACAGTGGCTACTTATGCTGTCTCCCCGAGGATTTCTACAGACCCATCAGCCGGCGCTGCTATGGTCGCTATCTCCCCATTCAACCCCAACATTTCAGGAGCAGTGCTACTTATGGGCCAGTTACCTTCCTCGGTGACACTGGTCAGTGGCATGGCATCACCTTCCTCATGGGTCCCATGCACCTCCCCATTTCCTGTAGCACCGACGCTTGCTCCTGCTAGGGGTCCCTCAGCCGTCTCGCTCCGCAGAGTGATGGGGTTGAGCACTCCTGTACCTGTGGACACATTTACATCACTATCAGCATCATTCCTAGGGAAAGAATGGTTATCAGTTGCATCATTACTCATCAAAGCATTGTCAGTTTCCCATCATCATTATGGTTAACATTACCCTTATTATCAGATTGGGGAGGGGTGTCAGGGATGTAGTATGCAACCATCCTCCCCAAATCAGTCCCCAATAAAACATCAGTGAGCAGGTTTTCGCACACCCCCACTTCCCTTACCCCGCTACCGGCACCCCAATCAAGAAAAAAAACGGACCATTGGCAAGGACAGCGGGTGCCCCCAATCCCAGTGACAGTTAGGGTATTCCCCTCAATCATCTCCTCACAGGTCACCAGTTTGGGTCGGATGAGGGTTTGTTCAGCCCTGGTGTCCTTGAGGCCTGTAGCAAGACATGCCCCCACCTGGACGGCCTGCACATTGTCACAATCCTCCCAACCACACCACCCACCAAAAGAACAGAGGCATTGGGCCCAGAGGCCTTGGCTGGGGGGTTCTTCTGCCTCTCCGGACAGGTGGCACTGATATGTCCAGTCCATTTGCAGAGAAAACACTGGCAAGGGTCTGATGTAGGCCTGGCGTTGGCAAAGGAGACAGGGCCTCTGGTGTGTTGACTGGCAGGGGCACCGGGGTTGGTTGCAGGCTTACCCCCTCTCCAGCTGGTGGTGACTGGCTTCCATGTCTCTGGTTTCCGGTTGGCCTCAAAATTGTCAGCGATCTGAGCATCCGTTGGCTCTTGGTCTAGTATGAACTGTCGGACCTCAGCTGGGAAAAGATGCAAGAACTGGTCTTTGATCATCAGGTCTTTCAGCAGTTCAAAGGTGTTCACTGACAGTCCGTGGATCCAGTGGTCAAAGTGGGTCCTGAGTCCTTGCACCATCGCTATAACTGTCGTGTGGGCCACGTTGGAGGTTCCAGAACTTCTTTCTGTATACTTCAGCGGTCAGTCGGTATTTGGCAATCAGGGCCTGCTTGATGGCATCATAGTTTTTATCTCGTTCTGGCGGGAGAAACAAATGCCTCCAGAGATTTTCCTTTGAGCCCTCGGGTCAAGTACCTGGCCCATTGTTCCACAGGCAGCTGGTACTGTCTGCAAACTTTCTCAAAAGCCCGCAGAAAAGTGTCCAAGTCCCCATCCTTTTCTATCACAGGAAAATGCTCTGGCTGGGGCTTCAGTATATGAGCGCTGCTGGGCTCACTGCTACAGGCTGTGGGGAGTATTTCCCCTGACCAGGCCATCTCCTGTTCATGGTCTCTCTGAGCTTGGGCCTCCCGCTGCTGGGCCTCTTGCTGGGCTTGGCACTTGGCTCTTTCAGCCTGCCGCTCAGCTCGCTGCTCTTTTTGAGCTTGCATGATCAGTTGCAGACGTCCATCATAGTCTTCGGTATGGAGTTGATGTAGGGCCATTTGCAGATAGCGGTCCACGACTTCCTGGCTGCCGGTCAGGCTGGCCTGCACCAGCTGGACCTTTGAGGCTGCACCATCGGCACCGATCCTGCCTTCTGCGCCCTGGCTCTGCTCCAATTGTACCAGAGCCGCGACCAACTGGTCTTTGGTTTGATCAATCTGGTTTGCCCTGCACAGGGCCCTAAGGGTGTCCTTCTTAAGCTGCTTATAATGAGATTCTCCCCTCATAGCCATGGTTGCCAAATAAAAGATAGGATAGAAAAACAAGGAGAAGGGAGGGGGTAATCGCAAGTACACACAATTGTCTCTGGACTAATAAACACTGAGTTTCGGTCTCTAAAACTTTTGCTGCAGGGTCCTCGTAAGAACCGTGCAAGTCTTTAGTGAAAGTAATGATTGCTCAAACCAGATCACTAATGCTCTATGATCCCACCACTCTGCCACCAAATGTCATGAAAAGGGGTTTGTATGACCTTTGGCCAAGCACGACTATCACATGTGCAGGGGGGCTTATCTTAGTTATCTTAGAACTGCCAACAATGTGATGAAAACAGCAAGCTAGTCTTGCCCTAACAATTTATTGCAGGGGTTTATTGTAGATTTCCCACTGCTGCCACAATATGTCATGAACTGCCGGGAATTATGAATATCCCACTTTCCAGTTCCACTTTGAAACTCGCAGCTCGTCGGTGCCCCCTTACCCTCAGGTCAGTCAGAGAACTGCACCTAGGATAATTAGTCACCGGACAAGCTACTTGTTGTGCATTGGCTATTAGGCCTGCTTGACGTGAGGGAATTATAAATGCTTTGGCCGCAGCCACACAATCAGCTTATAAAACCCGCTCAGTCACTGCCAGCTCTACCCACCTAGCCAAAACAAACTTCGCTGCCACCAGCTTCCGTTCTCTCTATTAATATTTAAAATTAATAAAGGGATACGAAGCTAACCCAAATTCATAACGTAATTAACTCTTAAGCACGTGAATTCATCACAGAGCAAGGAGACAGAACTAGTAAATTTTATATTTACTCCAAAAAAGGGTAGGCAGTGTTTACAGAAGATAAAAAGGTTTTACAATATGAGACAATAACAGTATGTACAATGCGAATCCAAAAAAAAAGGATTGAAACAGAAATACACTTACATAATGCTTAGATCATTTCAGGCAAAACCATGCTGGGGGAGGTGGAGCCAGACGTCACCATTCATTTGAGATCTTATTGCCACGGCATCCCAAGCTAGAATGAATGGGGGGTAGGGGAAATACCTTATACCTTTGGGCTTGTGACATCACTAAAGGGGCTGGTTTTTCCAGCTCCCACCCTTGCTTTTAGTGGTACGATCTGGATAAAAACTTATAATAATCATAACTCGCAGAGGGTACCTCATATAGAAACGCATATAGTATCATCCTTTCCAGCTTGTCACTGGCGATCATTCAAAACCAAACACGAACTAGTTATTCCACACCGTTCAGGAGAAATCCATTTCTCTGGTTCTGTTGGCGCTATGAAGCTTAGTCGACGCACATCGAAGAAATGTAACTTTCATATCTTTATCATAAATTCGCAGCGTTTTATGACCAAATGATCAGATTCTAATGATAGTCTATGAGAGTAGCTTAGCACATTTTGGAGACAAAGAAACCACCCTGCTGTCAGGCGGGAAACCAGTCACTGGTAATTCAGATTATTCAGGTTATTTTACATTATCGTTACACCCTAGCTATAGGCAGGTCTCAATTAGTGAAATAGACCAAAAGATCATCAAAAGCTAGACTGTTGTGAACTATCTCGATTTGACTTCTGAGTCTGGGCTCCCTCTGGAGGTTACTATGGGTAATGGAGCTAGCCGAAGTCTGCCACCTGATGACGATGATTGGAAATCAGGGGTTGCCGACTGGAGTATTTAAGTGAGCAGGCTTACTTTAGTGGCTGCTGGTGATTAGTTTTCTTCCTGTGCATTCTGAGGTCTGCTGTCTCCTGCCTGATCCTGCATTTTTCAGTTAAGTTGTTCATTTGCTAATACTTTGCATCTTATCTGGTTTTGCCTCTTTCTACTTAGCTGTGAGGGTTCAGCGTGCTTCCTGCTGGGGCAGTGCTGGACCCTGCTCCATATGTTACAGCTTGTGTCAGTTTGCTCAGTCCCCTGTTATATTAGTCTCTTTTGCTTTGCTGCCAGTTCGTACCAGAATGTTGATATAGTGGGGGAGAGGTTGTGAGACCTCAGTGTTTTTTTGTACATCAGACGTGTTGGATTTTTAAGGTTTTTGCGTGATTGCAGACAGTGTCTTTCCTTTCCTATCCTATCTAGTCAGTTTGAGCCCCATCATTTGCTCAGTCTATTTTTCTGCCTGCATTTGTGTCTCATCTTGTCTCACCGACAATATATGTTTGGCGGCTATCTATTCCTTTGGAGTTCTACTCCAGGGCAGTTTAGATTTCACCTTTCTTGCTTTAGGCTTAGTTAGCTCTCCAGCTGTGCTGAGGCGTCTAGGGCATCGTAGGTATGTGGTGCTTGCAGGTACGCAGGATGCAGTCACGAGTTGCGAGACAATATGGTGCTCTCTATAATAACATTTATAGAACTAGAGGGAACTTTCCTCAGTCATGGCCTGATCAACAAAAGGGATAACATGGATTGCCCTCGCAGGGGCTCTAAACAAGCAAACACAAACGGGTAGAACGACTACGCCCGGCAATAGCCGGTCACTATAGGGCCGCGGTATGGCCGACTACGGGTCCTTAATTATATTGTCAACTTAGCCATCCAGACGTCCCTCGCCGTTCGGGATGGTGGTCTTTCGGACTGGGGCAAGCGGCAGCGATGTGGGGTGGCGAAGGACAGGCCACCTGTGCAGCTAACGGCTATGACGGGGAGTCCGAAGCAAGCAGAGGCTCGTCCCCTGCTGTGGACCGGAGAGGGACAGTGGTGGCCGCCGATGGCACAGTACTTGCCATGGCCATTGGTGAGAGCAGGGCGGCAGTGGGTGGCGGGAAACAAGCCGCAGCTGCGGGCTGGAGCGAGAGACGGCAGCGACCGCGGGTGGGCCGCAGCCACGGGTTGAAGTGAGGCGGCAGCGGCCGCGGGTTGAACTGGGGCCGCAGTGGCCGCGGGCTGGAGCGGGGCAGCAAGTCTCGGATGATCGTCTTGGCGCCGTCCCTCTGGAGTCCTCAGTGAGCATCTTCCCTGGGTTAGTTTTTTGGAATGACAGTCCTTGTCGCCATACGAACTGGTCCTGTTCGTAATGTTCAGGGGGTTTGCCAGCTGTTGACCGCTCAGAGCGTCAAAGCTCGGGTGTAGTGGAGTCTTCTGGGGTGGTTGAGGGTGGTCGAATAGTTGGTTCTGGTGGAATTCCCGGGTCTACTGTAGTGCCACTACTGGGGTGACCCGCCGATGCGACGGGGAAGTCCTCTTCGTCATCCAGGTCCCAGACCGTGGGTGGGGGGTTGGGGACCTGGGGGGTCGGTTCGAGCCGTGGGGGATCAGTAGACGTACAAGGCCGTAACATGTTATGGTGCACAACCCGAGTGAGAGGCGCGTTGTTTCCTTCAGATCATATTTCGTACACAGGCCCGTCGGGGCTTTTCTGGCGCAACACTCGGTACGGGTTCACCTACCACCGGGGTTCTAACTTGTTTTGGGGACGTTGATCAAGTACGAGTACCCGGTCCCCAGTCTGAAAGTCAATGAGTGGGGGCAGTGCTCCCCCCGGGTGTTCTAGATCCTGGAGCTTTGTATGAATGATTCAGTGGAGCGTCTGCAGCCGGTGCCGGTGGTTTTGGACCCACAAGGATACCCCACTCCAGGGTTGGGGGGTTGGGGTTCCTCTGGGTTCAATTCCACTTCCGTTATCGCTTTGCCTTCCCGTCCGAATAGCAATGAGTAGGGGGTGTAACCAGTCACTCGATGAACCTGATTGTTATATACCCACACCAGCTCGGGGACATATTCAGGCCAGCGGGCCTTGCGGTCGCTCTCCAAGGTGCGCAGCATTTGGATTAGCGTACGATTGAATCGCTCGCAGGCTCCGTTTCCCAGCAGGTGGTACGGCGTAGTCCGAGATTTATCGATACCGTAAAGGTGATATAGCTCTTCCATGACTTTTCCTAGGAAGCACGCTCCTTGGTCCAAATGTATTCGTTGCGGACAGCTGTACACTTGGATAAAGTTTTTACAAATCGCATAGGCGCCGACTTCGCTGTTTGGTCTGTTTGGTGACCATGGCGAACTTGGTGAAATGGTCCACCATAACGAGACAATGTTCATACCCCTGATAGGCCGGACCTATGGTCAGATAGTCCACCATAAGAGGCTCCAGAGGGGCTGATGTTACAATAGTCTGCACCGGGGCTCGTTGCATGGGGGGGTTTAGCGAGCTCGCACGGGCAGCAGGTTCGGCAAGCTTCTTCTACAGGAGCGTGCAAGCGTGGGTAGTACACTATCTGCTGCAACCATTGTAAAGGCTTTTGAGCACCGAAATGAGCCCCCTTCTCATGGGCTTCCCGGGCCAGTTGGTTGAGATGGGCTCCGGGCACGATCACCTGCCATATCGTAGCTGACGTGGTTCGTGACATGGCTGTTCGATATAAAAGTCGCTTTTTGATGACTAGCTTTTCCCACTGGCGCAACATCAGCAACATATCATTTGTTAAAGTCTGTCTCTGTGAGCCCGTGGGCAATTTACTGGTGGCCACCCATCGGCGCAGGAGTCCAACTTCTGTATCTTCCTGTTGCTGCTGAATGCATTTGTCGCGGGGCTGTTCCAGCATCCCTCCTAGGAGTTCCGGATGAGGAGGTTCTTGCGTGTGGACTGTAGGCGCGGCGGTGGTGAGGGCGAATGGCGTCTCTTCTGCTTCTAATTCCTCATCTCGATTTCTCTCTGGGGTGGTGTGTCGGATTCTGGAGAGCGTGTCGGAGTGCACGTTTTCAGCTCCCCGTTTGTAGATGATCTTATAATTGAATTTGGCCATCCGAGCCACCTACCGCTGCGCTAGGGCCCCCAGTTTGGCATTCTCCAAATAGGCTAACGGGTTGTTATCGGTCCGCACTACTACTTCGGAGCCCGCCAGGTACTCTGCGAATCACTCCGTCATTGCCCACACTTCCGCGAGGAGCTCGAGCTTAAAGGAGCTGTAATTGTCCGGGTTGCGTTCTGAGTCGTGCAGCGACCGGCTACCTTAGGCGATTACTTTCTCCCGGCCGTCCTGCACCTGTGACAACACAGCTCCTAGTCCCTGGAGGCTCCCGTCGGTATGCAGGATGAACGGTTGCGAGAAATCCGCATACGCCAATACCGGGGTGTCCGAGAGAGCAGCTTTGAGATCTCGAAACGCATCCTCTTGCGGTTGTGGCCACTGGATCTTCCATCCATTCGCAAAGCCCCCTTGGGCAGGTCTTGCAGGGCTCGGGCTCGGCTTGCAAAATTCTTCACGAACGGACGGTAGTAGTTGGCCAACCCCAAGAAGGCCCGCACGTCTTTCATCGTCTCGGGGGTAGGCCACCCCTGGACAGCAGCGACCTTTTCCAGGGATGGTCGGACACCCTCTGCCCAGGCGGTATCCCCAGGTATTCGATCTGGGTGCGGAACAGATGGCATTTCTGGGGCTTTACCTTTAACCCGTACTTCTGCAGCCGGCCGAGCACCTGCCCCAACCGCCTCAGGTGGTCCTCGAACGTGGCGGAATAGATGATAATATCGTCCAGGTATATCAACGTGGCTTCAAAGTTGAGGTCTCCTAGACACTGCTCCATCAACCGCTGAAAGGTTCCTGGGGCGTTGGCCAGCCCAAACGGCATCCGATTGAACTCGAACAGACCCATGGGAAGGATGAATGCCGTCTTTGCTCTGTCTTCCTCCGACATCGGCACCTGCCAGTACCCACTGGCAGGTCTAGAGTTGAAAGGTACGTCGCGTTCCCCAAGGCGGACAGAGACTCTTCTATGCGGGGCAGTGGATACGAATCCTTGATGGTGCAAGCGTTCAACTTCCGATAATCCACGCAAAAACGCAGAGTGCCATCTTTTTTCCAAACCAGGACAATAGGGGCCGCCCAAGGGCTCTGGCTTTCTCGTATGACCCCCTTCCGGAGCATTTGGGCTAAGAGAGTTTTCACTTCCTGGTATAGCTGCGGTGGTATTTGCCGATATCGCTCCCGGATGGGGGCCGCTCCTGCCATGGGGATCCCATGCGTGATGGCCGTGGTACATCCAAAGTCATCCTCGTGGCTGGCGAAGACAATGTAAAATTGTCCAAGAAGTGCCTACCTGGAGAAGCTGGGCTGGTGCTAGGCAGGGAAGTTCGGCCCGCATTCTCTCCGGGATGGCTCGACCTTTCTCTTGGGCCGAGGATGCGGCAGTCTGTTGGGTTCCTACCGTTACTGCCCAGGGATCTTCGGGTTGCACCCTCAACTGGACTGCGGGGTCTGGCAGCATTTCCTTCAAAGGCCTTACTTGTTTGGCCATTTCGGCCCGGGGCTTCAGGGCGATATCCTGATCTTCCAGGTTGACACAACGCACCAAGACGGTCCCTTCCCGCACTGTGGCCAGGGAGCGGGCCACCAGGATGCCAGGGTGCAGGCGCTCCGAGTAACATGGTTTCACCTGCACCTCCACGCCTCCAGTGGCATCAGGGTGCGGATGGGCAGAGCCACCACCGTCTGCCCCGGAGGAAGCACGAGCGGGGGGGCCGCCGGCGCGATGACCTTGCCCAGCGCCTCACCCTCCTGACAGTCCTGGAGCACTCGTGCCTCCCACTCCAACCGCTGGAAGACCTGCCCCTGGGCCGTGCGAGAACCTCACTGACTTAGGGTCTCCTGCGTGGAATCGTTGAGGAGTAGATTGCCGAACTCCCACAGTATGTTCATGCCCAAGATGATCGGATGATGGTCGTTAGTCTCTCCTTGGGTTAGGACCACTCCCCGGTGGTCGAGGGGTTTACCACAAAATGTCATCTGAAGCCACACCACTCCAGCGACAGGTACCGGCAGTTGGTTTGCGGCCACTAGTCGTATCATGGGCCCCCACTGGGGCCTTGCCGCTTCCGGGAAATGCTGCTGGAAGTAAGCTGCCAGCATGGTCGTTACCTGCGACCCCGCATCCACTAGACACCGAACAGCACGACCCTCGACTTCGGCCCATACTATTGGGCACCTAGCGACCATTTCTTCGGGACTTCCACCACCCCTTGTTGTGGCTTCGGCTCCGAGCGGCTTCCCCCATGCCAGGAGCCCTCTAGTTTAATGTCCGCCGGGGTGGGTATTTCCCAAGCCGTGGACACTCCCGTGCGAAGTGGCCCAGTTCTCCACACTCATAACAACGGGGCGGTGAGGCTCGGCCACCCCGGGTATTGCGAGGCCCCCAGGGCCTGGAATTGTTGCCAGGGCGGCCGGGGCGCGGGCTCCGTTCTCTTCTTCACTTCAGCCAGCTCGCCCCGGATACTCTTCAGTTCTTGTCTCATTTCCTGAATCCATTGAGGCTCTTCGACAACGCTTACGGATGACTCCACGCTCCGGGTCTTCTCCACAGGAGCCGTCATCCCCTGATCTTGCTCAGGTACCCAGGCCTGACTCCCCACTTCGGAGAAGGCTATATGTGGGTTCACTCGGACCTGTTCCCGCAATGCCTGCTTGATTAGTGGTTCCCAGAGTCTAGTCACTAGCAGGTCACGCAGGCTAATGTCGATGGGCCCTACCCCTATTCCATCCTTCCTTTCTATGGCAGTGTATAGCTCCAGTTCATATACTGGGTGATGGTCTCCCCCTCCCCCTGCATCCGACTGAACAACCGGGTTCTCAACTCCCCCACATCTGTTGGATCTCCGTGGGTCTCTTCCAGGATCTGCAAGACCCTGACGAAGGTGTTGCGATGCCCTGGGGTCTCAACATTACCGACTTCTGGGCTTCCCCATCTAGCGCCATAAGGGCCACCTCAGCCTCTAAATCGGGGGTCATGGGGTGCATACATTCTGTCCAGCTGCACAATAGTGCATTGGAGCCAGAAAACCGGGGCAAGTTACTTAGCATAGCCCCCAGGGAGATGCTGGTGAGGGGGCCCCCATTGTCAGCAGCGCCCGTGGCCCCACTCTGATCAGGCGCACCTCCGTCTGCGCTCGGAGACTGCATCCTGCCGACTACGCCAAATGTGGTGCTTGCAGGTACGCAGAATGCAGTGACGAGTCGCGAGACAATTTGGTGCTCTCTATAATAACGTTTATAGGACTAGAGGGAACTTTCCTCAGTCACAGCCTGATCAACAAAAGGGGTAACACGGATTGCCCTCGCAGGGGCTCTAAACAAGCAAACACAAACGGATAGAACACGACTACGCCCAGCAATAGCCGGTCACTATAGGGCCGCGGTATTGCTGACTACGAGTCCTTAATTATATAGTCAACTTAGCCATCCAGACGTCCCTCGCCATTCGGGATGGTGGTCTTTCGGTGTAGTAGTCACTGGGCCCAGTTGCTGAGGCATTGACGAAGTCTTCGCGCGCTCCAGCGCTCTGATGACACTGGAACCTCACAGGCCCCGGCGGAGTCCTTGGACGGATGGGCAGCAGCCCCCGGACTGGGGCAACGGGCAGAGATGTGGGGTGGTGAAGGACAGGCCACCTGCGCAGCTAACGGCTCAGCCCCTGCTGCGGACCGGAGAGGGACAGTGGTGGCCGCCGATGGCACAGTACTTGCCATGGCCACTGATGAGAGCAGGGCGGCAGCGGGTGGCAGGGAACAAGCCGCAGCTGCGGGCTGGAGCAAGATGGCAGCGGCCGCGGGCGACTGCGGGTGGGCCGCAGCCGCGGGCTGAGGTGAGGCGGCAGCGGCCGCGGGTTGAACTGGGGCCGCAGCGGCCATGGGCTGGAGCGGGGCAGCAAGTCTCGGATGATCATCTTGGCGCCATCCCTCTGGAGTCCTCAGTGAGCATCTTCCCTGGGTTAGTTTTTTGGAACGACAGTCCTTGTCGCCATGCGAACTGGTCCTGTTCGTAACGTTCAGGGGGTTTGCCAGCTGTTGACCGCTCAGAGCGTCGAAGCTCGGGTGTAGTGGAGTCTTCTGGGGTGGTGGAGGGTGGTCGAATAGTTGGTTCTGGTGGGATTCCCAGGTCTACTGTAGTGCCACTACTGGGGTGACCCGCCGATGCGACGGGGAAGTCCTCTTCGTCATCCAGGTCCCAGACCGTGGCCAATGTGCCCAAGGAGTGAGAAGCAGACGGTCTATCATGAAAGAGGCCACCCTAAATCCATTGTCTCATCATGACTGGGCAGAAGGAATCTGTGGCCAGAGAAGTTGCCAGATCTGGTCGACCTCTACAATCACATTCCTGTGAATTCCACCAACTGCACTCCAGCCTACCTAATGAGAGCGAGGCCTGGCAAGCTGCCTATGGATTTGGATATGGGAGTCCTTACACCTGAGGTGACATCACCAGATGCTGACCGGGACACAGAGAGGCAGCAGCAGTACCGAAGAGTACAAGAGTGCGTAGAAAAGAGTCTAGCGCAGGCGAGACAAAAGCAGGAGAAAAACTAAAATCAACATGCACCTGCAGTTCCCTTGTCACCAGGAGAACAAGTCCTAAAGAGGAAAAGAAGGATGCATAAATTGGATGACCAATGGGAAGCTGAACCCTACACCGTCCTACCATCAAACTTTGACAACACCAAAGTGTGCCTTATCAGTAAGGATGGAGGAGAAACCTCATCAGCAGTATCGAGGGATCATCTGAAATTGTGCCCTGACCAACTAAAGGACAGAATAGAAGAGCAAAACAACCTTCAGCCCATAGAGGAAGAAGAAGAAAAGGTCAGCACTGTACTTGGAGAATTCCCTGCAAATTGGACTAGAGCGAATCAGGCCATAGTGGTGCCAGTTTTGACCTTTCCCCAACTGGTAGTGCAAGAAGAAGTGACTCAAGACCATCCTGAAAACCAGCAAGTACAGGCAGCGGATGCCACACCAGCAGTGGAACAAGAGAATTCTCACCCTGCCAGTGGTGAATCTGTCATGCCCACATTGAGTAGAAATGGTCCTAGGAAATCTAGTATTCCTGTGCTACACAGAACCAACAGTAATGTATTCAATACAACACACACTACACCAGTAGTAGTTAACACAAGGCATCCAGTAAGATCCCCAACAAGACCAGTGCTACGTAGGTCTGTCCGTAGTACCCAAGGTATACCACCCTTAAGGTTTCGTATATAAATAAGTAATGTGAATGGTAAACTGTAAATGAGCAACTTTTCAAGCTTATGTGCCTACAGAGACTCTGTAAGAACTTTTGAACAATCTCAGTTTGTTTTTGATGGACAATTGCGCCACTGGACTATGTGTGGCCAAAACTCTACTTGTACATAGTTACCAACTGCTCAGGAAATGGACCATGGACATTGACACATGGACTAATCGTCATCAGGACTATTTTTGAGCTTTGGTTTTTGTAATTTTTCATTTTTTTAAATCTTGTTACATTTACAATTGTTCATTTGTTAATATGTTTGCATGTTTTCTTCTGTCCGGGAGTACTGAATTGCACTATGGGGAATGTGGCGCCCCCAGGAGTATGGTCACCATAGTGGCATTACCTTCCTCCTAGGGAGTGTGATGTCATGCTTGGAAGCAATAAAGGGTCTCTCTATCAGTTAAATACAACACACAACACAGGTCCCACTCCAGGCCAGCAGAGGGAGCTCTGAACCAAAACTGGGGGGAGAAGCTGCTCTCTGGGGGCCAGGAAGGGGAGATAGCAGTTCGTGTGAGGAGGGAAACGTGTGTGAATGTGAGGAGGAGAGCTGGAAGATTGAACAGAGTTCAGGCTCACTTCTAGCTGTAGCGCATGATCTGAAGTCCGGTCTCCAAGGTTGTACGGATACTGATGTCCTGCAGCAGAAACCGGAGGAATAGGAAGCTGAAAATGCTCTGTTCCCACATAAGACTTGGAGGCACAACAGCAACGTGTGAGCCAGAAGAAGAAGGATACAGCTGTCTGCCATACGAGGGAGTTCCAAAAGAGAGCAAGCAAGAGGAACTTCAGTGTAACTCAGTATTGTATGTACCTCAAATAAGCACTAGAAAGGAGACTACACAACCCATCTGCATAGAGAGATTCCTAAGTTGCTTCCAAGCTGGCCCGCCTCTGTTCAATCTGTAATCTGGACCCTGGACTGCACTTACAAAGCACAGTAAAGGTAACGGAAACAGCAACCTGTTGTGTTGTTACATTCTTCCTGCAAACCCTCCAGCACTGCTACATCTCTGTGCCAGACACTACACCCTCTTCCTCAACACCTATTACCACTGCCCTGGGACCACAGCTCCACCTGTGGGGAGCTATTACATCTTGCTGCCTTATTCCATCTGTTCCAGAGGATCTGCCTGCAGCGTCGGTTTAACCCCTTCATTGCCGAGCACCACAGGTGGCGTCTCGTATCATCTACTTATAAACTTTAATCAGCCACTCTTAACCTCTTTTACGTGGGCGCCCAGGGCCACGGACCGGGTCACCGCTACTGTGACACTTCCCTTTGAGATACCGGCCCGGTACCGAGTACCCCACCGCCCTGGTGGGCGACCCACTAGATGCTAGCGTTGTACTGAAACAAGATGGACCAGACCAGAGGTACCTCTCTTGTGCTGGTTGCGGAACTATTTGGGTTGTCACTATTGTTGCCCAGGGGAAAGCTTTCCGATCCACACTGACCATTGCACTCCACAGTAAGGGGCATGTCTTTGATAAAAGATGCTATGCGCGGGAAGGGGGGAGAGGAGACTTGGAGGGAAGACAGAGTGCACAGCAGGGGAAGGTTGGTGCTCCATCCTTCGAGCATCGTGATAGCGCAGGCCCGCGCTGTAGATTCCCAGTGTCCAGGGACACTGACTGTGGACAGCAATCTGCTGTGTGCCAGTTGTCCCCCATGGCTGAAAGCTGCAGACGCTCCGGATCGGTGATTGCTGCGACACCTCCCTTACCCCCTGCTTAACCCATTATCTCTCTGTGTGGAGTATACCTTTGTTAATAAATCTGTTAACCCTTGCTCTGCTTCCTGATGTAACTGCATCCTGCAACCTGCTCACACTTGGCATAGTCAGCAGGATGCAGTCCAACAGCACGGAGGCGGCAGACCAAGCAGTTGGTGTGGGCTCTAGGTCCAGTATATCCCTGGGGATGATATTGATCAACCTACCGAAGTTTACTGGGAACAATACTATGCTATGGAGCTGGACTAAGCGGATCAGGGAGATGATGAGGATGCACCCCTTGACCCCTGCTTTAGAAGCAGAGGTTCCCATGATGGCTTTAGATGGAGAGGCGAGGGATTATGTCATGCTACGACCCCCCCACCAGGAACAAAACACCTTTAACATAGTGTTACAAAGACTGAAGGAAACCTTTGAAGACCCCACGGATGTAGTGGAGTTATGTATGCGCTTATTTTGCCGGGTTCAAAGGGAAGGGGAGATGGTGACCCAGTACATGAACGTGCTACAGGAAATCCATGCTGCCATTACTAGAAAAGACGGCATAGGCATAGCGTCTACTGACATAGTGCTGCGGGATCGGTTGGTGACAGTCTTGCGAGACGTGCTGTTGAAACAGGCTTTGCGGGAGCGCTTGCAGGTAAATCCATGCATGACCTTTTCTGAGATGGGAAGCGAAGCGCACACGTGTGATCAAGAGAAGGGGGTGACAGTCCCGGCAGGGAAGGTCCGGAGCAGAGAGGTATCTGTGACAATGTTCACCGAACCAAGATTGGTGGAAGAGTTGCGGGAGGAAATTCAGGATATATGAGAAGAATTGGCTGATTCAAAAAAGAAACCAGCAGTTTCATCAAATCCGCCTAGGGGCAGAAATGGTCCTGAACCTCATCGCGAAACAAGAACGTCACGCCTAGAGGGATTCCCACATGTTCTAACTGCGGTGGAACTGGACATTTGGATCGGGGGGTTAGCACGACGGAATAGGCCCCTTCAACGCCGTCCGTTAAACTAGGAGGCTTGGAGCTTGGGGGACGCCGCCCAGAACCTGAACAGTCAAGAAGGACTAACAGAAGTCCCACAAATCTAGTTTCCATGTGTCCTCTCTTTTGGGCTGAAATGGATGGTCAGGCTGTACGTTGTCTGGTAGACACTGACTCACAGGTGACCATGATGCCTGAAACATACTTCCAACGACACTTTCCAATGTGGCATGAATGGGGATCAGTGATAAAGTTGACGGCTGCCAATCACTTGCCCATCCCGGTCACAGGGGTGGTCTGGATGCAAATAACTGTCTGCGGTAAAGGCCTGGGTTGGAAGGGAGTGGTACTTCTGACCTCTGGAGACACAGGTAATGGACATGGTGTCACTCTAGGGATGCTGAAAAAATTTGGAAGTCTTCTCATCAACGACTCCCCGGATGTGTTCCTGAAACAGTGGAGCCCCCGCATTCCCCAAAGGAGAGTGTTTCAACAGCTAATCCATGTGGCTCAAGCCCAAGAGACCTCTAGTAGCGGGAAGATGTTGAGAAAAGTGATTGTTCCAACCTCTGCCAATCTTGCTTTGCCACCGGGACAAACAGTGCTCACCCTGCCGTCCAGGCTTGTACCCCTCTGGAAGGAGTCAAGATACTGATAAAGTCAGCTATAATGGAGCAACTACCTCCAGGGCTCCTTGTTGTGAGGACACGAGCCACTGTACATAATGGGGCGGTCCCAGTACGATGTGTAAATTTGGTAGAAAGTAATATCATGCTCCCTTCCAGGAGTGAAGTAGAGCAAATTCTGGGCATGCCAGAAGAACTGATACGATCATAGACTGTGCAGTTGATGATGAAACAGGGAGATCCTGGGACCGTGGCTGTAGATACATCTTTAACACCAGAACCTCAGCACCTATGGAAAGGGCGCCGTGTACTAGAACAAATGACAGAACTAACACCGCAACAGATCGAACGGGTAGAAGCTCTCTTAGGGCGATATCTGGTTGTGTTCGCACATCATGAGGACGATTTTGGCTGCACTACAGCAATCACACACGAGATTCCGACTGGAAATTCCCATAAGAGAACGGTACTGTACTGAAAAAATTCCACCACAAATGTACCAAGAAGTGAAAGAAATGCTGACCCAGATACTACAGAGTGGTGTTATTCGAAAGAGTCAGAGTCCGTGGCTGCTTCCATTGTGCTGGTGCAAAGGAAAGATGGTACTTTACACTTTTGTGTGGACTATCACAAACTCAATGACTGCTCTGTGAAAGATTCTTATCCGTTACCAAGGATCGAAGAATCTTTGTCTGCCCTAGGAAGCGCAAAATAGCCAGCGGCTATTGGCAAGCAGGATCGAGCAAAGACAGCCTTTTTACTCCCCATGGGTCCATACAAATTCAACCAGATGCTATTCGGCCTGGATAATGCTCCTTGTACTTTCCAACGATTGATGGAGAGGTGTTTAGGCAATTTGAACTTTGGGGCCACTCTTATGTATTTAGACAATATCATCGTATATGCTGCCTCGTTCGAGGAACATCTCCAAAGAATGGAACAGGTGTTGAGCGGTCTTCAAAGGCACGGTTTGAAAGTAAAGCCTCAGAAGTGTCATCTGTTTCGCACCCAAATTGAGTACTTGGGACATGTCATCTCTGCTGAAGCGGTGAGACCGTCCAGTGAGAAAATTGCTGTAGTGCAGGATTGGCCTACTCCGAAGACTGTGAAGGATGTATGGACTTTCTTAGGGTCTACTGGCTATTATCGGTGATTTGTGAAGAATTTTACTCGCATAGTGAACCCGCAGTTAGAACTTTTGAAGGGGTGCTGTCTGGTGTGAAGAACAGAACTATTCCTTTGGGAGAATTCCAGGAGAAAGCATTTCAAGCTCTGAAGTTGGATTTGACTGAAGCACTAGTGTTGGCCTATGCCGATTTCTCACTACTGTTTATTCTCCACACTGAGGGAAGCCTGCATGGATTTGGAGCTGTGCTGTCCCAGATTCAAGAAGGAAAAGAACGAGTAATGGTCTACACGAGTCAGTCTCTCCATGACTCTGAAAGGAATCCAGACAACTACAGTTCATTTAAACTAGAGCTGGTGTTATTAGTGTGGGCCATGACGGAGAAGTTTGCACTGACAATAACCCTTTAGCCCATCTGGAAGATGCGAAACTAGGGGTCCTGGAGCAGCGCTGGGTGGCTCGGATGGCGAAGTTTCGATATAAAATTGCCTACAAGAGATGAGCTGAGAATACTCATGCCGACACCTTATCCAGAGAGACATATGGGAAACCTGGGCCCAACCGAGATGAAAAACTGGAAGCTGAAGAGGTCCCTGAGTTTCAGGATTCTGCCAGAATGGTCGCAGCTACGCAGGAGCAGTTGAAGGTAGTGTCCCGAGAATGCATACTGAGACGGTCCCATGTTGAGTGGGTCAGGTTACAGCAAGAAGATGGGGAACTCACCCATGGGAGACAGTGGGTGACATAAAAGCAACTTTCTAGTCAAAGAGAGAGAGACATCCTGTTCCTGAGGACTCTGCAAATCCTTCTGCAGTGGGAAAGGCTCCACCTAAGAAATGGGTTACTGTATTAGAAGATTCAACTTCAGCGGGAGCTGGGTGTCACCTTGCAGGTGTTGATCCCTGAGATGCTGCTATCCAAAGTAGCCACAGAAGCGCACAAAAGAGGAGCTCACTTTGGTCAGGAGAAGACCTGTCACGAAGTGACTGGCCCTGTGTGACACAACCCTGCAATCGGTCGATCACCAAACAGCCAACAAACAAGGGAACACAATTACAATGGTGGGCCCTGTGATAGGATATGGGGAAATGGACACCTCCTGCACTCACCTGAGGCTGTGCCCTGGACTATCCTGACGTCTCTATGTGGCTTCTTTCAAACCGTCGCCGAGCAGGATACCTTAGCCCTCACTTGCCCTGCACCTATCCCTCAGTAGGGAATTGGCAAGTGCGGACACTGGTCCCACGGCTGCACTAATACAACACCAAGGGAAAATATAACAGACAAGGTAAGGCAAAGAACACTTAGCTTTCTCTGCTGCAATGCACCACACAGCAGAGTAAGGCACCCGATCACAGCATTCAGCTGAAGCACCACTGCACCAGAAAGCTCCTTTCTTCAGCACGGTTGGTTTCCAAAGGACCTGTATAACCAACAGTCAGGAGTGTGGGAGTGGTCACCACCTGCATCAGCAAAACTGACCAGCCATGTAATTACACCAGCTGCCACCGGGGGGAAAAACTGATATTAACCCCCAAAGGCCGGAAAGGAAAAAAGTTTTAATGTAAGAATCCAGATCTGACACAGATCCAAAAAATGGATCATGACAAGACCTTTCAGTGGCTGCAAAGATTAGTTTATCCACACTCAGGGAAATGAGTCCTGTGAACGGTTCAACCGCACTCTGATTCAGATGTTAACGATGCTGGCGGAAGACTGAAAGGCCCAGTGGCCTGAGTTCGTAGCTGAGTTTGTGTGGGTGTACAACAACCGAATACATCGCACCACCGGTTACACTCCTTAGACCCTGCTGTTTGGCCGTCCAGGAAGAGAGAGTACTGAGCTGGAGCTAGATACAGAAGAGGACTACCCACAGACAAGGGTGTCCACCTGGGTCCGAAAACATCGTCATCGTCTGCAGACTCTACATCGTCTGGTGCAGACCAGATTTCAGGAACTATAGCATCCAGAAACAATTCCTCTGTGAGGGACAGCTCTCCAAGCTGGGGACCGGGTGTTGGTTCAATATAAACGTCCTCGAGATAAACTGGGGTTCCGTTGGGAGAAGAACCCATATCAGGTGATGGGGAGAATCAACTCTGAAGGACCCGTCTACAAAATTCAATCAAAAGGCAAAGAAAATGATTCCACTCTAATAGTTCACTGGAATATGCTACGACTCTGTTTGTCAAGAGATCCTGACCAAATAGGGGAAGTGCAAAATGCTCCTGAAATATCCCCGCCAGTCGTTGCTGATTGTGATGAAGAAGAAGGTCCTGAACAACCACCTGTAGATCTAAGAGTGGGACAAGAGCTTGAAGCCCCTGAAGTGGCAATCCCATTGACTTCTGACTTACAGCGCTCCAAACGGACAACAGCTGGGATACTCCCAAACCAATACAATCAAGACCAATTTATTTGGCAACAAATTGTTCAAGAAATAGGAGAATGTCAAAGTGTATTACAAGAGCTCTCGCCCATGGAATGGCGAGCAAAAGGAGAAGGGGAGTGTAAGAAGATGGACCAGACCGGTGGTACCTCTCTTGCGCCAGTTCCGGAGCTATTGGGGCCGTCACCATTGTTGCCCAGGGGAAAACTTTTCGACCCTGACCGACCTTTGCATTCCACAGTAGGGGGCATGTTTTTGATAAAAGGCGCTGTGCGCAGGAAAGGGAGAGGAGACTTGGCAGGAAGACAGAGTGTGCAGCAGAGGAAGGTTGGTGCTCCATCCTTCGAGCATCATGATATCGCAGGCCTGCACTGTAGATTCCCTGCATCCAGGGACACTGACTGTGGACAGCAATCTGCCATGTGAACATTGTCCCCCATGACCGAAAGCTGAAGACGCTCCTGGCCGGTAGTTGCTTCCCATGTGCCGCCTAAGACGTACCAGGTGACTCATTTTGAACTGTCTAATACCTCACCCGCATACTATTGCCCCCCTGAGTCACACTCCAGCAGTAGCACAGACTGCTCTGCATCCCGTATGTCGAACCGGTCAAGGATCAAGGACCTCGCTTAGGACAACGAAGACTCATCGCTATCACTGGGAACCAAATCCCCATCTTCTTCAGGACAACACCAGAGACTTCCCGTGCCACTTGCGTGGGTGCCACCATTGAAACCTACAGCTCGGCAGCCAGGAAGCCGGAGGTCTGATAAATTAACCCTTTCATGAACAGTTTCTTTACCTTATACCTCACCTTGCACCCATATCATGCTAATACCACCTCCCTTATCCCCTGCTTAACCCATTATCTCCCCGCGTGGAGTATACCTCTGTTAATTAATCTGTTAACCCTTGCTCTGCCTCCTGTCCGTCACTGCATCCCACAACCTGCTCACAGTACGCCTGAAAAAAAATATTTGATGCCATTCAACCTCATAACTCTGCTAACAAATTATTCTACAGCTCCACAATAATTACCTTAAACTTCTAGAACTTTTGTTATTGTGTCATTTTATAAACTTTGCTTCTGGAGAATTGTTATTCTGTAATCAATATAACATGTAAATTGAGAGTGAAAGAATCAATGGACTTTTCACCATAGCGAGAGGCTTCTTTCCGCTACATTTTAATGCGCTTTTCACCATTTGTTAACAACAGGCAATCAGCTGTGTTTCTATAATTCCAAATGAATCCAATTAGTGATCACTCTGTCATCAGATCTAATTTTTGGTTGCAATCTTCTCTAAGTCAATGTTTGCTCATTTCTTCCATTTGCTTCTTTATCTCTTCCTGCAGCAGAAATTTTCCCAGGCATGTAATTGCATCTTATCTGCTGACTTAAACCTAATAATTGCTGTATTTTACCTCACCTCTTTCAAAAACCCAGCTGGAACCTCATCTTACTTGTTCCTAGTTTTGCATGTGAAATATAAAGTAAAATATAGCCAAGATATTTCTCAATGACATTAGTGCAATATGGGTAAACCTTGCAAAATTTTTACTTGCATAAAAAGACTAAAGTACTATTGTGCTAAATATTATTAAATTGGTTTTCTTATTACTTGAAATGGGAAAATTTGTAAAGTGCTTAAAAAAAATTCTAAATATTACTCCTCATTGCCTAGGTTACCCACCACCTCTGCAGTCTATCAGTAATTTCCTGTTCAGGAGACAAGCCTTTATACTATAAAGCTTGCAATCGCTGCTCTGAAGCTCGGTGGATTACTGGATCTATCTTGATTCAATGTCCCTGCAATTCTCTAGAGGAAAAGTTGTCTCTTCTAGTAGCATTAAATAGCATGTAATTCAATCTCAAACATGTCTCTGGTCCAAACTATTAATCTTTAGGAAAGCATCGCTTAGACGCCATCTAGAAAACAGAAGGTCAAGAGGCAGGGTAGTAGTGAACTTCTTAAAGGGGTTGTATTATGTCTTGTGTCTTTGTACATATCGTAAATATAATGAGATGCCCGGCACTTTAAAATGTGTGATATATACAGTATATTATTAAGGCAATCCAAAAATAACAATGATTTTTCAAAGGTCATTAGACATGGGCCTTCATTAAACTCTGTGCGACCAGATTGTCATTGTGATGTGGCTGACTTCTGAAAAGCAGCGCTATGGAGTCGCAACACTAAGCTGCATAGTGAAACAGTGCCCTTCACAATGCTATTGTTATATATATATATATATATATATATATATATATATATATATATATATATATATATATATATATACACAGTATATATACAGTACAGACCAAAAGTTTGGACACACCTCATTCAAAGAGTTTTCTTTATTTTCATGACTATGAAAATTGTAGATTCACTCTGAAGGCATCAAGGCTATGAATTAACACATGTGGAATTATATAATTAACAAAAAAGTGTGAAACAACTGAAAATATGTCTTATATTCTAGGTTCTTCAAAGTAGCCACCTTTTGCTTTGATTACTGCTTTGCACACTCTTGGCATTCTCTTGATGAGCTTCAAGAGGTAGTCACCGGAAATGGTTTTCACTTCACAGGTGTGCCCTGTCAGGTTTAATAAGTGGGATTTCTTGCCTTATAAATGGGGTTGGGACCATCAGTTATGTTGTGCAGAAGTCTGGTGGATACACAGTTGATAGTCCTACTGAATAGATTGTTAGAATTTGAATTATGGCAAGAAAAAAGCAGATAAGTAAAGAAAAATGAGTGGCCATCATTACTTTAAGAAATGAAGGTCAGTCAGTCCGAAAAATTGGGAAAACTTTGAAAGTGTCCCCAAGTGCAGTGGCAAAAACCATCAAGTGCTACAAAAAAAACTGGCTCACGTGAGGACCGCCCCAGGAAAGGAAGACCAAGAGTCACCTCTGCTGCGGAGGATAAGTTCATCCGAGTCACCAGCCTCAGAAATCGCAGGTTAACAGCAGCTCAGATTAGAGACCAAGTCAATGCCACACAGAGTTCTAGACGCAGACACATCTCTACAACAACTGTTAAGAGGAGACTTTATGCAGCAGGCCTTCACGGTAAAATAGCTGCTCGGAAACCACTGCTAAGGACAGGCAACAAGCAGAAGAGACTTGTTTGGGCTAAAGAACACAAGGAATGGACATTAGACCAGTGGAAATCTGTGCTTTGGCCAGATGAGAAAAAAATTTGAGATCTTTGGTTCCAACCACAGTGTCTTTGTGCGATGCAGAAAAGGTAAACTGATGGACTCTACATGCCTTGTTCCCACTGTGAAGCATGGAGGAGGAGGTGTGATGGTGTGGGGTTGCTCTTCTGGTGACACTGTTGGGGATTTATTCAAAATTGAAGGCATACTGAACCAGCATAGCTACCACAGCATCTTGCAGTGACATGCTATTCCATCCGGTTTGCGATTAGTTGGACCATCATTTTTTTTTTCAACAGGACAAACACACCTCCTGGCTGTGTAAGGGCTATTTCACCAAGAAGGAGAGTGGTGGGGTGCTACGCCAGATGACCTGGCCTCCACAGTCACCAAACCTGAACCCAATCGAGATGGTTGGGTGTGAGCTGGACCACAGAGTGAAGGCAAAAGGGCCAACAAGTGCTAAGCATCTCTGGGAATTCCTTCTAGACTGTTGGAAGATAATTTCCGGTGACAACCTTTGAAGCTCATCAAGAGAATGCCAAGAGTGTGCAAAGCAGTAATCAAAGCAAAAGGTGGCTACTTTGAAGAACCTAGAATATAAGACATATTTTTAGTTTTTTCACACTTTCTTGTTAATTATATAATTCCACATGTGTTAATTCATAGTTTTGATGCCTTCTGAGCGAATCTACAATTTTCATAGTCATGAAAATAAAGAAAACTCTTTGAATGAGAAGGTGTGTCCAAACTTTTGGTCTGTACTGTAAATATATATATATATATAATCACATTTTACAGTGCTGAGTATCTCATTAGATTTGTTGTGACATGAAGATGAACCCTTTCTCGAGCACCTGTATCATGTTTTTAAGTGCCATATATCCATTTGATTTTGTATTAATTGTGTCATGTGATGTTTGCCTGTATAATTTGTGGTGAAGTAAGATAAGTAATTTTGATAATGTTGATAATGTATAGTGTACAGTGTAGAGAAAGACATTGTTTAGGACTTAGGACTTAAGGCCCCGTCACACATAAAGATGCAACAGCGATCCCGACAACGATATGACCTTGTCAGGATCGCTGGTGCATCACTACATGATCGCTGGTGAGCTGCCAAACAGGCAGCTTCACCAGCGATCAGCACCAGCGAGGACACTGGTCTCTAAGGTAAATATCGGGTTACTAAGTGGCGCCCGTCACTTAGTTACCCGATGTGTACCTTAGAAACCTGCGTGCTCGCACCAGGAGCTGCCAGCACGCAGGTTTCTAAGGTACACATCGGGTAACTAAGTGATGTGCGCTGCTTAGTAACCCGATATTTACCTAAGAGACCAACTCCCAGCGCCTGCTTAGAGCGCTGGGAGCCTCGCTGATCGTTGGCTCCCGCTGCCACACGCACCAATGCGTGCTGGCCAGCGGGAGACCAGCGATCAAAAAATGGCCCAGGCCGATCGAGCACGATCAGCGATACCTGGCAGGGGGGCAGTCGCTGATCCCTGTCACACACAGCGATCTCGCTGGCGAGATCGCTGTGGCGTCACAAAATCAGCGATCTCGCTAGCAAGATCGCTGTGTGTGATGGGGCCTTTATAGGTTTAAGATAGTTGACAGTAGTTAGGTCACAACATTAGGGTAAGATAGAGTTAATGTTTTGGATTAACCCATAGTGGGAGGATCTTAGTGGTAAGGCAAGTGACTGCTTTCTGTAGATACTAAGATAGGATCAAATTCAAGTAGAAGTAGGAAGTGTTATGTGAGCATTGCTACCATATTGGGTGAACTACTGAAAAGCAAAACTAAGGGACAAGGAAATAGCGCGATTCTGATGTGAGCAAAGAGATAGTATGGCCTTCCAGAAAAGGAGTCCTTGGATAGGACGATGTGTCACGAGAACCCCTATGCTTGCAAAATGCTCAAGGTAGTGGCCTTCAACAGGACTGAAATCATGGGACAAGTGGAGATTTCAAGCTGTAGAGATAAAACAATGTCAAACACAATTTTCATCCTTATAGTTGACAACCATTTGATTCCAGTTTACTAAAATCACCAGGAAAATGGCATCACAATGACCATACAGAAGTAATCATACGTAAAAAAAATTCAAAACTTTTGGATGCCACTGTACTTCCTTCACAATACCTTTCAAGGTTCTAGTAATTTTCTGGACTGACAGACCTTCATGTCTTAAAGTAATGATGTAATGTAATTTATCTGTATTTAATTCTGTGGTTCTAGCTACAGTATATTCTGATTTAGATCAATTGTAGAATGGGGTTCAGCACTATATGAAACTGTGCATTCGAAAAACAAACCTGACGATCACAAACCTCTTTGTAAATGTTTCCAAACTGAGAAAGAGTCCAGCAATGCAGAAATAATCCCATGAGACCTTACACTTATTCCATTATGGTTAAAATAAAGTATTAAAAACTATAGAAGCTCATGGACATATAGGCCAGTTCATGGGCTTCTGCATTTTTTTATAACTTATTTTACCCATGATGGGACAGACATTAAAGGGAAGGTGCCATCCAAAAAAATTTTTTTTAGCAATTGAAAAAATGTAAAGAATTAATGTTTACATTTTCTTAAAAAATATTATCGTTTGTTTTTAATTTTGCAAAATATGAAAAATAATTTTAAAAAGTTTGGCATTTCCACTTGTTAACACTAGGGGGAGCAGCTACTGAAATCTGGCACAAAAACCTATGACATCTATAGACACAGTGAGCAGCCATTTTGATGGGGCTTGCAAAGTTACTGACTGTCTTTGCATGTAAAGTCTGGATCAGAACAGGCCATCAATCAGCAGAAATGTTTCCTGGATTTCTGTGGAGCAGACAAGCAGACGGTCCATCCATATGAATAAAACACAGCGCTCTTTGTACAATCCCTGGCACCGAACAGGGCGCCCCCCACAGACCAGCACACTGCTCTCCTGAAACACTTTGTGGTGCTGTCGCCCTGCTCCTTCCACCATACATCAGGCCCCTGTCCCCTCGGTTTCACACATCGCCAGGACGGGATCTGAGGAGAGGAATGGGGTCTTCGGTCACCGAGGATGGCAGGCAGCAAGGATTCTGGGAGCAGGGTGACAGCAGCACAGAGTATTTCAGGAGAGCAGTATCACACGGGATAGGATTAGATACACGGCTCAGCAGGCAGCATCACACAGGAGAGGATTAGATACACGGCTCAGCAGGCAGCATCACACAGGAGAGGATTAGATACACGGCTCAGAATACAGTATCACACAGGATAGGATTAGATACACGGCTCAGCAGTCAGTATCACACAGGATAGGATTACATACACGGCTCAGCAGTCAGTATCACACAGGAGAGGATTAGATACATGGCTCAGCAGGCAGTATCACACAGGAGAGGATTAGATACACGGCTCAGCAGGCAGTATCACACAGGAGAGGATTAGATACACCGCTCAGCAGTCAGTATCACACAGGATAGGATTACATACACGGCTCAGCAGTCAGTATCACACAGGAGAGGATTAGATACATGGCTCAGCAGGCAGTATCACACAGGAGAGGATTAGATACACGGCTCAGCAGTCAGTATCACACAGGATAGGATTACATACACGGCTCAGCAGTCAGTATCACACAGGAGAGGATTAGATACATGGCTCAGCAGGCAGTATCACACAGGAGAGGATTAGATACACGGCTCAGCAGACAGTATCACACAGGAGAGGATTAGATACACGGCTCAGCAGAAAGTATCACACAGGAGAGGATTAGATACCCGGCTCAGAATACAGTATCACACAGGATAGGATTAGATACACGGCTCAGCAGTCAGTATCACACAGGATAGGATTACATACACGGCTCAGCAGTCAGTATCACACAGGAGAGGATTAGATACACGGCTCAGCAGTCAGTATCACACAGGAGAGGATTAGATACACGGCTCAGCAGGCAGTATCACACAGGATAGGGTTAGATACACGGCTCAGCAGGCAGTATCACACAGGAGAGGATTAGATACACGGCTCAGCAGGCAGTATCACACAGAAGAGGATTAGATGCACGGCTCAGCAGGCAGTATCACACAGAAGAGGATTAGATACACGGCTCAGCAGACTGTATTACAGATATGCCCACACTGGTGAAACTTCCAGCCCCCCCCAATTATACACAAGACTATGGGCTGTATAAGTCACTGTCCTCCTCAGACAGCCATAAAAGCAAAGGTGTCAGATTACCGGAGATCACTGGGGCTGTGAGTGAGGAGGCGGAGACAGAGCAGGAGGACGCTGGAGCAGGAAGCACAGGGCTGAGCCTGGAGTAAGCAGTACAGAGGAGCATAGATGAAAGTCACCCGCACTCACCACTCTCCATCCTCCGGCTCCAGTGAGCGCTTCTCTCCTCTGCTGACCACCTTCTCCTTTTCTTCAGCCTCTCCTCACAACACAGGACCCGTTATGCCACAAGTGGTCCTGTGATAGAGGGTAAGTGGAGCTCAGCAGATAGCACTGGGCTACAGTAAAATGGCGCCCAGCCACACCTACAGCAGTGAATGGTGCAGCCCACAGGGGAGTGCCCAGTTCTCTGCTACTGAGGCTGCAATGTGCGGTCGGAAGCCGACCGCAGTCTCCTATGTGCAGGGACGGCCATATTTGCAGACTGTATGAGTCCTCCACAGATCTGCAAATCAAGATGTCAGCGCCCAGTGGCTACATGAAAACATTATTACAAACAAACCATAAATCCTGGTTAGTACAACATTTGCTGAAACAACATGTTTTGTAACTTACTATTTTTTTGCAAATTATATAAAATTGCGGCACCTTCCCTTTAAGTCTTATGGGATTACCTCTGCATTTTTTGACTCTTTGTTTAGATTTGGAAAGTCTGCAGATCAATGCAGAAATCTGTTCACGCTGTGAGTTCTCCATACACTAGAGGTTAGCTGAATTTTGGTAAGTTTTTTCTTATTCTACAAATGAACTCTTACTAAGCATATCACTTAAGTAGAAGACATTCCAGATGAATAGCTGATGATGCTGCTCGAAAGAATGCCAAAGGTGTGTAAAGTAAAAGTGGGGTACTGTGAATGGGATTTTTTACATGTTTCTTTACTTTTTGTTTCCCTATGTGTTCCTTTGTACTTTTGTGTCTTTCTGTTTGAGTCTACAATTAATTTACAGTAAGAAAAAATGACAGCACCAAAAGCTGGATAAAGCAAATAACATCATATTAGAAGTGCTCATTGTTACGTGTTACAGAACCACTCAGCACCCAGAATATGTTGTGCAGTTATATGTATGTATAATAGGTTCCATGTGAGATGCATGTCCCTAATGCATCAGTTCACAGGCTGCGCCCCTGGGCAGAGGGGATACGATATTCTCCTTTTGTCCGCCCTCTCCCCAACTTTGTAATTCCCACAGTAAACATCGGCAGGCTCCGGCCACCTGCGGCTTTTGTAATGCATGTCTGGCCTGCCGCTTTTCTATTGGCCTGCCCTCTGTATCTGTGTGATATATTCTGTGTCCTGTGAGTAAAGGGTTGTCAGACTGGAAATACATGGAGAAGCAGTGATCTTTTATATGCGCTCATGTAACCAAGGAATTCCAGCCAGCTTCATTCATTCAGACTCCAGCCAACGCAGAGCGGACCTCCGAAAACACGGGGTGGTACTGAAAGAGGTACCCCAGCTTGGTAGACCCCGTTACACTCATAAATAAGAATAATGAAAATAAACACTCCAGCTCATTGTAGGGACAGTGCAGGACACACTGCAAAAGTATACATATAAACCAAAGAGAAAAAGCAATGCAAACAGTCCAAAATATGTTGTGGTTAAAAAATCACAAATCTTTATTGGAATACCAGGTAAGTAACATATGTGGATTAAAAAAGTGACACATAAACAGACAGCAGTGTGGTAGTACAGAGTACTCCTTATTAAGTAGCGTCATAAATATGACATAAACCTGGTTGTGTGAATAAATTTAAGTAACATTCATATGGCCACAAAAACAGCCACCAAAGGCTTACTGTAAGTAAATGGACAGCATATTAACAAATGTAGGGGAAAATCCCAGGCTGATCACCATTAATATTAGTATACAAATATTAAAGCCATATAAACCAAATGAGTAGATCAAACACATACCAGGATGGAAAGGACACTGCACACCTCACACTGCAAACCCCAATGCACGTTTTGGAAAAAGTTCCTTCCTCAGGGGGCTGAGGAAGGAACTTTTTCCAAAAGTTTATAAATTAAATTTATAATTTAATTTACAGTGTCCACATTTCAATAAGAACAAGAAAAACATTGCTGGAACAAGTGTGTCCAAAATTTTGACTGGTATTATCAAGAAAAGGAATAGAATTAGACTGAAACTAAGGTACAGTTACACTTAGCGATGCACCAGAGATCCCGACAACGATATGGATCGCTGGTGCATCGCTAAGTGGTCGCTAGTGAGCTGCCACACAGGCTGATCTCACCAGTGACATAGCAGCGGTTGGGGGTCGCTACTTACCTGTCAGACGCGGCGATCCTGACGTCCTCCCGCCCGCATCCACGCGTCGCTCGTCGGCGCCACAAGAAGCGCCCGACGAGAAATGGTCCAGGACGTTCTCGCGCGATCAGCAATAATCAGCGGGGGAGCCGGTCAGAGGTAAGTATCACATGTAGCGATATGGCTAGCGATATCGCTGCTGCATCACAAAACCAGTGATGTTACAGCGATATTGCTAGCGATATCGCTATGTGTAACGGGCCCTTAAATGACAAATGTGGAAAAGACAAATAAGCAAACACAAAAAGAGCAAACAGACAATAATTAATGTTTGCCAAAGAAAATAAAAACATGCCTCTGTACTATGAAAAATATATTTTTCTAATCCCAGATACCACTTTACGATAAAAATGAGTTGCATGTCTTTCATATTTGCTTTAGGCTTCTTAGTTGAGACAGACATACCAAAACTGAAGTAATGAATAATAAATATAGAGACATTATTGAAAGCTATGTTGTTATTTAGTGTCACTTTGCTGAAGACATAGTACCCAATATGAAGTAAGATCAATGAGTCTTCTTTTGCTGTAAAACCATCTCTGAAGCTACCAATGCACATGAGCATCATGATAAATCCTAGGACTTGCCAAAAACAAGTGTCATTTTGGGTCATTTGACATCCTTTGGCATTTAGTGAGTTGGATTCATAAATTAATGCAAACCTGGTAGCAGGATTTTGCTAAATATTCGGTTGGCAGTGGTAAACTGATTAAAATGATACACGGGGTGAAAAAATCCGTCATGTGGTTCTTGTGTAAGGAGAAGGAACTAACTAGGCATGTCTCCTCCGTGAAGGGTCCAGAACCGTTGGGGCTGTCACCTATATTGCAGGGTAGAAAGCTTGAGACTATAGACCATACTCTGTGTTTGAGAAAAGGGGTGTGGCTAAGCAGACAAAGCTGCAGCGCTCCAGTGACCAGACAATTTGGGCGGTAACTTCGGGTGCACGGGACGCCTGTGAGGTAAAATCAGCTAAGAGTCATCTGGGCAGAGCAGGGCAGAGCCTGGGATGGCAGAGCGCTTTGGCAGGAGATCGTCGACTGAGTACCGCTCAGACACCGCTGTTCCAGCCGACATCACTGCCATCACTGAGACCGCTGACACAGCCGACAATACTGCCACCGCCGCGCCCGCTGACACGTATTGACCGTGAGAGACAAGGTCTATGAACGGGACTTAGGCGTGTGTTGATTCTGCACAGCGAACCGGGCTGCCCATTGTAAACTGTGTTTGGGCAGTGCTGCAAATCTCCGTAGTGTTGGGACCCTCACCGCTGAGGATTATGCTGTATCCCTCTTCATCACCTCATCTGCTGGACCCAAGACTCGCATCAGGATCCCAAGGATTCCCCGCCATTGTCAGGACCGCGGGAGGACAACGCCAACATCAAAAGATTCTACGTCATTTACCTCAGGATTGTGACAGACCCCCACTGCAATGCAATCTAGGCAGCACCAGTCACAGACAGAAGTTCAACTGTGACTGGCGCCTGAGTGATAAGTTATATTTTACTGTATTTTTGGCTTTACTTGTCCCTGTTCCTTAAGTTATCCCCATTAGCCTTTTGCTGTATTAGAGAATATTATCCCTCTGTTTTCTCCCTGCGTGGAGTTTCTACTGTATAACAAACCCCTTTCACCCATGGTCTGTGTACAGTCCATTACTGCATCCTACGTGCCTGCAGTCTCCTCATACTTGTGTAATCAGTATTAGAAGTTTTCAGTTAATGAGATGCCAGTGCTCCAGGGCAGAATTGTAGGTAGGGTCATATCTTTCTGCTCTAAGCCAGAGAAACCAAGAAAAGACCTACCCACAGGCCTGCCCTGAAGCACAAACATTTTCCTCATCATACAGACAGGCTAATTGTGCTTTGGGGCTAACCTGTGGGCAGGTCTTTCCTTGGTTTCTCTGGCTTTATTTCGAAGGCTCTTTACTGGGTAGCATGGGCTATACTCTTGTTAATCCATCATCAATTAGGCATGTAAAAGGTCTGGAGCTGATTCCAGAGGTGTCATTTACATTTGCAAACTGTTGCTGTGAACCCACAACATATACACTTGCATAAGGCGAGGCCGTGCACTGACTAGTGATGCGTATGTCCAGTGGGCATGACCAACTAGCAGGCATGGTCAATTAGAAGGCGTGACCAACAAGAGGGGGTGTGACTGACTAGAGGGCTTGGCTGACTAGAGGGCATGGCTAGAGTAAGCAGCCTAAACTTTTATATCTACTCAAAAAATGTGAGTGGACACAGATATATACATAAAGAATATAATTTTATTCAATCAATAGATAGAAAACAGGTAAGAAATGGTAAAAACACATAGGGAGAAAGAAGTCATATACAGGGAAATCATTGCAAAACATATAGGTAGTGGGTATAATGACTATACAACATTTACACTTCCACAATGTGGCCTTATGGTCAGAACAGTAAAAATAAAATGCATGAAAGCATATTGGTATAGCATAATAATTCAAAACAGAGTGGTGAGTCAAGCAGACCATAAGCATCTTATAAAATAGACCATAAAGGAAGTAAAATATGGGAAGGTTTAGTTACCAGTTGCAAGTACCCAGTGACCAAGTACGGACTGGGGCTGAAATTCAGAGCTGGCATTTGAAATCACATAGGCCCATGTTGTCCCTGTCCCCAAAGAACCAGATGGGGTATATTACTAATATTACCCTGGATGGAGGAAAGGAAGTTTTACTACAAGACCAATATTTCTAATGATACACGTGGCCTGCTGGGGTAAGTGATGGAGTCAGCGACTTTGTGCTCTGTCACAACTCTTAACAGTATGGGTGTCTTGAGAACACTGATTCTGTTAACAATGTAGCAGACAAGGCAGCCCACAACCAGACAGGCCCTTCTGGGTTTTGCCAGAATTGCCAGATGGCCAGTCCGGCCCTGCCAGTGACTCCAAAGTACATTTCGCCTGGTGGCTTTCTCAAGGCAAGAGGCAAATTAACAAGTTGTTTACATACTATACATATATATATATACAACCCAATGTCAGAAGGTATTTCCATATAGTGTAAACATGTGGAGACAAAGTACTGAGGGGTAAATTATAACATAAAGCGCAAGACAAATTTACCATGCCACATGTCCCTGCTTCAAGGTATATGTAGTACTGGCATCACAACAGCTATGTATACGGGTGAAGGAACAAGTTAGGGACATTATAAATACCCAAAAGGTTGAGGACCCTAGCACATTGAAAAAACTCCCTAAGCATTTCCACACTTTTTACGACTGTTATCCGAAAGGATTAAGGGTTATTGGTATTGATCGTATATACTGTGGTATTAGAGGTGAAAATGTTAAAGGGAACCTGTCAGCAAGATTGTTCACAGTAACCTACAGAAAGTGTCAGGTCGGTGCCGTTATACTGATTAAAATGATACCTTGATTGATGAAATCCGTCGTGTGGTTGTTTAATCTTTAACTTCAGTTTTGAGGTAAAGATACAGTATGCTTGTTCTTCAGGATCAATGACCTATCAGAAGCAATACTAGAGAATACCTAATCAGAGCACCACATGAAGAATGTCCACCACAGGCCGCCCCTAAGCACGAGCATATCATTAGCTCAAAACTACAAATAAAGATTAAACAGCAACCACAAGACGGATTTCATCAACCAAGGTATCATTTTAATAAGAATAACAGCGCTGACCTTACAGTGTCTGAAGGTTACTCAGCACAATCCTGCTGACATGTTCCCTTTAAGTGCATTTTGGCTCAAACAAAATGTAAATGGATTGTTACCTTGAAAACCATGTCTCCTGTGGGATTGAATGTAAAACTAAGCTTTGCCCCATATTTAAAATAGCCCCCACGTTTCATCATCCAACCTTGCCCTATGAGCATATCTCTCTCTATTGATTAGGATTTTATCTCTTTTTTTTGTTATTCATTGTTGTATTTTTATTCTTAGATCAAGGCTGAGGTTCTTAGTTGTGCTAAGGTGATAATGCCGTGCATATAAATCGGAATAGTGGATGGCCATGAAGAACTTTTTGGTGAAAGGATCATCTGTATATTCCAGTTTGAGAACTAAAAACTGATCATGTTTAATGATATAGCTGAACCTAATAGAATGGGGATATGTAGCACCTTGTTATAAAATGTAATAGTATATGCAATAAACAGGGTTATGCGTTAGAGTAAATGAGACTGTAAGAATGCATTAATTAACAAAGATGTTATAGTATATGAACACAAATATTTGTCTTTTACATAATTGTTCACTGTATTCACTTAACATATATGTGCTATGTATTTATCTGACACCTTTTCCCCCATTTTTTCATACACGTCAATTATTGCTAAGTTTTTTATTTCACTGTGCACAATTTATCAGTTACTGTTTAGATACGTATTATGCCAATTACTATATCTTTTTCTAACTTTTTATCACACATTGTTATCAATCATATTAAATATGCATAGTTTGATGACAGCTAATTCTTGCATTGTCCTCCATCTTTTGGGCTCATTTTTAAATTTTGTAACTATCAGGTATCTTAGACGTATAAAGAGTACACCTTAAATATGGCGGAGCTTGAACCTCCACTTTGACTTCATCAAATGGCCACCGATCTGCGCATGTGGCCTACGGCTTTCGGCTGGATCTCACATTCACGGCCTCAATACACCCAGATGCACATGTTCATGATGTCATCAGGAGATGTTTCCATGACATGCACGCCTGGTGAGTACTAGGATGGGAGGATCTATCTTTGGGGGAGAGGCCAGCGTGCCTTCACAGTTGAATGTGCAACCTAATTAGCCAGAGCATATTAGACAGGCCTTATACATAATATCTTACTCCCTGTTTAAAAAAATACTGCAAAACGTGTGTCGGGATTGAGCCAGGTCCTGGGGGGCATCAATTGATAACATGGGTAAGTATCCTCAATGATGATCTATATCCTCTGTATAACCACACTATTAGTATTTCATAATGGTGGTGAAAACAATCTTGACAACAAAAAATAAGATGTTGTCTACATGGAAAAGAGGACAAATGGCATATTAAAACACTGTATACCTGAAACTTCTATGTAGACAATAATTATAAGTACATAGATTATACTTGGAGCAAAGATTGTAAATTAAATAGATTATGACTTTTTTATAGCCTTACATGGGGATCATCAACAATTGTTGTCCACTGTGACTATATACAAGTTGCTTGTCTGACCCAGGGCCTAGGTTTTTTAATAGGCTCAAAATATAATAGGAATATGCAGAAAAACAGCACTCACCATTACTTAAAAATAGTAGAAAAAGGAGAAAGTAGGATGGCACTCACCGTTCTCATAAAGCAGTTCACTTTATTTCATTTAAACAAGGCATAGGCATGGATATTGGCACGGGAGAAATGTAAAAGACTTTGGTTTTTCATTACTTAAAAATGGTAATGTCTTTTATTTACAGTGGCATTTAAAAGTTTGGGCACCCCTGGTCAAAATTACTGTTATTGTGACCAGTTAAGCAAGTTGAAAATGGAATGATCTCTAAAAGGGCTAAAGTTAAAGATGACACATTTTCTCTGTATTTTAGGCCAAAAAAATTATATATTGTCATTTTTTACATTTTAAAAATTACAATAAGGAAAAGAGGCCAATGCAAAAGTTTGGGCACCCTGCATAGTTAGTACCTAGTAGCACTCCCTTTTAAAATATCACAGCTTGTAAACGCTTTTAGTAGCCAGCCAAGAGTCTTTCAATTCTTGTTTGATGGATTTTCATCCATTCTTCCTTGGAAAATTCTTCCATTTCTGTGAGATTCCTGGGTCGCCTTGCATGCACTGCTATTTTGAGCACTAGCCACAGATTTTCAATGATGATCGAATTGGGGGACTGTGAGGGCCATTGAAAAGCCTCTAGCTATCGCCTTTTGAGGTAGTCTATTGTGGATTTTGATGTGTGTGATCATTATCCATTTGTAGAAGCCATCCTGTTTTCAAATTCAGCTTTTTTACACATGGTGTTATGTTTGCATCAAGAATTTGTTGAAATTTCATTGACTCCATTCTTCCCTCTACCTGTGAAATGTTCCCTGTGCCATTGTCTGCAACAGAACTCCAAAGCATGATTGATCCATCCCCATGCTTAATGGTTGGAGAGATGTTCTTTTCCTGAAATTCTATGCAATTTTTTCTCTGCACATACCTTTGATCATTGCGACCAAAGAGTTTTATTTTAACTTCAACGATTCACAGGACTTGTTTCTAAAATGCATTGGGCTTGTTTAGATGTTCTTTTGCATACCTCTGATGCTAAATTTTATGGTGAGGGTGCAGGAGAGGTTTTCTTCTGATGATTCTTCCATGAAGGCCATATTTGATAAGGTGTCTCTGAACAGTAGAACAATTACCACAACTCCAGAATCTGCTAAATCTTTCTGAAGGTCTTTTGCAGTCAAGTGGGGGTTCTGATATGCCTTTCTAGCAATCCTACAAGCAGCTCTCTCTGAAATTTTGCTTGGCCTTCCAGACCTTATCTTGACCTCCACTGTTCCTGTAAACTGCTATTTCTGAATTACATACTGAACTGAGGAAAGGACAACTTGAAAACGCTTTGCTATCTTCTTATAGCCTTCTCCTGCTTTTTGGGCCGCCACCATTTTCATTTTCAGAGTGCTAGGCAGCTGCTTAAAAGAACCCATGGTGGCTGTTTTTTCGCACAAGGTTAGAGGAGGCTATGTGTTTCTAAACCTGTGGAATCTGCATCAGCTGGCCTTTCCTAACATTGAGGGTGAACAAGCCATATCCCTTACAGGCTAATTAAGGTCTGAAGCCTTGGTCAAAGTTATCTGAGCACACAAATCTCCAAAGGTGCCCAATCTTTAGCATCGGACCATTTTTCTTTTTGTAATTTTTAAAATGTGAAAAAATTATAATGTGTATTACTTTTTAGCCTAAAATACAAAACTAATGTGTCATCTTTAACTTTAGGCCTTTTAGAGATCATTTTATCTTCAACTTGCTTAACTGTTCACAATAACAGTAATTTAGACCAGGGGTGCCTAAACTTTTGCATGCTACTGTAATGTGACAGGACAATCCTTAAGGAAGTAGGGGGAGTGGGGAAGTGAAGGAGGACAACAGCCATTTTGCGCCTATTCCAGCGCTTCTTTGGGTTCAAGCATACCAATACTTCTTGGTAGTTTTACAACTGTCAAGGACAGCTCTACCAAAATAAGGTGAGCTGGGGTGGGATAGAATCATAGAATCATAAAATGTTAGAGATAGAAGGGACCTACAGGGTCATCATGTCCAATCCCCTGCTCAATGCAGGATTCACTAAACCAACCCAACAGCTTCTGTTTAAAGACTTCCAGTGGAGAACTCACCACCTTTCATAGCAGCCTGTTCCACTCATTGATCACTCATCACTCTCACTGTCAAAAAGTTTTTTCTGATATCTAATCAGTATATTCTCCTTTTCAGTTTCATTCTATTGCTTCAAGTGTTTCTATGTGCAAATGAGAGTAAGGATCTTCCATCTACACTGTGACATCTGTTCAGATATTTGTAGACAGATATTAAGTCTCCTCTTATCCTTCTATTTTGCAATATAAAAATTTTCAGATCCTTTATATGGTCCTCGTAGGACACACTTTGCAGTCTGCTCACCATCCTGGCAGTTCTTCTTTGAGTGAGTGTGGCAAAGCCCGCCCAGCAAATTCATCATGCTTACACCAACATTGTACGCCAGCGCCTAACTGGAGTAACATTTCTGGTGACTGTACATGCCTATTAATAAATCTGCACATCTTACATCAACATTTTATTTATTAAGACTGGCATGGATGCAGGAAAAGTGGGTTGAATGCTCTTCTGAATAAAGGGGTTTTCCACTACTTTAACATTGATGGCCTATCATTAGGATAGGTCAAGAATATCTAATTGGTGAAGGTGTGACACCTGGAACCCCAGTTGAACAGCTTTTCTCTGTGCACAGCACAGTTCCATCTACTGAATAGTAGCCATGGCTGGGAGTTACCCACCTGCCCCGTATTCAAATTAATATTGAGGGGATGTGCAGTACCCAGATGCAGCCACTATACAGTAAAAGGAGCTGGTCTGTCTATCCAATTCTTTAACTGGTCAGTTCCAGCTGCCACCGACACCAAGAATAACTGATCAGTGTGGGTATCAAGTGTTGCACCGCCACCGATCTGACATTGATGATCTATCCTAAGGAAAGGCCATCAGTGTTAAAGTAGTGGTCTCATTAACGCATGGGTGATGTTTCAGGCCCCTCAAATTAGTTAATTCTTGTTAGAACCAGATTCTTAATAGGAGCTGACAACAGCAAATGTGTTAAAAATGTTAACATCCTGGATTTTGGTTCTTTCCTTGGGAACCTAAGCTTAAAATTTAACCATATTCTAAGGATGTTTTAAGTAAAAAACAATTAAAACCAAAAATAATTGACAAATTTTAAGCAATTTCCAAACCTTAAGTTAATAAAAGGAGAGATATCTATTATGTAAAAAGACATTTGTTATGTATGCCTATTCTGAATGTTATAGCACATCTAGCTATAGAGCGCAGAAATGATTGGAAAGATTGCATTGAATAATACAACAGATGGGACAATTAAGCGAGCAACATCTGCGCAGCTATTTAATGTATTTATACTCATATGGATATTATATACATCCACGCATGAAGAAATAGAAGGAGATGGATTTCTTCCAAAAAGTCTGTGGTGAAGTGTCCTTCTTTAAGGCATACTAATGTGAGTCTTCAAATCTATAATTTGGCTGCATTGTCAGTCGCACTGCAGAATAAGTGCCTCTTAGAATAATCAAACATGGCCATATAAGCAAAAAAGACAGGGAATGAGCTGTGGATTGCAAACTGCTGTCAGCCTGAACATCCCTAAATATGACGTTTATTGCTGCCAAAAGCCCCTCTCCATTAAAATAACTTCCGTGGAAGATTGAATCTATTCCCAAACGAGACTCTCTTTTTCTCTAGAATAAATTGCAATATTTCTGGAAATTTCCCCTGTAGAGTCTGATGAGATGGATCGGGTCTGTAACTTGTTGGTTATTTGGTTTTTCATTAAGGCAAATCTCAGAGCGTTTCGCATGTTATCTTAGCGTGCCATAACCAATTTAACCGTTTCCATGCTTTGTTTGCCTGTTAAATAAATGCAATAAATATGGTTTTGTCCTTGTTACCTGCACACGCAAGTAAAACTACAGTCACACTAGGCACAGTTTGAAGCTAAATATGTTGAGTAAAACACAGATAATAAATAAAAATACAATTTTTATACTTTTAGGTATACGGTACATCACTTTGTTTCTTACAATACCACTGAAAATTGAAAAATAATCTACTGTAAATTAATGCTTGAGTATATTAAAAAAAATAACAACCCTGCATTGTTTGCAAAACATTTAGAAATACACTTCTCGTATTTGCCGCACGTATATTACAGCTGCTTCTTTGACTGATGCTTCTTTCAATCAGAGTCAATGAGATGTCACTTCTCACTACTGAGCAAACATTTTTGCTGCGTCGCTGTCATAAGCTATCTGCAAGTTCTCTTAAATCTGTTCAGAGCTTCTGTGATTAACCCTGATGGAATAAGAGTTATTCATACAGTAAAACTAGTCACTTTCAGTTGCCGAGATGTGTCATTTGGAAATGCGATGAAATGTATCCAATCCAACACTAAAAGGACCTGCTTATGCATGATTTGAGAGACCCCACCCCTCTCTTGTGTGACATGCACATAAGGAGCTGTCTTGCATCACGTGCCCATACCAGAAAGCGCCTGTCTTAATCCTGCTCATTTAGACACTGTTCATATGTTCAGGTATTAAATACATTAGATAGGGTCTGCTTCAATACGGGTTACCTTGACGTTGGTGAGGCAGCTTGGTATACATTTTTTTGCAAAAAAAGTATCGACTAAATACCCTGTGTTTGTTATTACCTTTTATCAGCACTTGCTGACTACTGTTATGTCTTATTGCAAGGTATTTTTGCACATTTGTCATTCTGTGCTTTTTGTTTGTGTTTCAGTCAGGGTGGAGTGAACATGGTCCAACAGACTTGTTCACATTGTGCATGTCACATGTGTGTTTTTAATCCTTTTTTTTACTAAAAGGACCTGATAGATTCCACATTATCGAATATTCTAAATGACTGATTTACCTTAAAAGAAAGTTTACACAATTTTATAGCCTTTTAACACATGCCACAATTCATGATCCTCTGATACGGCAGAGAAATAGCGGTATAGTACAATGAAAAATACTTCACTTCTTACATCTCATGACTGATATCCATTTTAAATTCTCCAATAGCTCCAAAAACGGACAGTATATTACTCCTTACAGTATTATGGCCACTGCATAGTGCGCTATACAGAGTAATGAGGCCCATATATTTCTCCATACAGAATCATTGGTCCCATACAATGTTTGAAACAGTATATGATGAGCTCCACATAATGTTACAGTATATGTTGGTCCCCATGGATGAATTAGGCCTAACCGGCATTCCAGAAAAAATGAAAAAATTAAGTGTCCAAACCACAGGTGCTGTAGCTTGCTTAACAGCTGGGCTCCTATGATGAGTAGCACGCAGTTCTTACATAAACAGGTGGCATAGCTTGGTTCACTGGTGGGCTCCTCTGCTGACAGTGCTACAAGGCCCAAAAGGATTTTCTGGACAAGATGCGGTAAAAAATAATTAGAAACACACAAGGTGTAGCTCCTTGACAGGTGTACTACACCGCTTGCTACCACACACCGGTACTATGCCATGAAACATTCTATTAACATTGAAAACCATTATTAATGTGAAAATGAAGTTAAGCTTTTGTTGAACGAACCGTTCTTGAACGGAACCTCGAACAGCCGAATTTTAAGCAAAGTGTTCGAGTTCAACGAACGGCTCAAACACCGCCCAAAACAGCTGGAAATTTAACTTGGCGAACAGGTCGACTAGAACACCGCACCTCTCTAATCAGGAGGCAGACTCAGACGTTCTCAGGCTCAGTATGGATTTGACAAGATTGTAGAAAGTTGAGAAAGGGTACAGTACCACCCGATAACTGGTATATATAGCATAGTTTACACATGAAAAGCCTATGTCTATATATCAGGAGGCAGACTCAGAGTCTCCGGCCCAGTATGGATTTGACGTGATTGTACAAAGTTGAGAAAGGGCACAGAATCACCGGATAACAGGTATATATAGCATAGTTTAAACATTAAAAACCTATGTCTATATATCAGGAGGCAGACTCAGAGGGTCTCAGGCCCAGTATGGATTTGACATGATTGTACAAAGTTGAGAAATGGTACAGTATCACTGGATAGCAGGTATATATTGCATAGTTTAAACATTAAAAATCTGCCTGTATATTTCCGGAGTCCGACAAAGACACTCACAGCATCAGTATGGATTAGACAAGAATCTAAAAAGTAGAAAAAGGGTTATGTATTCAAAACGTACACCAGTACACACTGTTGGGGTATTTTCAATCTTCAAGTATATTTCAGTCTCAGTAAGACAGTCCAGACTCTCCGCAAGAGGAAACGAGATGGATACAAGTACAGACGGAAAGTCGACTGATTGCAGAAATTTTAGATTTACTAATCACGGTAAAAACTCCAGGGAGAATTCTCAGAGGCGATGCTGACCCTGAAAACTGAAACTGAAAACAGTTCTTGTGAAGAAAGGTTTGCTGTATCGCAGTACCGTGGAACCCATCACCGTTACTCATCTCCATCAAATTGTGATCACAGGGACAGATGTAGACATTGTCCTCACTGCCTATCATGATCTGTCAGGTAACTTTGCAGTGCAAAAGACACAAGCCACATGCCGTAGGCGATTCTATTGGATTGGCATGAGAGGACACATTTAAAAATGTGGGCAGGAATGTCACACGTCTGTGAGTCGTAAAACCGTGAAAGCTGATGATAAACCACCACTGCGTCTCATTGTGAGTCGACATCCATAACAAATGGAAGCCATTGATCATCTGAAGATAGAGCCCAGCAGGACAGGGCATAGCTACGTCTTAACCATCATCTATTATTTCACCAAATTTGTATTGGCAGTCCCAGTGAAGTATTTAACAAGCCAGACTACACAGTGGTGGAGCAGGGAGAGGTAAGTATTGCAAGTGCTGGTGCCCTGAGCAAGTAGGGGGGCCCACTCATGGGCGGTGGTACTGGCACAGGACCCATCATAGTACGCCGGTGTGTCTGACAGCGGGTGTGCACCCCCACCATCAGAGACACTTGATTCTACTATGAGGGACCTTGTGCCAGTGCCGTTGCCAAAGAGTGTGCCCACCCACCTGTCCAGGGCAACGGCACTTGCACGGGGGCGTGCGCCAGGTGGTGACCCCGGCACTGTGGGAGGGAGGCAGCACAGTTAGGGAGGTGGAAAAAATGGCATATGTTGATGTTGGACATTCAGCAGCTGCAAATGGAGTAATTGGAGAAGTCCGCGGAAGAGGAGGACAAAAGCAAGTCATTTTTCTGGCAACCTACGTGTCAGCAGGGGAGGGTGGGAAAAAATCCGTTGAAACCCATGCATGGTTCATTTTAATGAAGGTTAGATCATCAACATTTTGGGTTGACAGATGGGTCCTTTTTTCTGTCAGGATTGATCCAGCAGCACTGAAGACTCGTTGAGATAACACACTAGCAGCAGGGCAAGCAAGCTCCTGTAAGGCATATTGTGTAAATTCAAGCCGGGTGTCAAGGTTACTGGCCCAATAGTCAAAGGGGAATGACCGGTGAGGGAGAACATCGTTATGGGAGGAGAAGTAGTTTGTAACCATAGTTGGCAACTGCTGTCTCCTGTCACTTTCGATCGATGCAGTATTACCAGTCATGTGAGCGGTACTTGAAAAATCAGTCCACAACATGGTCATGAAACCCCTGTGTCCAACGCCACTTCGGCTGTGTGCACCATGAACACCTCTTCCATGTTGCCCCCTACGGCTCGTTGGAAAAACATCACCGTCGCTGTGTGCTGGGAATGCCTCAAACAAACAGTTTACCAGAGTTGCTTGTTTGTTAGCCAATATTAGCTCTAGGTTCTCCTGTGGCATGATGTTTTGGAATTTGCCTTTATAGCGTGGATCCAGGATGCTGGCCAACCAGTAGTTGTCATCGTTCATCACTTTGGAAATGCGGGGGTCCCTTTTTAGGATCTCCAAGGCATAATCAGACATGCGGGCCAATGTTCCAGGTGTCAATGACGCACTGCGAGTGCTGGGTGGAGGAGCACTTTCTGGCAAATCAACATCCCTCCAGTCACGCACAAACCCTGTACCTGACCTTGCCACGCCAACATTTTTTCTTGCCCCCTGAGAAGCATCCTCCTCCCCAAAATAATCATCCCCATCATCCTCCTCCTCTTCCTCTTCTTCCTGCACTTCGTCCACAAGTCTTCCCTGAGCAGACAATAGCTGACTGTCATCAAGGCTTCCCTCCTCCTCTTCCTCCTCGGCTGCAGATGCGTGCTCCTTAATGTGCGTCAAAGTTTGCATGAGCAGACGCATAAGTGGGATGCTCATGCTTATGATGGCGTCGTCTGCGCTTACCAGCCGTGTGCATTCCTCAAAACACTGAAGGACTTTACAGAGGTCTTTCAGCTTCGACCACTGCACACCAGACAACTCCATGTCTGCCTGCAAACTGCCTGCCCGTGTACCCTCCCACAAATGAATTACAGCCTTCCTCTGTTCGCACAGCCTCTGAACCATGTGCAGGGTGGAGTTCCACCTTGTTGCAACGTTGATAATTAGGCGGTGCTTGGGAAGGTGGAGCAATCGCTGCAGCTTCTGCATATGACTGGAGTGTATGGGCGACTGGCGGATGTGCGAGCACAGTCTTCGCACCTTATGGAGCAGGGCTGTTAACTCCGGATAATTACTGAGGAAGCACTGCACCACCAGGTTCAAGGTGTGAGCCAGGCAAGGTATGTGTCTGAGCTTTAAAAGGGCTATGGCTGCTACAAAATTCTGGCTGTTATCACTAACTACCTTGCCTGCCTCAAGATGTAGACTGCCCAGCCATGACTCAGTTTGTCGCTACAAGTAGTCTGCCAGTAGCTCTGCGGTGTGTCTGTTGTCGCCCAAACACATCATCTTCAACACAGCCTGCTGACGCTTACCACTAGCTGCTCGATAGAGGGACAACTCGTGTGCAACACTGGTCGCTGCGGATGGAGTGCTCGTGCGACTGCGCTCTGTGGACGAGCTTTCGCTTCTGGAGGAGGAGGAGGAGGGTCGAACGCCTACAGCCAACTGTTTCCTATACCGTGGGCTAGGCAGCACTGTCCCACCGCCGCTGTCCCCTGTGGACCCTGCATCCACCACATTAACCCAGTGCGCAGTGAAGGACACATAACGGCCCTGGCCATGCCTACTGGACCATGCATCTGTTGTGAGGTGCACCTTTCCACTCACTAATTGCTTGAGTGCATGGACAATGCGGTCTTTCACATGCATGTGGAGGGCTGGGATGGCTTTTCGCGAAAAGAAGTGCTGACTGGGTAGGTCATAGCGTGGTACTGCGTAGGCCATGAGCTCGCGGAAAGCTTTGCTTTCAACCAACCGGTAGGGCATCATCTCTAGCGAGATTAGTTTGGCAATGTAGGCGTTCAAAGCCAGTGTACGCGGATGAGAGGATGAGTACTTTCTTGTCCTACTCAGAGTCTCTGGTAGGGTGAGCTTGACTTGAGAGCTGCATGTGGTGGAACTAGCGGTGGACATTGTGGACTGAGAGAGGGTTGGTGATATTGATTATGTTGGTGGTGTTGCTGATGGCCTAGATTCAGTCTTTCGTAGCAATAAAATTGTGATTCCATGACTGCTTTGCCCTTGCGACGACACCTCGACATTTGCTGCTGGTGGTGTGCTAACCGGTGGGCTCACAGTGGGGGAAGCGATGTAGCATTCCTGACTACCTTCATTTGGAGTAGGTACACATGTGGTATGTGAGGTTTGGTAGTCCGTCCACGCTTGCAAGTGCATGGTGGTTAAATGTCTAAGCATGCAACTGGTACTCAAATTTCTCAGATTTTTCCCTCGGCTAAAGGTCTTTGCGCACTTCTTACAGATAACTTTTGTCTGATCATTAGGATTTTGTTCAAAAAAGTGCCACACTGCACTCTTCCTACTATGGAAGACATTTTGAGATCTTGCACGCTGTGCTAATTTGACCGTCTGGCCAAGCTGTCCTGCAATTCTTTTGGTTTTTGTAACACTTTTTTGGACTGCTACGGTCATGCCAGATAACAACTATTGCGATGTCGTTGCCTGCTGCGGATCCTCCTCCTCCTCTTCTGAGCTATTGGCAGCGGCACCCTCTTCCCCCAATAGATGCCAATCTGGGTCAACAACTGGGTCATCCATCACCTCCTCTTCAATTTCATGTGCACCTTCCTCTGTGTCACCGTGTAAGGTGGTATAGTATGCGGGAAGGGGCACCTGAGTTTCATCAGGGTCTGATTCTGCCTCAGTACACTGCGAGGACAATGTAGTGCTCTGAGTGAATGTACCAGCAGAAAAATCTAGCAGTGGCTGTGCATCAGTGCACTCCATGTCAGATTCATCTTGGACTGGGGAATTCACGATTTGACTTGTTAACCCAGGCATGGTATGTGAAAAGAGCTCCATGGAGTAATCGGTAGTGTGGCCTGCCACATCCTTCACTTTTGGTAGGGGTGAAGGACACAAGGAAAGGTGTTGTTCCTGACCAGGAGCCTCCACTGACGACTCAGTGCTTTTATTTTTTGAAACTTCAGAAGAGGAGGCGAGAGAGCTGGAGGCTGTGTCAGCAACTTGTTCCTGAAGCTCCGGCTTTAAAAGTGGTTTACCTACTCCCAGAAAAGAGAGCCTTCGAGGCCGTGTGGAGCCAGACGATGATGCAGGCTCAACACCTCCTGCCTTAGGTGCTATTGTGCTTTTGCCACTACCAACAGATGCAACACCACCACACCACCATAGGGACCAGCTGGCAACCCCCGCCCACTTCCATGGCGTCTTCCACCATACTTCCCCATTTTTGTGAAAATGTACCCAAAATACCACCAGCTATATGGTACTGTAAAACAAGGTAGAAGGTGTATCTACTATTGGTGGAGGGTGTCTATAGGATTGGTGAGAATTTAAATCACACTATAGATTTGAGGACGCAGAACTATTGTCTCAGGCCCAGGAGAGATTATACCTCAATACAACAGGCTGAAATTGGATGGTGTATGACAAGGTGGAGGGTGTCTATAGGATTGGTGAGAATTTGAATGTCAGTATAGATTTGAGGACGCTAAACTATTGTCTGAGGCCCAGGAGAGATTATACCTCAATACAACAGGCTGAAATTGGATGGTGTATGACAAGGTGGAGGGTGGCTATAGGATTGGTGAGAATTTGAATCTCACTATAGATTTGAGGATGCTGAACTATTGTCTCAGGCCCAGTAGAGATTACACCTCAATGTAACAGGCTGAAATTGGATGGTGTATGACATGGTGGAGGGTGTCTATAGGATTGGTGAGAATTTAAATCTCACTATAGATTTTAGGACGCTGAAGTATTGTCTCAGGCCCAGGAGAGATTACACCTCAATGTAACAGGCTGAAATTGGATGGTGTATGACAAGGTGGAGGGTGTCTATAGGATTGGTGACAATTTGGAGCTCACTAGAGATTAGAGGACGCTGACAATGATGCTCTCAGTCCAAGTATGGACGCAGGCAGCCTAATAAGCAGGACAGCTGCACACAAAAGGGTGGAAAAATGAACGCTTGGTAACTGTGCAGAAAAGAGGAATAAAAGTATTTTTGCTTTTAAAAAAGCAGTTTGCACAGCAGTGTGCAAACAGCAATGCAGCTATCAGGGAGCCTTACAAGGCAGCCTAATAACCAACAGAGCTGATGCACAAAAATAGAGCCTCCTCTGTCACTGCACACAAAGTGTTGTGTTGCAAGTGGAAATCGCTAACAGCAGAAGCAGTTTTTTGGTTCTTCTTTCTTGCCTAACCCTCTCCCTTATTCTGAATCAGCAGCAGCAACAACCTCTCCCTAATGCTAAGATCGGCAGAAGTAAGATGGCGGTCGGCGTTCACGCCCTTTTATAGACCCTGTGATGCCACACAAAACCAGCCAATCACTTACATGCCCTTCTCAAAGATGGTGGTGACCGATGCCTATGTCATCGCGTTGCCCACAGTGTGCGTCCTCCATCAGTGGCTGAAAAAGGGCGCTGGAAGCATCTTTTGAAACGCGACTTTGGCGCTCTGGTCGCCGACCTCGTGGCCGACCTCACGCTATGGTCGGGTTTCGTTTCATGAAACCCGATTTCAGCAAAAGTCTCCGACTTTTGAATATGACCGACCCGTTTCGCTCAACTCTAGTCATGACCATTAAGTATAAAAAAAGCATACCATTATGTTTCATTAGAGGTTATAAGGAATCTTTCATTTGGTTCTTTATTTTTGTCTAGAAGGAAATGATAAGTAAGAATTATATAAATTTATTGATTAACCTCTTAACACAAAATCACGTATATGTACATGGGGGATGGGGTGCACTGTGAAAGTTTAATAGAAACTTCTGCTTCCCACACCAGAGACATGCAGCTAATCAGCCAGGGACCAATCATCACTGTGATTGATCTGTCAGTACAGACAGACCAATCACAGTGAAGCAGGCTGGTTTCCCCTGCTCTTCTGTCTTTGATCTTGTTGGTGATATCACAAAAGCATAAGGAACGTTGTCAGTTGGTCTCTTTCCTGTAGCGTAGTCTCAGATGCTTTTTCTCTGTACTTTCCATTATAGTGGCGAACCTGAAGAATGACCTTGCTTCTTTTTTTAATTGCTTTATGGTTTCTGACCCTTGAAGCATTTAAGGCTTGGTTCATATTTGCATGTGTTTGCTTGCAGATGCGTACGCATGCGTTATTTCACTGTTAGCGGCGAATGCAGCATGTTGCATTTTTTGCGGCATCAAATATGCGCAGCCATACGCATGCGGATGAAGTGCGTCATAACAAACCATTACTGTCTATGGGAACGCATCTGTACGCAAGGACATGCGTACGCATGCGTTTGATACGCATGCATTCTTCAGAATGAGCAGGTCCAGAAAATGTTAAATTAAACTGTTCTGTCCTCACTGAATAAGGCAGACTTTATTTGCAGTTATACAGATCAGCTAAACTGCTATACCGGGGTCCAATAAGGAGAATGTAGTTGAATCTGTGCTTTATTGAACGTGATCGTATATTGATGCGGTGAAACTACAAGCAAATATAATATATACAATCAGTCAGTACGGGGTACATCAGGGATACATATTATACATAATACATTATAAATCAACATCTGCACTAATAGCTAACCAGGGGAAGGGCTAATTAACCAGGCTAATATGACACAGGAATTAGATACAGGAAGCATAAATACATACCAGCGATGCTATCACAAGGGGAGAAGAGAAATGAGATGCTTCCTGAATGCAGGCTAAAGGAAAATGGAGAACTGGAGGGAAACTACCATATACCCTTGCAAAAGGCTACCAGAATGCACTGCAAAACTTACCAGAATGCACTGCAACGGAGGGAAAAGTACAAGCATCAAAGTGAAAGTAAAATAACACAATAACACTGCGGTTATGACTCTGGTCACTAGAGGGAGCCAGAAGCACTGAAAACATTAACAAGCAGATAATCAAGGATTATGAATTAGATGTTGGAGACAGAACATAAACACTGTTTTTATTTTTGTTAATAAAAATTATTTTTTTTTCACAATCCCTATCTCCCAGTGTTTTCTTTATCTCTTTATTTAAACATGTGCGTATTGTTGACTGAAGTATTAACGGGTGTTACAGTCAAGGTGTTTAGTATCAAAGTTACAGTGAAGGTGTTAGTATTAAAGTCAGCAAAAATTACAGGTACATTTTACTTATTAGCGGCTTAAACCATTTTGTCTTGCCATGCCACACATCTAGTATCAGAAACAAAGTAAGCAGCAAATTTGTCCCTCATTTTGGCAACTTTAACTGTTGTCCTTAGTGGGTGATCTTGGTAATCTTTCAATGTGGTAGCAACAGGTTCATCAAGTTCTAAGTTGGGTCGCTCTTTTGCCATGATGTATTTGTGCAGAACAACACACGCTTTCACAACCTTATCAATTGTCTCAGTTTTTAGATAGATAGGTGTTCTCAAAATGTGCCATTTAGATGCCAGCAAACCAAAGGCACAGTCCACAGTTCTTCGTGCCCTTGTAAGTCAGTATTTGTAAATCCGTTTGGTGTGATTAAAGTCCCGACTTGAGTACGGTTTGATGAGGTTTGCACACATTTCAAAATGCCTCATCCCCAACCACAACAAACGGCATTGATGTTCGAACCTTCAGTGTTCGGAAGAGTTCATGGCTGTGGAAAACTGAAATTATTCCCAAGCAAAGGTTGGCCCATGTCAGAGTTTTTGAAAGTCTGTGAGTCGTTTCTTCGTCCAAAAGAGCCAACGTCCACGGCGACAAATCGACAGTCAGCATCTGCAATTGCCATGAGAACAATAGAAAAATATTTTTTTGTAATTGAAATACTTGGATCCACTTACAGCAGGTTTCCTAATCCAAATATGTTTGCCGTCCACAGCCCCCAAAGAGTTAGGAAAATTACAAATGTCCTGGAATTTTGCAGCATTTTCCAGCCAGAGTTCAGTAATGGGTTGGGGGAGGAATTCCTCATGCAGAACAACACAAAAAGCATGGCAGGTGTCTGCAACAATGCAAGAAAGGGTGGACACTTCAATGCGGAATTGAAAATGTAGAGATGATAAAGTCTCTCCGGTAGCCAGGAATCTGCGTAACAGAAACTGGGAAAAAAAATCAATACAAGGCTTTTAAAACAATGGTATTAATGACAGGTGTTTCTTTTTCAAAATTACTTACCTTAGGGTCATGAACAGGCATTCCTCAGCAGGAATTGCTTGACGTAGCTGTGTGTCCTGCCTGGTGATGGATCCTCGGACACATTGCAGCAAGTCATGGAAGCTCTGGTCCGACATCCTTGTGTAATCGAAAAACTTCTGAGGGTTTGCACGCAGCTCGGTGTACAATGAGTGGTAGGCTCCACAGCTCTCTCAGACTTCAACAATGGGTTGTTGCCAGTAGCGACGACGACGTCTTCTCCGTCTTTCTCTTCTTTCTTCACAAGACACTGCAAAGGAAACAGCCAATTTCAAGTCCAAATCCAGATTACAATAGAAGCTCTCCATGCCAAGATCCATCTTGCACCATCAAAAGTTGAGTATTTCATCTGTACAAGGGTCTATATACAGAATTTCCATGAGACACGCCCATTGGATGTGGCTTCTGTCAAGGAAATTCTCCTGGAAGAGCATTGTCCTATCGAACACATGCACATTAATATCACAAATGCATGCAAAAATGCATGTAAATGCCGCTTTTTTGGCATCATTCGTAAGATGATGCCGATAAAAAACACTGCTTTGCATGTGTTTTGGCATGCATTTGCGCATGCAGATGATACTCTGCGCACAGATACGCAAATGTGAACTTAGCCTAAAAGAGGCAACAAAAGACTGAGCATGTGCACAGCACAATTGCTTTTACATTGCTATGCTTCACACTCATTTTTGCAGCAGTTTTCTGGTGCCTTTTGAAGTGGTTTCCATACTCAATTGACCTGAAAAATACATTATGTGCGCATACCATTGGCTCACTCAAAGGTGTATCTAGGTTTTCTAGCACCCGGGGCAAGAATTCAGTTTGCCCCCCTAAGCACATATGCGATTTGCACACTTAGGCCTCTTTCACACTTCCGTTTTTGACCATCAGTCAAAATCCGCCAGGTTTTGAAAAAAACGGATCCGCCATTTTCTTTTGCGGATCCGTTTTTTTCCCAATTGAGCTGCATTACTGGCGGATCTTGACGGATCCACAGACCACCTCCAAAGACCGGCAGCATCATCTTGCTGCAGATGGTGTCACTGTGCATCGGTCAACAATACAGCGCATGCATAACGCCTTTTTGTATGACCAAACAACTCAATCTTTGTTTCATCAGTTCACAGGACCTTCTTCCAAAATGTAACTGGCTTGTCCAAATGTGCTTTTGCATACCTCAGGCGACTCTGTTTGTGGCGTGCTTGCAGAAACGGCTTCTTTCGCATCACTCTCCCATACAGCTTCTCCTTGTGCAAAGTGCGCTGTATTGTTGACCGATGCACAGTGACACCATCTGCAGCAAGATGATGCTGCCGGTCTTTGGAGGTGGTCTGTGGATTGTCCTTGACTGTTCTCACCATTCTTCTTCTCTGCCTTTCTGATATTTTTCTTGGCCTGCCACTTCTGGGCTTAACAAGAACTGTACCTGTGTTCTTCCATTTCCTTACTATGTTCCTCACAGTGGAAACTGACTGGTTAAATCTCTGAGACAACTTTTTGTATCCTTCCCCTGAAAAGCTATGTTGAATAATCTTTGTTTTCAGATCATTTGAGAGTTGTTTTGAGGATCCCATGATGCCACTCTTCATAAGAGAATCAAATAGGAGAGCTACTTGCAAGTGGCCACTTTAAATACCTTTTCTCATGATTTGATACACCTGGCTATGAAGTTCAAAGCTCAATGAGGTTACAAAACCAATTTAGTGCTTCAGGAAGTCAGTAAAAAGTAGTTAGGAGTGTTCAAATCAAGAAAATGATAAGGGTGCCCATACTTTTGCACCAGTCAAATTTTGTTTAAATGCAGATTGCACATTTTCTGTTAGTACAATAAACCTCATTTGAATCCAGAAATATAACTGAGTCCATCAGTTATTAGATATATGAAACTGAAATACCTGTTGCAAAAACCAAAATTGTTATAAAGAAAAAAGGATAACATTAATAGGGGTGCCCAAACTTTTACATATGACTGTATGTTGTAATGCATCTCAGCATGTTTTTAATTCACTAATGTCACTTAGACAGCAGCTGTGGAGGGAGGAGGTACGGAGTGATGTGATTTCCATATGAACCCGGCACTTCCCCCCACTGTTTGACCCGTTGAAGTGCTCGAGCAGCGCGAAACGACCGTTGTCAGCCTTTCTTGCACTCCTTATGTCACTCCCCCGACTTGACATGTTCATGATATGTCAATAAATCAGTGAAACTTCCATCTCGATGAGTGCGACCTTTTCTCTTTGCATGAATTCCCAGGATTGACTGTTTCCAGGTCTGGCACCCGAGATTCCCAGCTGCTGGGCTTCTGTATGCCGCACATAATTTGAAGTCACACGGTAACAGCGGTGCCGTCCGCTTTTTATCTTGAGTTTTTTGACAAATAACATTTACATCGAGGTACCTTATAGATTACATCGTCTCTGGAGTCTCCTGCTTTTTTTCATCTTGTCCAGACCCCATGATGAGTTTTCTCATCCACAACCGTCTCTGCAGGCTTCCATCCTCTCCGCTCTTTTGCAGAAAATTTCCACATGATGCCTTTAAAGATAGAAGTGTCATTATAAAGCTCCTATACAAAAAAATGCCCCTCACTATATTGTCTGCACAAAATATGACCCCATGCTGTCTCTCTTATGGTACATGCTGTTTACATTGATCTCTATTTTCCATACTGGCCCCCCTCTTCACACTATCCTCTCACACTGTGTACTGCCCAGCCTTTATACTGTACTCTCTCATCACATTCCCCCTCCTTGGTATACTGTCCCCACCTGGCTGTGCCCTTACACTGTCTCCCCATGTTACGCCCCCCACTACTCAGTTTCTATTCTGTGCCTACTCACTTTTCTTCCTTCATATTGTCTCCTCACACTATTCTCCTCCCTCCTCATACTGTCTCCTCTCACATCCCTCTGTTCACTATACTGTCTCCTCATATATTTACCCCCTCGCTTTCTATACTACCTGCACATACATACTCCCAACTACACATACTGTGTCTGAAAACATCCCATCACCTTCACTCCCCATACTCTGTTCATACATTTTTCACATCACTGCTCATACTGTGTCTGCAGATATTCCCCGTTCGCTTCCCATACTGTCTACACCCATCCCCACTCTCCATACTGTGTCTGCACCTATCTCCCCATACTACTTACTCTTACATGCCCCCATTCCCCCATACTGTTTCATTGTACACACACCCCATTCCCCAGTACTGTTTCTTCATACACGCCCCCATTCCCCCATACTGTTACCTCATACATGCCCCCCATTCCCCCATACTGTTTCCTCATACATGACCCCATTCCCTCGTACTGCTTCCTCATACATGACCCATTCTCCTGTACTGTTTCCTCATACATTCCCCCTTACTGATTCTTCATACATGCCCCCATTCCCCTGTACTTTTTCCTCTTACACGCCCCCCATACTGTTTCCTCATACATGCCCTGCATCTCCCCCTTTGCTCCTCATTTCATGCCCTCAAATCTCCCCTCATACAGTAAATCCTCCATGCCCACTCCAAATCTCCCCACACAAATTAAATCTCCCATCCTCTCTCCACACACATTAAATCCCCCATCCCCACTCCAAATATCCCTACACAAATTAAACAATCCCATCCATACTTCAAGTCTGCCCTGCCCCCACACATAATAAAGCACCCCATTCCCACTCCAATTCTATCCACACACATTAAACACTCCCATCCCTACTTCAAATCTCCTCTGTCCCCGCACACAATAAGTCCTCCATCCCCACTTCAATTCTACCCACACATTAAACAGTCCCATCCCCACTCCTAATCACCCCTATCCCCACACACAATAAATACCCCCATCCCCACTTCAATTCTACCCACACACATTAAACACTCCCATCCCCACTCCAAATCTCCCCTGTCCCCACACACAATAAAGCCCCCATCCCCACTCCAAATCTCCCTACACACCCTCCATGCCCTTAATCTTCTTTGTCTTCAGCTCCACTAGAGCACTTACCACCAATGCACTGTGCCCCCCTGCTAGCTGCACCAGGGGCACATGCCCTGGCTGACCCCCCTAGATACGCCTCTGTGCTCACTTCACCTTTATCCTGTGATCTATGCTGAGCATTGACATTAGGGATTCAGATGAAACTCCAGACCAAATATCAATGCTAAATATCATGAGGTAGATGGAGTCACTCCTGGGTTTTTCTCTAGCAGTGTACCAATATTTTAGACATCTTTTTAGCACAAAAAAGTGTGATAAGTGTGATAAGCTGCATTTTCGTGCACAACAAAAGGATGGGACAACACCAGAACAGAGGCCAAAGGGAGTTCATCTGTTTCTTTATAATGAGTGGTTACATTAGGGGTTTCATCTGAGTCCTGTTTTTTGGGAACTTAGACTGAAACCCTGATAAAAGTGCTCAGCATCGAGCACAGGATAAATGTGAACCAAGCCTTGTGCTAAAAGTGCTGAAAAAATATTATGTACCCCAAAATATTACCAATAGGGATGGGCGAGTCTACTTGCTAGGACTCGTTACTCGGCGAATAGTAAGGGACTCGCTGGACTCGTTAATCGGCGAGTCTCCCAGTGATTACTCGCACAGTAACGAGTCCAATGCAAGTCAATGGCGATCCTAGTTTTGTCAGAGTTTTTTTTTCTCACTCGCTAGACTCGCTATATCACATCGCTGTCAACAGCGAGTCTGAGCGAGTCTGAGCGAGTCTACGATTCCGAGTCCTGTATACTGGATTCGGGACTCGCTTATACAGAATCTGTTATGTTCCTACAAGTTTCCAAGACAGCCTATGTCAACACACAGCGATTGTGAGCGAGTCTGAGCGAGTCTACGAATCCCGAGTCCTGTATACTGGATTCGGGACTCGCAAATATAGAATCTGTTATGTTCCTACAAAGCTTCCGAGACAGCCTAGCGTGTTAGGTCAGAAAACTTTTTTAGATGGACAAGCATGTTAGCCAATCATATTCAGTAATGTTGGTTGTGGCAGGACTATGATTGGCTTCTGTCCATCGTGATGCCTATGTCATGTATGAGAGGCGAGGCTGTATATAAGCCTTTTCCACCGCCATTTCCTCTACATTCCTGAGAGATCTGAGATAGAGCAGGGTGAGGTAGATGCTTGAGCAGATCATAGGGATTGTCAGTAAGTGTAGGGAAACTTCAAGATTCCTTATATTAAACCCAAACAGCTCTTCTGAGAGCTACCAGGAGGACAGAGGAGTACTGTGTAGACTGTAGGCAGGCAGGCAGGGAGGATCAAGCCTTACAGTGCAGTGCACAGTGCAGGGACTAGTGTGCAGCTTCACTGCTAGGTGTCAGCACACACACTTACCCTGCCAGCAAGTGACGCCTACAGCACCACCTAACTCCATCTCGGTGACTGTGCATTTGTTAACAATGTCACAAAAACCACAATTTCCCAAAAAAGAGGTTGCAAAGGGACGAGGTTGTGGCCATAGCAGTGCAGGGAATATCACTTGAGCGATCTCCCTCCAGGCTGTAGTCCGCTGGATGTTATGCCCATAGGCAGGGTCAGTGGGGAGCCAAAGCAGGGGCCGAGCCTCCACCAGATCAATCAACTGCAGCGTGTTGACAGTGACACGGGCCATGATTGTTCTGTATTGCTCTGTGTGTGTGTGCATATGTCAACTCGACTCGGATTATTTCCTGTTTGCTCAAAGCATGGTGTGTGCTAGAGAAAATCGCTTCCCTCGCCTCATCGGCGCTAAATAAGACAAACAAATGCGAGTTTGGACTCGGACACAGCAGCAACAAACTGTTGCGAGTGGGGTTTACAAATCGCCAATGCAAGCGCTTTCCGAGACACATCTGCGATTTGTAAATCGCACATTACTCGCTAAGACTCGCTTCCCCATTCATTAACATTGGACTCGCTAGACTCGCAACGAGTAGCGAGTCCTGGGCTCGGACTCGCTAGAGTCAAGCGATTCCGAGTAATTTAGGACTCGCCCATCACTAATTACCAATAAAAAATTCAAATCAACCCACTGAAAACAAGCCCCTACTCAGGTCTATCATTGGTCAATGGAAAAATAAAGGATTTCCAAATTAGGACAAAGACTCTATAAAAGCAATATGGCACCTAAAAACTAACTGAGCAGAATATGCACTCCCTCTTCCTCTCTGATGAGACCAGCAATGTGTATAAACCCAGAGGTGTATCTAGGTTTTCCTGCACCCAAGGCAAGAATTCAGTTTGGTGCCCCCCTACTATATGTAACTTTAGAGGTTTGAGTAGTGGTCATGTGACCGCTCATATGCAATTTGCAAACTAAGGCTGGAATCACAGTAGAGTATGGCATCCAATGCGATGAGCTGAGTGTCATGCTACTGTGCTCTGATCCTCTCGCATGGGAGAATCACAACACAGGTGCTGAGGACAAAAGTGCAGTCCGATATTTCACACGCACCCATAGACTTGTATGTGTGCGTGTGAGCTGAGTCTCGCTGCCAATCACAGCATGCTGCGATTGTTCTCTCATGGCAAATCGGTCTGAGAAAATAATTGCTGATTTGCACTGCCCTATAGAATAACTTTGGGCTGAATGCTATCCGCTAAAACATTGGATAGTGCTCTGCCATGTTAAACGCTAGTGTGACCCTGGCTTTAAAGTCATGTGGTGACAACAATTTGCTGTAAAAAAAATGTATGAGTTTTATTAGCATTATTTTTTTTCTATGTGCTTAAAGGCTTTTTCGGAAAAAAATGTTATCCTATATCGACGGAGCAGAGGAGCACATGCTCGACCTCTGCTGCATTCATTGTGTATGATACTGACAAAAAAGCCACAAACAGTGCTCGGCTTTCTGTGACAGTCCCATAAACAATGAATGGAGTGAAGGTCAAGCGTTGCTAACTTCTGCTCCATTGAAGATAGAATCATAGAATCGTAGAGTTGGAAGGGACCTCCTGGGCCATTTGGTCCAACCCCCTGCTCAAAGCAGGATTCGCTATATCATCCCAGTCAGATGTCTGTCCAGCCTCTGTTTGAAGACTTCCATTGAAGGAGAACTCACCACTTCTCGTGGCAGCTTGTTCCACTCATTGATCACTCTAACTGTCAAAAAGTTTTCTCTAATATCTAATCTGTGTCTCCTCCCCTTCAGCTTCATCCCATTGCTTCTAGTCTTTCCTTGTGCAAATGAGAATAAAGTTGATCCTTCTACAATGTGACAGCCCTTTAGATATTTGTAGACAGCTATTAAGTCTCCTCTCAGTCTTCTCTTTTGCAAACTAAACATTCCCAAATCCTGCAACCTTTCCTCATAAGACAGGGTTTGCAGACCGGTCACCATTCTGGTCGCTCTTTTCTGAACTTGCTCCAGTTTGTTGATGTCTTTTTTAAAATGTGGTGCCCAAAACTGGACACAATATTTCAGATGAGGTCTGACCAAAGAGGAGTAGAGGGAAATAATGACTTCACGTGATCTAGACTGTATGCTTCTGTTAATACATCCTAGAATTGCATTTGCCTTTTTTGCTGCTGCATCACACTGTTGACTCATATTCAGTCTGTGATCTATTAGTATACCCAAGTCTTTTTCACATGTGCTGTCACTTAGCCCTATTCCTCCCATTCTGTATATGCTTTTTTCATTTTTATTGCCCAGATGTAGTACTTTGCATTTCTCCCTGTTAAAAACCAGTCTGTTAGTTGCTGCCCACTTCTCCAGTTTATTTAAATCTTTTTGAATCCTCTCTCTCTCTTCTCTAGTATTAGCTATCCCTCCTAGCTTTGTGTCATCAGCAAATTTAATCAGTTTACCCTCAATTCCTTCATCTAAATCGTTGATAAAGATGTTGAACAATACAACGTCTTGGGATGCCTGAGCATCAATTTTGGGATCACTGGGGATCCCAGCAGTAGGACCCTCTGGGATCATAAAGTTATTATTATTATTTATTATTATAGAGCCATTCATTCCATGGTGCTTTACATATGAGGAGGGTATAAATAATAAATGCAAGTACAGTAATCTTAAACAATATAAGTAACGACTGGTACAGGAGGAGAGAGGACCCTGCCCGTGAGGGCTCACAAGTTATTTCATATCCTGTTTTTTGGGGGGGAGAGGGAGGTAGAATTAGAGGGTAGGGGGTAAAGAAGGGAGTGGACAGAATAACCCTTTAATGCATTTATTTATATCTTGCAAAAGCGTCATTTTATACAAGGAGTGATGGAAGATCACTCATCACAGAATTTCCTCCTTTCCTTGCAGTTGGAAAGCTCCGTCACTGCCCGAGGGTGATCCAGAGTCACGTAAACACGACACTCCCCCAGGACTATTACCACACTAGCCACACATCACTAATACACTACACACAATGCACAAATACACCTTTGGCATGGAGCACACTTCACATCACAGTGCATTTTTTGATCTTTTAAAATTCTGTCAAGCACCTGTGGGTTAAAAATGCATACCACACTCTTAGATCAGTTTATTGAGGGTTTTAGCTTCCAAAATGGGGTCACTTTCTGGGCCTTTTTTTTCTGTTTTGTCACCTAAAGAACTCGGTAAATGTGACATGGTGTCCACAATCTGTTCAAGACAAATTGACACTCCTTTCTTTCCGAAGTCTGTCATGTGCCTAAATATCAATTTTTTTTACATATGTGATATTGCTACATTCTGGAGCAGATGTGTAACATAATACATGATGCATCTTCTTCTATTATCCTTGTAAAAATGAAAAACTTAAATCGAACGAAACATTTTTGTTGAATTTTTCATTTGTGCGTCCCAATTTTATACACTTTTGTGAAGCACTTGTGGGTCTAAAACAGTCACTACAGTATAGATTCCAAAATGAAGGTAGTTAATGCTGTTTTGGCTCCTCAGCAAGGGCTTTGGTAAAGCAATATGGTGTTAGCAATCTATTCCAGCCAAAATTGCACTCCAAAAGTCAAACACCATACAAGCCATGGTATGGCCGTAGGAAAAATAAAAGTAGTATGTGGTCTCTTCGACTGGTTTCACATTTGCGTTTTTTTGCGCTGTATTTTAGCGCTAAAAAGCACATGCGCTTTTTTTTCCTATATTTTGCATGGGATGCGCTTATGTGCGCATACACATGCGTTTGTATGCGTTTTTACGCGCATGCGTTTTTTTGTGGTGTGCTCTCGGGCGCACAAAATGCATCCTGTTGCATTTTTTGGGCGTCCGACTTGCCTCAAAAAAAGCATGTGCGCACAATGCGTTTTTTTACAGCAAGACACCCATTATAAGTCTATGGGTGCGCATATGTGCGCACTGGCATGCTCATGTATGCGTTTTTTTGCGCATGCATTTTTTTGTTGACCATTGGTTAGACAATGGAAATTAGGGGTTTGGGTTAGAGTTAGGGTTAGTTAAGGGGTTTAGGGTTAGGGTTTGGGTTAGGGTTAGTATGGTTTGGTTAAGGGTTAGGGTTTAGAGTTAGTTAGGGTTTAGGGTTAGGGTTAGGGTTTTGGTTAGGGTTAGTAGGGTTTGGTTAAGGGTTAGGGTTAGGGTTAGTATGGTTTGGTTAAGGGTTAGGGTTAGGGTATGGTTTGGTTAAGGGTTAGGGTTAGTAAAGTCATGGTTTGGGTTAGTGTGAGGGGCCAACTAATGTTGGAAAAAAACGCAAATGAGGTAAAAACGCACTGAAAACGCATACAAATGAATTAAAACACTGCGTTTTTTCCATGCATGCGCATAAAAATGCTTGAAAAAAACGCATTTGTATGCGTTTGTATGTGTTTTTTCCATGCGATTTTTTTGCGGGAAAAACGAGCTGCAAAAAAAGCAAGTGTGAAAGTAGCCTTCTGGAGGTGTCATTGTGTTCAAGAAAAATTGTATAACAAACTATGGGGTTAATAAACTCAATGAAAGGTGTTTATACTAGCGCTCCCGCTGTCAGTACACAAAAACTCTGTATACAGATTTGCATATACTAAAAGCATGAACTGCTTATGTGCTGATTAAAATTAATAACCTATATTATGCATGAGTGGATATATGCTAATGTGCTGAGGTGTGAAAAGAAAAGGGGGAGACAGGGCGCTTCCAATGCGTAGGTCTGTAAGGAAAGTAGATGAGTGCACAGCAAGTGTTAGGCTCACCTGATAGGGTTGTGAGAGTCGCAACACCTATAATCGCATAAAACAGCTGCAGCAGTCTGCACGAGGTCCAAGGACTTGGTACAAAGAGAAGGCTGGTAGTGCAATAAGAGACTGCGCTGCTGTGGTAGAGTTCAAGGTAACTTTATTGCCAACGCGTTTCCTGAGCCAGTCCCAGCTCACTTCATCAGGGCATGTTATAGAAGTTCATTGCAGGGGTATATATATACATAAAAAAAAAAAAAAGGGGGGAGGCGCCAAGAAAGGTGACACGTCAGCATGGATACATATACATGAATCATACAAAACAATAAAACTTTATTACAACCATATTAAAAACGATGTTTAAAATGCCATAAAAAGAGTGTTGGTATAAAAAACGTGATTAAAAAATAAAAAGACACGGGGGGGGATCACGAGGTAAAAGATTAAAAAAATGGCTCGCGAGTCCTGGGGTGGATTAGAACTTGCCTCAGAGGATATAACTCATGGAATTAGTCCACTATGCTACATGTGAAACTGGAAAGTAAGGAGAAAATGGTTAAAATCATGTGTAAATAGCTAAAACTAGTCTCAAATATCTTTTTTCTAGGTGGAGAAAAGAGAAGAACAACAAGAAGAAACTCCCTGGAATAGGTGATATAAAAATGGTTAAAAATTGAGTGTTAAGACATAATAAAAATAAAAAAAATAAAAAAAAAAAAAATCATGAGTGAAAAAAAAAAAAAAAAAAAATGCATAATTTTTTTCTTTAAAAACCGAAGATCATGATATAAAGGAATTGAAAGGATAAGATATTAAAACACAAGGTCAAAATAAAATCAATAAAAAACATCATTGATGATATTAAGACCATTGGGCTCAATAGATTTGAGTTTGTAGATCCAAAAAACTTCCTTTCTGCATAGTGACTGAAACCTATTGGGGATGTGGTCTGGTATGTGATCAATGGGATAAATGGTGGCTTTACTGAAATCTCTGGAATGTGTGGTGTCAAAGTGTCATGAAAGTCAATGTTTTTGGAAGCCTATTTTCTTATTGTGATGGTGTGAATTCATGCGACAATGTAGTGCTTGTGTAGTGTGACCTACATACAATCTGGGACAAGGACAGGAAATGACATATATAACATGAGAGGAATGACAAGTGAGGTGGAATTTGAGGGGAAATTTTGCAAGTGTAATGGGGTGGACAAACACAGACGTGCAGTGTGAAATGGTATGACAGCAAGCACAATTAGGACGGTGACACTTATAAATCCCTGGTGATGAAATGGTATGGGTAGTAGGCTTCTGGGGTAGAAGTCTACTTGGAGCCAGAATATTCTTTAATGACCTGGCCTTTCGGAAGGTGATAGCAGGTTTGTCTGGAAGGACCCCATTAAGTATGGGGTCCTTCTTAATGATGGGCCATAAATTATTTAGAACATCTCTTATCCTGTTCTGTTGTGAACTGAATGTTGTAATAAAATTTGTTCTAAAGAGTTCAGCATCATCTTTCTTTTGTTTAGCCAGAGATTTGCTGAGGAGAATATTCTGATTAAAATTTTTAAAAACATTATCACATGTAGAACTAATGAGTTTTTTGGGATACCTCTGAGCAAGGAACCTTTCCCTCAGGACCTCGGATTGTGTGTTAAAATCCTCATCATTAGTGCAGTTCTTTCTTATCCTTTGGAACTGATTGTGAGGAATATTAAAAAGCCATTTTGTGTAGTGTCCACTCTTAAAATGTACATAACTATTAGAATCCACCTCTTTAAATAACTTTTTACTGCAAATCTTGGAATCCCTGATGAAAAATGTGATGTCTAAAAAATCCATGGACTGATTATTAACATGTGGGGTAAAAGTCAAGCCCCATGGATTATTCTGGATGGAACAAATAAGAGCACCCACATCTAAAACGTCATTGTCCCAGATTAAGAACAGGTCATCAATGTATCTTCTGTATAAAATGATGCCTTTATTAAAAGTCTCATTGGTGATAAAATTTTGTTCAAAGACCCCCATAAAAAGATTTGCATACGTAGGTGCTACTCGTGATCCCATAGCGGTCCCACATGTCTGGTGATAAAATTCCCCCAGAAAAGTAAAAAAGTTATTATGCAAAATAAAATCCATCCCTTTGTAGATAAAAGCTTTTTGTGCAACAGATAAACGAATGTGTGATAAAAGGAACCTGTTAAAACATTCAAGACCCAACTCATGTTCAATGTTTGTATATAAAGCAGATACATCAAATGAAATAAAATAATAAGAGTCTTTCCATAACACATCATGAACCAGATACTGAAGTGGTGAACCTTATCAATGATAGAAGGAAATCTGCTTCCTTCCCACTCCCCTTCTTTAATTCTCCCTGTTCCTCTCCTACCCCTACCACATCTGCTCTAATAGTCCTTGATTGTCAGGAACCTGAAGTTTCTCCTGACACTCCAGATCTCTTGGATCTCTCTATCCATCCCACTGATGAGACCTTACCTTCTACCATTCCTGAAAAAATTGTAATAGACAACTCCACTGCAGGATCTTCAGTTGCTGTCTCTTTTTTACCTGCAGCACTGAATCCTGCACAGAAAACACCCAAAAAGAACAACATAACCCATTTTTTTCAAAAGGTCCAACAAAAACGAAAAAATCCTTTAGAGGATGCAGAGGAAAGGGAATTGAGAAAAAAAGGCAAAAACGATCATTAACACAATCTAAATCTAATATCTTCAACCTTTCCTCCCATGTTCTTTCCTCTGAAGAAATCAGTCTACTGAATAAAGGTTTGTCTTTTTGCCCCACGTCCAGGAGTGATGGATTTGATTTGTTTTTGGACACCCAAAGATTTATCAGGAAAATCACACTCCTCAGACACTTTGAGATAAAAAAATCTCTTCCTCCCACTAATGGGGTTAATTCTACTGATTCCTCCTTCCACTTGGATGTGAAAGGCAAATCCACCTTTTACCCTGTGGAAAGTAAAGGCCACCATCTAGAAACTTTCTCTGATCTACTTCTAGACCAGTTGAAAGATCTAGATAAGGAGCATACCTCTATCAACAAAAATCTTACTAATAGGGAGCAGTCAGCATTGACTAAGCTTGAGAAAAACTGCAATATTATCATCAAATCTGCTGATAAAGGCGGTGGTATTGTAATACAGGACAGGAAAGACTATGTGCAGGAATCCTACAGGATTTTATCTGACACCAATTTTTATGAAAAACTCCCCCACAATCCCATCCCTTCTGCCACCATTGCTTATAACCTTTTAATCAATGAAGCTTTTACTGAAGGAACCATCAATGATCAAGAGAAGAAATTTCTGGTCAATAAAAATCCATCCACTCCCTTCATTTAACATCTTCCTAAAATACATAAATCTACAATCAACCCCACAGGTAGACCCATAATTTCTGGCATAGGGTCCCTTACAAGTAACTTGTCCTTTTTTATTGACCGAATAATGCAACACCATGTTCTCTTGTTACCCAGCCACCTGAAGGACTCCACTGAATTGATTAATCTGGTTCATGATGTGTTATGGAAAGACTCTTATTATTTTATTTCATTTGATGTATCTGCTTTATATACAAACATTGAACATGAGTTGGGTCTTGAATGTTTTAACAGGTTCCTTTTATCACACATTCGTTTATCTGTTGCACAAAAAGCTTTTATCTACAAAGGGATGGATTTTATTTTGCATAATAACTTTTTTACTTTTCTGGGGGAATTTTATCACCAGACATGTGGGACCGCTATGGGATCACGAGTAGCACCTACGTATGCAAATCTTTTTATGGGGGTCTTTGAACAAAATTTTATCACCAATGAGACTTTTAATAAAGGCATCATTTTATACAGAAGATACATTGATGACCTGTTCTTAATCTGGGACAATGACGTTTTAGATGTGGGTGCTCTTATTTGTTCCATCCAGAATAATCCATGGGGCTTGACTTTTACCCCACATGTTAATAATCAGTCCATGGATTTTTTAGACATCACATTTTTCATCAGGGATTCCAAGATTTGCAGTAAAACATTTTTTAAAGAGGTGGATTCTAATAGTTATGTACATTTTAAGAGTGGACACTACACAAAATAGCTTTTTAATATTCCTCACAATCAGTTCCAAAGGATAAGAAAGAACTGCACTAATGATGAGGATTTTAACACACAATCCGAGGTCCTGAGGGAAAGGTTCCTTGCTCAGAGGTATCCCAAAAAACTCATTAGTTCTACATGTGATAATGTTTTTTAAAATTTTAATCAGAATATTCTCCTCAGCAAATCTCTGGCTAAACAAAAGAAAGATGATGCTGAACTCTTTAGAACAAATTTTATTACAACATTCAGTTCACAACAGAACAGGATAAGAGATGTTCTAAATAATTTATGGCCCATCATTAAGAAGGACCCCATACTTAATGGGGTCCTTCCAGACAAACCTGCTATCACCTTCCGAAAGGCCAGGTCATTAAAGAATATTCTGGCTCCAAGTAGACTTCTACCCCAGAAGCCTACTACCCATACCATTTCATCACCAGGGATTTATAAGTGTCACCGTCCTAATTGTGCTTGCTGTCATACCATTTCACACTGCACGTCTGTGTTTGTCCACCCCATTACACTTGCAAAATTTCCCCTCAAATTCCACCTCACTTGTCATTCCTCTCATGTAATATATGTCATTTCCTGTCCTTGTCCCAGATTGTATGTAGGTCGCACTACACAAGCACTACATTGTCGCATGAATTCACACCGTCACAATATCAAAATAGGCTTCCAAAAACATTGACTTTCATGACACTTTGACACCACACATTCCAGAGATTTCAGTAAAGCCACCATTTATCCCATTGATCACATACCAGACCACATCCCCAATAGGTTTCAATCACTATGCAGAAAGGAAGTTTTTTGGATCTACAAACTCAAATCTATTGAGCCCAATGGTCTTAATATCATCAATGATGTTTTTTATTGATTTTATTTTGACCTTGTGTTTTAATATCTTATCCTTTCAATTCCTTTATATCATGATCTTCGTTTTTTAAAGAAAAAAATTATGCATTTTTTTTTTTCACCCATTAATTTTTTTTTTTACATATTTTTTATTTATTTTTTTTTATTTTTGTTATGTCTTAACACTCAATTTTTGACCATTTTTATATCACCTATTCCAGAGAATTTCTTCTTGTTCTTGTTCTCTTTTCTCCACCTAGAAAAAAGATATTTGAGACTAGTTTTAGCTATTTACACATGATTTTAACCATTTTCTCCTTACTTTCCAGTTTCACATGTAGCATAGTGGACTAATACCATGAGTTATATCCGCTGAGGCAAGTTCTAATCCACCCCAGGACTCGAGAGCCATTTGTTTAATCTTTTACCTCGTGATCCCCCCCCGTGTCTTTCTATTTTTTTATCACGTTTTTTATACCAACACTCTTTTTATGGCATTTTAAACATCGTTTTTAACATGGTTGTAATAAAGTTTTATTGTTTTGTATGATTCATGTATATGTATCCATGCTGACGTGTCACCTTTCTTGGCGCCTCCCCTTTTTTTTTTTTTTCTATGTGTATATATATCCCTGCAATGAACTTCTGTAACATGCCCTGATGAAGTGAGCTGGGACTGGCTCAGGAAACGCGTTGGCAATAAAGTTACCTTGAACTCTACCACAGCAGCGCAGTCTCTTATTGCACTACCAGCCTTCTCTTTGTACCAATGTGCTGAGGTAAAATACAGTGAAGGAAATAAGTATTTGATCTCTTGCTGATTTTGTAAGTTTGCCCACTGACAAAGACATGAACAGTCTTTAATTTTAAGGGTAGGTTATTTTTAACATTGAGAGATAGAATATTAAAAATAAAATCCAGAAAATTATATTGTATAAATTATATAACTTTATCTACATTTTGCAGTGAGAAATAAGTATTTGATCCCTCTGGCAAACAAGACTTAATACTTGGTGGCAAAACCCTTGTTGGCAAGAACAGCAGTCAGACATTTTTTGTAATTGATGGTGAGGTTTGTGAATATTTTAGGAGGAATTTTGATCCACTCCTCTTTGTAGATCATCTCTAAATCATTAAGATTTTGAGGCTGTCGCTTGGCAACTCGGAGCTTTAACTCCCTCCATAAGTTTTCTATGGGATTAAGGTCTGGAGACTGGCTGGGCCACTCCGTAACATTAACGTGCTTCTTTTTGAGCCACTCCTTTGATGCCGTGCCTGTATGATTTTGGTCATTGTCTTGCTGGAAGACCCAACCATGACCCATTTTTAATGTCCTGGTGGAGGAAAGGAGGTTGTCACTGTAAATAAGATTAATGCATCAATCAGACCTGAAGGTATGAGTCCAAAGAGTCCCATTCTGATCTGTAAGTGTGATTCTTCTATGCAGGGAGACAACCTCAAAGTCAATGCCAGTAAACAGCCATGGATTTTCTCCGTTCTTAACTGGGTGAATGGATCAACCAAAGTCAGTGGTGCTATCAATGCTCAATGCGCCAGGCCAAATACAGTATATCTTGAATTAGGACATGATTTTATGGCTGTGCCTGTAGCGGAAGAGGAGTCTGGAGTTTGGAGAAAATGAGCGAGCAGCAAGGAAAGTGCCTGGATAGAAGTCCGTAGCTGGTGACGTCACTACAGCATAGGGTGGCAGTTTTTTTGCATAGTGGGAGGCTTCATCCAGCGTGACCGGCCTGAACGTTGAGCATTCATAGCACCATGGACTTTTGTTGATCCACTCACCCAGCAGAGAGTAAAAAAAGATCAATATGTATCTACTGGCATTGACTTCGATGATATCTCCCTACATAGAGGAATCACACTCAGAGATCGGAATGGGACTCTTTGGACTCATACCTTCAGGTCTGATTGCAGCAATCATCTTATTTATTTTCCCTCGGTACATTAGTGCATATCCTCTCATACATAAATTACGGGATTAATTTTCTCATTTTTAACCCTTTGTGAAAATGAAAAATTTTTTTGTAAAGCAATAGTCTTGTGAACAAAGTTCATATTTTATTTTTGCAACGCAATTTTCTAAACTTTATTAAATTGCCCTACTTGTTTGCAGGATGTGAAGAATAAAAAAATACTGTTATGAAGGTGCTGTACTGAAGTATACCACAAAACAATACATTCACAGTCCCACTGACGATACAGGTGCAAAACTTCACTGTATCATTTGAATTTTTGGAATACAATTTACAGATGACCTTAGCACTGCCGTAGAGCACAATCAGAATAAGGCCATGATCAAATGTTCATTATTTTACATCAGTATTTGTAAGCCAAAACAAAGGGTGGGTGATAAATGTAGAAGTGGTGATGTGTTTCTATTACTTTTCCTCTGATTTTTCCACTAACGATTTTGGCTTGCAAATAATTATGTTAAATACTGACCAAATACTGAACGTGTGAACGTAGCCGTAGGCTTTTTCTATCCCTAAGTATAATGAGCTGTTCGTTCTGACTTCTTATTCCCAAACTGTAAAACCTTAAAGTTTAGGCAGACCCTCATCTTTTTTAGTGGCTATGATAATCCTTCTAGATTGGCTGCCCTAGGCCATGTTATATGATAGCTGCAAGGCAAAATAGGGAAGCCCATAGCCTGACATCATTAACCTACTATCTTGCTGCTGCAGTCTTCATCAGAGCATGAAATGACACCGGCAATTTAAATAATAAATTGTTTGAATTTGTTGGGATCTATGTACCGTACTTCAAGAAATTTCAGTGGAAGTCAGTCCGCAGAAGATCCATTCGCTCATCTCCAGCTGCAACATTTCTGGTAACTGTTGCTTAGTCTTCTACATTGGCTTGAATTTTGTCCCCTCCCTCACTGTAAAACACCTTTAACTCTGTTATGTTGGTGTATTTTCTCCCATAAAATGCTTGCTCCAGGTCCTTCCGCAATATTCTATGGGATGGCCGTTTCAAAACCTTAACTTTATTCCTCTTCAATCATTCTTTTTTAGACCAACTTTTGTGCTTTGGGTCATTGACTTGCTACATAGCTCATGTTCTACTGACATTCAGCTTATGGACAGAAATCCTGACATTTTCCTTGAAATTTTTTGGTATAATACAAAATTCAAAATTCATTGTTCTCTCAAAGCAAAATAGGCCAGAACCATGATGTTTTGTGATGAAATGATTTTGGTAGATCTCTGTTCTTTAAAGGGTTTTCGCTACCTCATCTGAGAGCAGCATAATGTATGAAAAGAGGCCCTGAATCCAATGATGCATAACTTAGTTTACTGGGTGCAGCATGGTGTGTATGTTCAACAAGTCTCTCTCAGGGGGCCAAACGTGTGGTACCACCTTAATATACTGTACATTATAGTAAAAGCAGGTTTTAGAAAGAAATCAATATGATTTTATCAAGACATGTAATATAGGTCAATGGCAATGCATAAAAGATAAATCAATCTTAATAGTGTTTGAGCCAATCAAAATATATTAATTACATCATTTATATAATACTAGATGTGGGCCCGATGCTATCGCAATGGAAGGGCAATGACATCACGATGGGGGCAGCTTTGTGGCACTGGGGGTAGTGGCCCACCCACCTCCGTGCAGTCATAGCCGGCAGGAAAGATGGTGTTTTGCGGCCTGTGCTGGAGATGGGGTGCGGCACCACCAGAGGGCACCTGCACCCCATCTCCAGCACAGACTTTCCTGCCGGCTGTGACTGCACGGAGGTGTGTGGGCAGGCAGCGGGGGGGGATCCGGCGCGTGTAGTCAGGCGGCGGGTCCTGGCGGAGGTCTGGCGGTGGCTGCATCCCTCTCATTACTACCCCCTCATTATACTCCCTTCATTATACCCCTCTCGTTATACCCCCTCTTTACACCCCCCTCATTATACCCCTCTCACAGCTGGCAGGAAAGACAGTGTTTTGAGGCCTGTGCTGAAGATGGGGTGCGGCACCACCAGAGGGCGCCAGCACCCCATCTCAGCACAGGCCGCAAGCCGCAGTCTTTCCTGCTGGCTGTGATTGCACGGAGGTGGGTGGGCAGGCAGCGGCAGGATCACTTGGGTATATGGCAGTCGGCGTACTTCCGGTGCAGCGTGGTGGATTGTGGGATTAGAGGACATCCAGACGGAAGTGGATGACGGACAATTTAAAGCAATTATATAAATAGAAGACATGTTATTTATTAGTAATGCCAAGATGCTTCCCTATAATATATTTTTTGATATGGTCTTCTGTTTTGGGTCCCCAATGACATGCCTACTTGCATAATTCTGTGGTTAATTGAAATTTACTAGCAGAAGTCAGAATACAACAAGTAAATCAAATATATACTTACACGATACGTCAGCACCATGTGACAAATAATAATAATAATAATAAATTTTATTTCTATAGCGCCGACATATTCCGCAGCACTTTACATTTCAGAGGGGATTTGTACAGACAATAGACATTACAGCATAACAATAATCACATAGATCATAACAGATACCAAGAGGAATGAGGGCCCTAGAGGAATGAATACATGAACTACAGTATTGCAGCGAATATTAAAAACGTAAAAGGCACTTAGTAAAAGGCACTGCACTAATTAATACATGATCTGCAATATTTCTGCAAATGTTAAAAATGTAAAAGGTACTTGTGTAGCATTTTTTGATCAAAGAGCACAAAAGCCATCCAACACATCAAGGTGACCTTTTAATATGGATGATCCCAATCCAATAAAGGTCTTATAAAGCAAAAAAGTAAAAATAAAACTCAAATATATATAATTTACCAACGGCGCTAGTGTGCAGGGTTGATTCAGCAGCGAGTAAGAAACCCCCACACCACCAGGGGTGAAAATAAACAATTTAAACAAAATGATACTCGCGCTGTGAATCAATGGAGAATAAAAATATATATATATATACAGTGGGGCAAAAAAGTATTTAGTCAGTCAGCAATAGTGCAAGTTCCACCACTTAAAAAGATGAGAGGCGTCTGTAATTTACATCATAGGTAGACCTCAACTATGGGAGACAAACTGAGAAAAAAAAAATCCAGAAAATCACATTGTCTGTTTTTTTTTCATTTTATTTGCATATTATGGTGGAAAATAAGTATTTGGTCAGAAACAAGCAATCAAGATTTCTGGCTCTCACAGACCTGTAACTTCTTCTTTAAGAGTCTCCTCTTTCCTCCACTCATTACCTGTAGTAATGGCACCTGTTTAAACTTGTTATCAGTATAAAAAGACACCTGTTCACACCCTCAAACAGTCTGACTCCAAACTCCACTATGGTGAAGACCAAAGAGCTGTCAAAGGACACCAGAAACAAAATTGTAGCCCTGCACCAGGCTGGGAAGACTGAATCTGCAATAGCCAACCAGCTTGGAGTGAAGAAATCAACTGTGGGAGCAATAATTAGAAAATGGAAGACATACAAGACCACTGATAATCTCCCTCGATCTGGTGCTCCACGCAAAATCCCACCCCGTGGGGTCAGAATGATCACAAGAACGGTGAGCAAAAATCCCAGAACCACGCGGGGGGACCTAGTGAATGAATTGCAGAGAGCTGGGACCAATGTAACAAGGCCTACCATAAGTAACACACTATGCCACCATGGACTCAGATCCTGCAGTGCCAGACGTGTCCCACTGCTTAAGCCTGTACATGTCCGGGCCCGTCTGAAGTTTGCTAGAGAGCATTTGGATGATCCAGAGGAGTTTTGGGAGAATGTCCTATGGTCTGATGAAACCAAACTGGAACTGTTTGGTAGAAACACAACTTGTCGTGTTTGGAGGAAAAAGAATACTGAGTTGCATCCATCAAACACCATACCTACTGTAAAGCATGGTGGTGGAAACATCATGCTTTGGGGCTGTTTCTCTGCAAAGGGGCCAGGACGACTGATCCGGGTACATGAAAGAATGAATGGGGCCATGTATCGTGAGATTTTGAGGGCAAACCTCCTTCCATCAGCAAGGGCATTGAAGATGAAACGAGGCTGGGTCTTTCAACATGACAATGATCCAAAGCACACCGCCAGGGCAACGAAGGAGTGGCTTCGTAAGAAGCATTTCAAGGTCCTGGAGTGGCCTAGCCAGTCTCCAGATCTCAACCCTATAGAAAACCTTTGGAGGGAGTTGAAAGTCCGTGTTGCCAAGCGAAAAGCCAAAAACATCACTGCTCTAGAGGAGATCTGCATGGAGGAATGGGCCAACATACCAACAACAGTGTGTGGCAACCTTGTGAAGACTTACAGAAAACGTTTGACCTCTGTCATTGCCAACAAAGGATATATCACAAAGTATTGAGATGAAATTTTGTTTCTGACCAAATACTTATTTTCCACCATAATATGCAAATAAAATGAAAAAAAAAACAGACAATGTGATTTTCTGGATTTTTTTTTCTCAGTTTGTCTCCCATAGTTGAGGTCTACCTATGATGTAAATTACAGACGCCTCTCATCTTTTTAAGTGGTGGAACTTGCACTATTGCTGACTGACTAAATACTTTTTTGCCCCACTGTATATATATATAGCTACCTGTAGGATCAAGGCAATAAACTCATAAGCATTAGATGTTAGAAGATACTGAGTATTGATGGATCAGACTACAAAAAGACAAAGCAAAACATAAGTTTTAAATCTGAAAATGCAAAGTCATATAAAAAAAAAAGAGAAAAAGTGTGAAGTGTCTGGGTTAGACTCTAGTGACTAAGAGCATGGTCGGTATTGCATTCTAATAGTTAATTAAAAAACATCATCTGTTTGTACTAGCTATTCATTGCTGAGCCAAGGGTATTTAACCCCACCGAGTGCATGATGAGCCATCCCTGAGGAAGGAATCCGTGCTATTCCGAAACTAGTTGGAATTTTGGCTCAAGCAGCACTCTTGTTATCAGACATCACATGACTGCACGCCTCACATGATCTGGATTATCATCGCAGGTCCTGCTGCACTCACACCACGCTGACCGCGGGTGTCTACAATCTATAATGCGGCTGGTATGCTGACCGCCGTTCGACTGTGTCTACTTTGGTGAGTGATCATCTATGCTCTTTTCCCTGCTCTCACGCCATTCACGCGGGATCTATCACTATCGGAGAATTATCGGACGTTTGCCTGCACCTGGAGCCTGTTACCGGCCGGAACAGAGCTCAGTGTTTTATTTGTTTTTTATCTACTGATTGAGAGACTTCCTAAACGATTAGCAAGTATAAGCCGCTGGCTTCTACCACTTAAAAGTCCGCTATCAGCGGTGCATCTACTGCTTAAAAGTCTGTTCACATTAGTGAACCACCGGGCGTTTCCCACTGCACTCCTATTCAGAGGTAATAGTCACAGTGGGGGTATGTGCAAGGTACACTTATAGCACTTTATGGTTCCCCCAGTGTGTTTGTTTCTGTTTTTATTTATGTCTGCATAGTTAGTTTTTATCTACTGATTGAGAGACTTCCTAAACGATTAGCAAGTATATGCCACTGGCTTCTACTGCTTAAAAGTCCGCTCACAGCGGTGGATCTACTGCTTAAAAGTCTGTTCACATTAGTGAACCACCGGGCGTTTCCCACTGCACTCCTATTCAGAGGTGATAGTCACAGTGGGGGTATGTGCAAGTTACATTTATAGCACTTTATGGTTCCCCCAGTGTGTTTGTTTTCTGTTTTTATTTATGTTTGTACTAGATTATGGCCCGATGCTATCGCATCGGGAGGATGCGATAGCATCACACCTCTTGCCATGTTAACCCTCAACACACACACTCCTCTCACCTTTCACCATCTCCACTCACTCTTTCACTCCACATACGACCCCTTCTCTCACTCCGTCTCTCATACTCACGCCGTCATCGCCACTGCTCCACGATCCCCGACATCTTCCGCCGGCGCCATCCTGGATCCAGACATTGTCCACGCCGGCGACATGTCCTTGCAGCGGCGCCATCTTGAGTATCGTGAAATCCCACGATACTCAAGATGGCGTCGCCGGAAGAACATGTCGCCGGCGTGGACGACGTCGGGATCCACAATGGCGTCGGCGAAATCTTGCGAGTTTTCGCCGACGCCATTTAGAATCCCGACGTCGTCCATCACTTAGGGTACCGTTGCACTTAGCGATGCACCAGCGATCCCGACAACGATATGGATCGCTGGTGCATCACTAAGTGGTCGCTAGTGAGCTGCCACACAGGCAGATCTCACCAGCGACATAGCAGGGGTCGGGGTCGCTACTTACATGTCAGATGCGGCGATCCTGATGTCCTCCCGCCGCGTCCACGCGTCGCTCGTCGGTGCCACAGGAAGCCCAGCAGAGAGCCCGACGAGAAATGGTCCAGAACGTTCTCGCGCGACCAGCGATGAGCAGCGGGGGAGCCAGTCGGAGGTAAGTATCAGAGATAGCGATATCGCTAGCAATATCACTGCTACGTCACAAAATCAGTGACATTACAGCGATATTGCTAGCGATATCGCTATGTGTAATGGGGGCTTTAAGGGTCATTGTCGGACAAGGAGGCAGGCACTGAAAGAAAATGAGCATATACCCTACAGCAATTAAATAAGTAAATTGTAGTCCCAATAGCAAAGGGTACTTAATTAAAGCTAAGCAAAGCCAAAGAAATGAGCTAGACTGTAAGATGGCATACCAAAGTATAAGAATATTTTCACATTGTGGCCACTTCACAGACCAGAAAAAAAATCAAAAAACAAAATGAATATATAACCTACCTCAAGTAAATAAGTAAACAGTGCATGTAAGTAACATAGAGTGCTAAGTTAATGCTATTTTGAATTAAAGCATAGGCTTCATGCCACCACCACAAGATGTACCCATCGGGATGGTATAAACCTGTCTCTAGTATTAAAACCTTAAATTGTGTCAAATAATCTCAATGTGAATAAGGGCAGAGCATAACACGGTCCCTACTGGGATTTCTATCCATGGGAAGGTATACATATTAAATACTTTACTCAGAGACGGGGGCCATGCCCCTGTTTGTACAAAGTATAAGAGACTACAGCAAAACCACAGAAATGAGACGGACTATAAGCTGGTATCCATGGAAAGTGTAAGATCATGTTCTCACTGTGGCCATTTCACAGACCAAATCCAAGAAAAAAAATGAGCACATAGTCTACAGCAAGTGAATTGTAATGGAACATGTAAATAACATAGGATACTTAGTTAACAGTATTTTGATTTTATAAAAAAGCATAAAAGCTATCACACCATAACAGGGTGTGCACATCAGGACAGTCCTAACCTGTCTCTAGTATTTAAACTTTGACTTGTGTCAAATGACTTCAGTGTGAATAAGGGCAGAACAGCAGCCTCTGACTAGCTTGATAAAGACCCACCAGTAACATTGACTCTTGGGGTCCACTGTTCAGCTACATGTAAAAATAGCTTTACCCTAATACACACAAATTCACAAATTTATTTTTGCTTCTATATAATATTAATTCAGCTAGCTTGTTTAATGAATGATTAAATACATTTTCTGTAAATTGTGAATCAAGTGGATTGGCACTACTTATTAGCAGTCCTTCACAGGGGCCCACCAGAGGATTCTCCTGTTCTCCTGTGGGCCAGTCTGAGCCTGAAAAGCAGAACAGGGTCCTGATTGAGACACTCATCCATAGGAAGCTATGCATATTAAATACTTAACTCAGAAAGGGGGACCATGCCCCTGTTTGTACAAAGTACAAGAAATTACAGCAAAACCAAAGAAATGAGCTGGACTAAACCTTATCCCACTTAGTCGTGGTGGGATGGCTTTATGCTTTTTGATTAAGATAGTTGGTCAACTAAGTTCCATATGTAATTTAGAAGTACTATTACAATTTAATTATTTACTTGTTGTAGGGTATATGCTCATTTCTTTTTTTATTTTTCTTTCTTCGGTTTCGCCTGTGAAGTTGCCACAGTGTGAACATGCTCTTACACTTTGCTTATAATCCAGCTCATTTATTTGGCTTCATAAATGACACATCGTTGAATTCAATGTTTTAACCCCTACCTCAAGATGTCCTTAGATTACATAGCAAAAACCAGCAGAGAGATTGCCTTAAAATAAAACAGGTCACCCACTCACATCTGATTGTCATCCTATTGAAAACACAAGACTCTCATTTCACCTTTAAATTATCTCCTAATCCTAAAGTTTAACACACTTTTGTCATTCACACAGGCATTTAGTATTACATCACCTCCCTACTTTAAAAAATGGCAAAGTTTAAAGGGCCTTTCACACTAAGCGATATCGCTATCAATATCGCTATAACTTGTGACGTTATAGCGATATTGCTAGCGATATAGCTGTGTCTGATACTTACCTACGACCCGCTCCCCCGCTGGTTATCGCTGATCACGCGAGAACGTCCTGGACTGTTTCTCGTCGTCAGCTTCCTGTGGAGAGATGGGCGACGAGCGTGGAGCCGGGCGGGAGGACGCAGGATCGCCTAGTGTGACTGGTAAGGCCTCTTTCACACTTCCGTTTTTGACCATCAGTCAAAATCCGCCAGGTTTTGAAAAAAACGGATCCGCCATTGTTTTTGAGGATCCGTTTTTTCCCCATTGAGTTGCATTACTGGCGGATCTTGACGGATGGCCATCCGTTGGATCCATTTTTGTGAGGATCCGCCACATTTTTTGCGTCTGCCGGCATGCCTGGACGGACCTTGCAATGTTTTTTTTTGTTGTTGGATCCGCATTTTCCATAGCGCATGCCCGGAGAAAGGAAGTCAGGCAGAAAATTAACCCTGAAATCATTTCTGGCGGACAAAAAAAATTCTCTCTCTCTCTTTCTCTCTTTCTCTCTCTCTCTTTCTCTCTCTCTCTTTTTCTCTCTCTCTTTTTCTCTCTCTCTTTTTCTCTCTCTCTTTTTCTCTCTCTCTCTTTTTCTCTCTTTCTCTCTTTCCCCAGCGGTTCCTTTAAAATTCTTCATTCTGCGGATCCGTCAAAAATCGGATCCTGCTGCATCCGTTCACATCAGTTAGGAACGGATCCGCTTTTCCACCTTTTTGGCGGATTTTAACTGACACAAAAAACTGAAGTGTGAAAGAGGCCTAAGTAGCGACCCCCCGTCCCCAGCGATGTCACTGGTGAGATCTGCCTGTGTGGCAGCTCACTAGCGACCACTTAGCTTATCTTTATCAACTTTTAGTAATTGTTTGAAATTTTGATAAAGTTTTAGGTCACAATTATTCAGAAATATAGAATATTGTGACCTGTTCACAAAATGTCAGGAACTGCTCTATATCAAATGTCCACATTTTTTTTTCATACATAAAATAAATTAAGTTACAGTTGGAGTCAAAACTATTAGACTTCTTTTCTGCACACCATAATTCTTCTTGATTAAAAGACCTAATGCATATAGCCCTGAGGTCCTGCCTTACTTGGCATTCATCATCATATTATATAGTATGTTTCCTTCACGTACGGCAAAGAAATATGTTCCTGCTTTATGAATAAAGGATAATAATATTGTGGTACATTTGACATTAGTACAGTATTTTAATTCATATACAGACATTAATTCATATTCTCTGCTTTTGTAATAGACTGAATTTCTTAGACACATAATTATTTTAATAGTGAATGATGAATATTGAAAGTTCTAAATTTCATGTAGAAATTAGTTTTATTACGACTTTGTTCTTTTTTATATTTCTGACCGCTTTTGTTTATGTGTTTTATTGTTTAATAAGGTCTCAAAATTCTCTGTATGTAAATTAAAAGAAAGCTTGATATTCAGGATCCACAGAGGCATCAGGATCAACAGAGGCTCAAATTTAGTCTACAAGGCTTTCTAAATCTTTAGAAACCACTATCACTAACTAAACGTTACACCGTGTTCTAAACTGTCCCTATCCCTGAGCTGAGTGGGCCAGGTTACCTTAGGCATTACCGATACAGTGCCCGCACAACAGTATCAGTCCTTATAACACTCTATGCCTTTTACATGACATTTTACACATTTCACATCCTACAATAAAACACACTAAAGGTCAATATTCACACTACAATTGCTGTCTTCAGGTATACCACAGTCTGTCACACCTTACAATGTCGCAGACAATTCTTGCGATACTTACACAAGAGTCTTAGGAAACTCTCTTTGAGTGTTCATACAGTACAATACAGCCAGTATTTACCCATGTCGTAGAATAGGTTAAATGACAGGGATCAGCTATAAATGGTAGCTGCAAGGCATCTGTACTATTATGATGCCTTGACCAAAATGGTTTACTGGAAATAATTGACCTTAATAAAAGCATACCGTTGGGTATCATCATCCGATAATAGAGTATTATGTTGTGAAAGCAGTTGCCCAAGAGAAATATCTTCCTACTTCAATGTTAAAAATCTACCAACATACCCTGCTTGATCAATATCTCTTTAGATGTTTCTCTGGTAATTCCCCTTCTGACTGCAAAGTGTAGTATTTGCTCTAGACACTCTAAAGTAATCTAATATAGACATAACGATTGAAGGCGTACTCCCATCTCCAAGATCCTATCCCAATATGCATTAGGTATAATAACAATGCTTGTTGTGGAGAAAAAAAGAGAGATGGCACTCACCCATCTTGGTTGTCCATACTCTTATTGAAGACGGTTAAAACATGCTGCCGGGGGAATGGTATCAGGAGTCGCTCGCATCTCCTGATCCCATTACCCCGGCAGCATGTTTTAACCGTCTTCAATAAAAGTATGGACAACCGAGATGGGTGAGTGCCATCTCTCTTTTTTTCTCCACAACAAGCATTTATTTCACTGCTATATCTGATTGAGCACCCAAGACTCCAGGCTGAAGGTCCAGCTTCCCATGCAGACGGCTGTTGCAACAGTATACACTATATTCCTGGTGGGGCCATATTGTTTTTTGTGGTGTCGATCGCTTTCTTTCTTCATTGGACTATTAGTAATAATAACAATATTAGCAAAGTCTTCCAAAGTGAAATGTATTATAGTTCTTCTGATTCTATATGTCGGTTACCCCATGTGCCGTGCATTGCATTAGCTTTGTTATCCATGGTTATAACTAGCGAACTTGTTTGGAATCGGTCGCTGAATCTAAATTTTCCATATTTGTGCTGAATTTATGTTTGATGATCGGTTCTGAACATATTCGGTCATTTCTACTCCCATTGACTCCAATGACATTCGACAGTGTTCGGCGAATATTGCGAAAACTATATTTGCCGTTGATCATAATGTGGACCGAATTTTGAAAAATTATGCTCAACTCTACTTATAGCCACTCATAGGGACAGTTAGCTGTTAGTGGTTGTAACCATGGATTATTAAGTTACTTCAATGCTGCACATGGGGAAAGCAACAAAAGAAATCAGAAGAACTATGCTACATTTTTGATTTGAGGTATATTATTATACCTATTTCATATTAGGATAGGATCTTTGCGATGTGAATACCTCTTTAAAAGCTTTAGCTAAATGTTAGGGAAGCATCCAGCAAAGACTGGTTCCAACAACATCAAGCAAAATTCGGAATTTAGTTCTGTACTAAAATACACTCAGTAACTCCGCGAGAAAAAGAACCAAGCATGCTTTATTTAGATTAGACCTATTTATGTTGTACAATGCTGTTCAAAAGTGGAAATCTGCATTATATATAACCATATACGGTATCATGCGAGCAGTCTATAGTAACATTCTTTACAAAGCTCTCTTTAATATGTTATGTTCTGTAAAATTGGACAAAAAGACTTTGTAAACTTTACAAGATGTAACACTATTGATCTTACAAATTAATGGTCACAAAGAAGTATTAATTCAACATATTTTTGGAGGATTATCCGATGATTACAAATTTTCCTCTACCTTCCGCAGAAGCAGAAAGAAGAAATCTTATAAATACGTAATGTGCAATTGTTAATTTCTCGGAACTGGCTTGGAACGGTGAATTTAAATATTTATTGCGCTAGGTTCATGAGTTTTATATGTTGAATAATGCTTGTTTCTTTTTCTGTTTTTTTCTTGACTTTTTTTTTTGCTTACGTTTGAAATCCAATACTTGATATTATTTTATTTTAATAAATTAGCTTATAGGCATTCCAATTTTATTATTCTTTTAAACGTGTATAGAACAGTGTATATAACATATGCAGAAACAGTTTTGCACTATGTAAAAGCTTTGGGAGTCATGTGTGTACCTTTCTGGCTCACATTTGTAAATTCTTTTTGATACCTTGGATTTGTAATCCGACATCATAATGTCCCCAAATACCATATACATCCGCAGACAGCCTTAGCTTAAATATTTCATTGTGCGTGCCACATATAAACTATTCCTGCTGATAGTTATCAGAGAATAAATAATAAAAATGCAAACAATAATAATAATTAAAGTAGAATATTGAAATGCCTGAATATTTAAAATATATCTGTAATGAAAATATCTCTCCGTATTAGTTCCGTTCCATGCAAGGATTTCTTCATAGCAGCAATAATTCTGTCATTTTGTGAAAATATTAAATTAAAAGTACCAAAAATATTGGAACATAAAACACAAAGAAAAACATAGATGTGTCAGTAAAACCAGTAAAAAAACCTGTACCTCACTGTTAATTCATAAACAGGACGCTGCTAAATTGTAACACACAATACCTTGACTGAATGCCATCTCTACATTACCCAACCCAGCACCAGAAATGCTGTCAGGAATCTCCAAAAACACAAAAACTAGATGCAGTAAGTATTATTCTGGTGATTGTGTACCCATCTTCACTCCAGGAAAAAAAGCTAACTTTTTACACATAGTAATAAAATATATTTGTTTTACACTACACATTACAATGTCCAATACATTGTAAAAAATGCTATTTACTCTTTTTAAGGAGTTTCTAAGACTAAAACATTGAAAGCATGTCCATATTTTTGGTAAAGGAACTTAAATTAGGCTTTGTTATCACTACCAGATGCAGGCACCCATGCCTTGGCACTTCCACCAGTCAAAAAGGGTGTGTCATCAGTGTTTTAGTCCTTGAAAACCCTGTAACCCCCATCACGACCTATGACGTATGAGCCCACATCTTTCCCGGCACATGGCAGCTAATTTGATCAGCTGTCACGTGCCCCAAACAGCCGCAGGTGGAATCGCGATCCATCCACAGCTGATGACATGTTAAATGCCGCTGTCAATCACTGACAGCGGCATTTAACACAAGCGCACCGGAAGAGCATCACAAGCCCAACCCATTCATGCCCCTGTCAAATGATCGCATGGCGCCGATGGATTTGCATGACAGCTGGGGGTTTGCAGAAGACCACCGTGCTTGTCATTGAATACCGGACCAGAGATGATAATTTTTGCTACACATAGAAAGGCTTCAGCACAAGCGATCAGATGATCCCAGCTTCAAGTCCCTTGAGTGGCTATTGAAGCAATAAAAAGTAAAAGTTTCAATAAATATTTTAAAAAAATAAAAAAAATATTAAAATTCAAATCACTCCCCCTTTTGCCCCAAAATAAAAATAAAATAATGAAAAAATGCACACATTTGGTATTTCTGTGTTCAGAAATGACTGATCTATTAAAATATAAACTAAATTAATGGGATCTGTAATTGGGGTAACGTGAAAAAAAAAATCAAAACTCCCAAATTCCTTTTTTGGTAGACTCAACGCTGCAATAAAATGCAATAACAGGCAATCAAAACATTGTATCTATCCTAAGATGGTATCAAATAAAACATCAGTGCAAAAAATAAGCCCTCACTCAGCCCCAGATCCCGAAAAATGGAGACGCTGGGGGTCTTGGAAAATGACAACATTTTCTTTTTTTTCTTACAAATTGTGGATTTTTTTTCACTACTTAAATAAAAAAGAACCTAGACATATTTGGCATCTATAAACTTGTAATGACCTGGAGAATCATAATGGCAGGTCAGTTTTAGCATTTAGTGAACATCGTAAATAAGAAACCTAAAAAACAATTGTGGGAATTGCACCTTTTTTTGCAATTTCACCGCACTTGGAATTTTCTTTCCCATTTTCTAGTACACTATATAGTAAAAGAAATCAGATCACTCAAAAGCACAACTCGTCCCACAAAAAACAAACCCTCACACGGCCATATCGATGGAAAAATAAAAAAGTTATGGCTCTGGGAAGAAGGTGAGCAAAAAATGAAAATGCAGATAAAGAAAATCCCAAGGTTGTCAAAAGGATAAATGCACCAATTCTGTTTATATGCTATATTTATATATTGCTCGTGCTCTACAGTATATATTTTCTAAAACCCTTCTGTCCCCATAAAGTAGTGTTGAAATTTAATAAAAATAAATCATGTTCAAATTTCAAGTATTTATTTGAAAATAACAGAAAATTGTTTACACCGTGATCTAAAATTACCTTTATAAAGTACTAGATGATGGCCCGATTCTAACGCATCGGGTATTCTAGAATATGTATTCAGTTTATTTTTGAAGATTTAATAATAATGCAGTAATGCACCCCCCAATCCTGATATGTATGGTTCTCTCACCTTCAATCCTGATATGTATGGTTCTCTCACCCCCAATCCTGATGTGCATGCTACCCCTCAACCCCCTATCCTGGTATGCATGGTCCCCTGACCCCCCAATTCTGAAATGCATGGTCCTCTCACCCCCCAATCCTGGTATGCATGGTCCTCTCGCCTCTATTTCTTGGCATGCATGGTCCCCTCACCCCCCAATCCTGGAATGCATGGTCCTCTTACCCCCCAATCCTGGTATGCAAGGTCCCCTCACCCCCCTTTCCTGATATGCATGGTCCCCTCACCCCCCCAATCCTGGTATGCATGGTCCCCTCACCCCCCTTTGCTGGTATGCATGGTCCCCTCACACCCCAATCCTGGTATGCATGGTCCCCTCACCCCCCAATCCTGGTATGCATGGTCCTCTTACCCCCCTTTCGGGGTATGCATGGTCCCCTTACCCCCCAATCCTGGTATGCATGGTCCTCTCATCCCCCCATCCTGGTATGCATGGTCCCCTCACCCCCCTATCCTGGTATGCATGGTCCCCTAACCCCCCATTCTTGGTATGCATGGTCCCCTCACCCCCCTTTCCTGGTATGCATGGTCCTCTCACACCCCAATCATGGTATGCATGGTCCCCTCACGCTCCAATCCTGGTATGCATGGTCCCCTCACCCCCCAATCCTGGTATGAATGGTCCCCTCAAACCCCTTTTCCTGTAATGCATGGTACCCTCACCCCCCAATCCTGGTATGCATGGTCCCCTCATCCACCAATCCTGGTATGCATGGTCCCCTCACCCCCCAATCCTGGTATGCATGGTCCCTTCACCCCCCAATCCTGGTATGCATGGTCCCCTCACCCTCCAATCCTGGTGTGCATGGTCCCCTCACGTCCTTTCCCCCCTTTCCTGGTATACATGGTCCCCTCACCCCCCTTTCCTGGTATGCATGGTCCCCTCACCCCCCAATCCTGGTATGCATGGTGCCCTCACCCCCCAATCCTGGTATGCATGGTCCCCTCACCCCCCTTTCCTGATATGCATGGTCCCCTCATTCCCATCACCAATAAGCAACGTGGCCCTGTATACCCGACCAATCACTGGAGCGGGCCTCTGTCTGCGACCAATCAGCAATGCGGGTGTGTCCCCCTCACTCTCCTCTCCACGCGGCCGGCATCACGGTGTCAGTAATCTTTAGCGCTAAAGACCGTAGATGACGTAACTCTCGCGAGAGGGGACGTCATCAGTGGTATAAGCCACAAAGCATTACTGGGACCGCGATGCCGGGTGCGTTGGAGAGAGAAGGTAAATAGTCTGAGGGCCGCCGGAAGGTGAGTATGTTTGTGTTTTTGTTATTGTTACCCATGGCCACCTTCCGACGGCCTCTGATGTCCTTTCCACGCTCCCGGCCTCGTGTTCCCAGTAATGCTTTGTGGCTTATACCGCTGATAACGTTGCGCTCTCGCGAGAGTGATGTCATCGCGGGTCTAAGTTGCAAAGCCTTACTTGGATCGCAAGGCCGGGTGGGTGGAAAGGACATTGGAGGTGATACTAATTTTATTTTTATCTTTTTAACGGAATAATCCCTGCGGCTGATTGAGCGCTGTCCCCGACTGCGCTGGCCGCTGATTGGTCGCGGCCGCCAGCGGCCCGCGATTTCGGTTACAGACAGACACGATAAGGCATTTATATATACAGTGGGGAAAAAAAGTATTTAGTCAGTCAGCAATAGTGCAAGTTCCACCACTTAAAAAGATGAGAGGCGTCTGTAATTTACATCATAGGTAGACCTCAACTATGGGAGACAAACTGAGAAAAAAAATCCAGAAAATCACACTGTCTGTTTTTTTTTCATTTTATTTGCATATTATGGTGGAAAATAAGTATTTGGTCAGAAACAAGCAATCAAGATTTCTGGCTCTCACAGACCTGTAACTTCTTCTTTAAGAGTCTCCTCTTTCCTCCACTCATTACCTGTAGTAATGGCACCTGTTTAAACTTGTTATCAGTATAAAAAGACACCTGTGCACACCCTCAAACAGTCTGACTCCAAACTCCACTATGGTGAAGACCAAAGAGCTGTCAAAGGACACCCGAAACAACATTGTAGCCCTGCACCAGGCTGGGAAGACTGAATCTGCAATAGCCAACCAGCTTGGAGTGAAGAAATCAACTGTGGGAGCAATAATTAGAAAATGGAAGACATACAAGACCACTGATAATCTCCCTCGATCTGGTGCTCCACGCAAAATCCCACCCCGTGGGGTCAGAATGATCACAAGAACGGTGAGCAAAAATCCCAGAACCACGCGGGGGGAACTAGTGAATGAACTGCAGAGAGCTGGGACCAATGTAACAAGGCCTACCATAAGTAACACACTACGCCACCATGGACTCAGATCCTGCAGTGCCAGATGTGTCCCACTGCTTAAGCCTGTACATGTCCGGGCCCGTCTGAAGTTTGCTAGAGAGCATTTGGATGATCCAGAGGAGTTTTGGGAGAATGTCCTATGGTCTGATGAAACCAAACTGGAACTGTTTGGTAGAAACACAACTTGTCGTGTTTGGAGGAAAAAGAATACTGAGTTGCATCCATCAAACACCATACCTACTGTAAAGCATGGTGGTGGAAACATCATGCTTTGGGGCTGTTTCTCTGCAAAGGGGCCAGGACGACTGATCCGGGTACATGAAAGAATGAATGGGGCCATGTATCGTGAGATTTTGAGTGCAAACCTCCTTCCATCAGCAAGGGCATTGAAGATGAAACGTGGCTGGGTCTTTCAACATGACAATGATCCAAAGCACACCGCCAGGGCAGCGAAGGAGTGGCTTCGTAAGAAGCATTTCAAGGTCCTGGAGTGGCCTAGCCAGTCTCCAGATCTCAACCCTATAGAAAACCTTTGGAGGGAGTTGAAAGTCCGTGTTGCCAAGCGAAGAGCCAAAAACATCACTGCTCTAGAGGAGATCTGCATGGAGGAATGGGCCAACATACCAACAACAGTGTGTGGCAACCTTGTGAAGACTTACAGAAAACGTTTGACCTCTGTCATTGCCAACAAAGGATATATCACAAAGTATTGAGATGAAATTTTGTTTCTGACCAAATACTTATTTTCCACCATAATATGCAAATAAAATGAAAAAAAAAACAGACAATGTGATTTTCTGGATTTTTTTTTCTCAGTTTGTCTCCCATAGTTGAGGTCTACCTATGATGTAAATTACAGACGCCTCTCATCTTTTTAAGTGGTGGAACTTGCACTATTGCTGACTGACTAAATACTTTTTTTCCCCACTGTATATAGATGAGAGATGCTTTCTTCCTTTATAAACAGATTTTTAATCAGCAATTGGAACACTTGTCACTCATTTTTAGACATCTCAAGAGAGATTACAATTTACTTTATGTGCACATTCCGCTTATGAATACTGAGGTAATGAAATGAAGTGTAAGGCAGGCATTAGGTTAAACATGTGGTTAAAATTAAAACGGTCTTACTATTAGACATGGAAATATCTGGAATTAAGTGATTACTAAATAAAATAACTCTAAGTCATTTTCTGAATTCATCTTTTTGGGTAATATGTGCATTATTTACTTGTAAAATCACAAACTAATAACTAGAGATGAGCGACTTTGCCTTTTTTCGGGTCGAGTCGGGTTTCATGAAACCCGACTTTCTCAAAATTTGGGTCGAACGAAATCGTCCAATTATTGTGAAAAGTCGAAGGTCGACTGAAACACGAAACACAATGCAAGTCAAAGGGGAACCAAGGTCGGCAGGGAGTGGAGGACAGGAAATACACCTACAGTGCCCATTTTAATGCCCAAAACATCAATTCTTATTACTTAAGCTTGTCAACCTTAATTTACTTTATAATAATAGTTAGGCATTGAAAACTGGGGGTTATTTGGCTAAAGTTGTGGGGGGGGTAGGGCTGGCTCCAGATTTTCGTGGGCCCTGGGCCAAAGAGTGTCACTGGGCTCTTTTAACACATGCCACAATTCATGATCCTCTGATACGGCAGAGAAATAGCGGTATAGTACAATGAAAAATACTTCACTTCTTACATCTCGTGACTGATATCCATTTTAAATTCTCCAATAGCTCCAAAAACGGACAGTATATTACTCCATACAGTATTATGGCCACCACATAGTGCTCTATACAGAGTAATGAGGCCCATATATTTCTCCATACAGAATCATTGGTCCCATATAATGTTTGAAACAGTATATGATGAGCTCCACATAATGCTACAGTATATGTTGGTCCCCATGGTTGAAGCTCCACTGTGTTATGGGCCCAAATAATGCTCCATATATAATGGGCCCCATTTCTAATGCTCCAGTGCATAATGGGCCCTGTAAATGCTGCTCCAGTGTCTGATGTCCACCTTTGGAATGCTCCAGTGTATGGTGGGCCTCATATATCATTCTCCAGAGTATAGTGCTCCCCAAAAATAGCTGTCCCAACATTGAAAACAATTAAATATGTCTCCTCGCTAGGGAATCCCTGTACTAGTCTGGACTCCTCGTCGTCCCCATCTTCCATCTCACTGCACTTGGACTGTTTTGGCAGAGGGCGTACAGACGTGATGTCATTGCGCTCTCTGACCAGAATGTCACTGTCGGGAAACGCGGAAGACGTCACGGCGGTGGAGCAGGGAGAGGTAAATATTTCAACTTTGCAAGTGCTGTGATCTTGAGCAAGCAGGGGGGGCCCACTCGTTGGCGACGGCACGGGCACAGGGCCCCTCATAGTACGGCGGTGTGTCTGACGGCAGGTGGGCAGAGCCTCCCACCGGCAGAGACACTTTTGCGTACTATGAGAGGCCCTGTGCCAGTGCCGTCGCCCATGAGTATACCCCTCCACCTGCTCAAGGAACCTGCACTTTCATCTGCACCTTCCTCTTTGTCACCGTGTAAGGTGGTATAGTATGCGGGAAGGGGAACCTGAGTTTCATCAGGGTCAGATTCTGGCTGTGTAGAGTGTGAGGGGAATGTTGTGGTCTGGGTCAATGTACCAGCAGAATCATCTAGCAGTGGCTGGGCATCAGTGCACTTGTGGCGCCCCCAGGAGTACGGTCGCCACAGTGGCATTACCTTCCACCCAGTGAGTGTGATGTCATGCTTGGGAGCAACGAAGGATCTCTCTAGCAGTTAAACCAACACACCTCACAGTTCCCACTCTAGGCCAGCAGGGAGACCTCTGAACCTGACTGCAGAGGAGCTGCTCTCTGTGGTCGGGAGGAGGTAAGTTAGGGCAGTCAGTGAAGTGAAGAGGAAGTGTGTGGACGTGAGAAGGGGAGCTGGAGGATGAGCAGAGTTAAGGCTCACTCCTAGCTGGAGTGCATGGTCGGGATTCCGGTCTCCGAGTTTGTCGGGACACTGACGGTCCTGCAGCAGAAACCGGAGGAAGTAGCAGCTGAAAATGCTCTGTTCCCAACTAAGGCTCGGAGGCCCCAGCAGCGACGTGTGTGAGCCAGAAGGAAAAGGCTATGGCTGCCTGCCATACGAGAAAGTTCCAAAAGAGAGTCAACAGGGGGTACTTCAGTGAACTCAGTACTGCGAGTACCTCAGATAAGAGCTAGAACAGAGGCCACACTACCTATCTGCAGAGAGAGAATTCCAAATTTGCTTCCAGGCTAACCAACTCATTCTCCATCTGTACTCTGGGTCCTGGACGGCACTTACCAAGTACAGGTAAAGGAACTGCACGACTGTCTGTCATCTTTCTCCTGCGCCCGGCGCACGGCTCTGCTACATCCTGCACTGCATACCATCTACCAACTCTTTCATCTGCCCTGCGACAACGGCCCTACCTCTGCAGGGCTTCTACATCTTAGCTGCACCACAACATCTGTCCCAGAGAAGCGACACTGCAGCGTGGGTCAATCTGATCAGAAACCACAGGTGGCGTCACGTATCATTCACCTATAAACATTACTCACCCCTTTGCATGGACGTCCAGGGCCACCGTATGGGTCATCACCACCAACGTGACACATCCCTCTGAGACACCGGCCCGGTACCGATTAACCCCACTGCCCTGGCTGGCCACCCACACTCCATGTCAGATTCATCTTGGACTGGGGAATTCACGTTTTGACTTGATAACCCAGGCATGGTATGATAGAAAGAGCTACATGGACTAATGTGAAGTGTGGCCTGCTGCATCATTCACTTTTGGTGGAGATGAAGGACACAAGGAATGGGGTTCTTCCTGACCAAGAGCCAGCATTTTTTGAAACTTCAGAAGAGGAGGGCATATTTGCTGGAGTCTGTTTTGGCAATGTAAGCCAAAACCAGTTGCTCCGGCTTTAAAAGCGGTTAACCTACTCCCAGAAAAGGTAGCCTTCCAGGTGTTCCGGAGCCAGATCATGACGCAGGCTCAACACCTCCTTCCTTAGCTGCTATTGTGCTTTTGCCACTACCAGCAGATGCACCACCACCATCAGCATCAGCTGGCCCCCCACGCCCACCAAACTTCAAAATGTTGCAGAACATGAACCCAAAATAACATCAGATATATGGTACTGTATCAGAAGCGTACAGCTTTATACAGTCAAAGGATGATTATCAATCTCCCTATATATACCATCAGTCACACAGACGCTCACAGGCTCAGTATGGATTAGACAAGAATATAAAAAGTAGAAAAAGTGTACAGTATCATCAGATAGCAGGTATATATAGTATATGTGACGTCTGCCTGCGGTCTGGACTGCAGCCAGACAGCACCCCGAGAAACACTGATACCCTTTACCCTATACAGGGATCTGGATTTATAGCAGAGCCCAGGAGGCACTGTCTGAATAGGAGCAATGACCAGAGCAGGACGGTCGCCAGAAAGGTGTTCCAATACAGGACACAGAGGCAATGATATCCGAGACTAAACCAGTCAGGCAGCAACGGTACAAAAACAGTAGACCGTAGCAGAGTCAGATTCCAGGCCGAAGCCAGAGTCATAAACCAGGAGAGTCGCAGAGGTACAGAATCGTTAGGCAGAAGCAGAGTCAGAATCCAGGCCGAAGTCAGAGTCATAAACCAGGAGAGTCGCAGAGGTACAGAATCGTTAGGCAGAAGCAGAGTCAGAATCCAGGCCAAAGTCAGAGTCATAAACCAGGAGAGTCGCAGAGGTACAGAATCGTTAGGCAGAAGCAGAGTCAGAAGTCCAGGCAAAAGTCAGAGTCAGTCAACAGCAATTCACACAGTAACACGCAGGGGAACCAAGAATATATCCGGCGGCTTGCAAGCCCAGTCCAAAGGTATTTGAGGGATCAGGTCATCCCTCACAGGCTCCCGGGCTGATGATGTCATCAGGACCGCCCCCAGGATCAGACCTGATGACGATGCACCAACCCCTTCATGACTGACAGAGGAGCGGAGTCTGTGTCCACTAGACGCCTGCGCAGAAGCCCTTTCACTGTTGCCGCCATTACTCGGGCGCGAGCCACGGCGCCTCACAGTGGCTGAGGGCGGAACAGCAGGCCCTGAATTCGACGATGACATGTCAGTTCGGTGCCTCCTGGTAGCCGAGGCCTGGACAGCAGGCCCCGAGCCCGAGAGCGGCGTGACAGTCCGTCGCCTCCTAGTGGCTGAGGGCGGAACAGCAGGCCCTGAATTCGACGATGACATGTCAGTCCGGCGCCTCCTGGTAGCCGAGGCCTGGACAGCAGGCCCCGAGCCCGAGAGCGGCGTGACAGTCCGTCGCCTCCTAGTGGCTGAGGGCGGAACAGCAGGCCCCGAGTCTGACGGTGACGTGACAGTATAGTTTAAACATTCTAAATCTCTGTAGATATTTCAGGAGGCAGACACAGATGCTCTCAGGCTCAGTATGGATTACAATACAATATAAAAAGACGCAAAACGGTAATGGATCTTAAGAGTACAGCTGTACACAGTGTAGGGGTCATTGTTGTCAATCTCAGTATTTATTTCCACAGTCAGAAAATAACGCCCACTTGGTCAGTTTGGATTAGACCAGAATATAAAAAGCAGTAAATGGGTAATGTATCACAAGCGTAGAGCTGTATACACTAGTTTTGGGGTAATTTTTAAATGTACATCTAAATTGCAGGAGTAACCCACAGACTGTCACACGCTCAAGATGGATCACACCACAATATAACAAGTAGATCCGCAAGAAATAATCACACATGTGGGACAATGTTCCAGGTGTCAATTATACACTTAGAGTCGTGGGTGGAGGAGGACTTCCTGGCAGAAAGGGTACAGTATCACCAGATACCAGGTATATATAGCATAGTTTAAACATTAAAAATGTACGTCTATATACTCAAGAGTAGTGTGGATCCACCCCGCTAGAGTTCCAGTTTGTTTTGGTTCGTTGAATGTAGGTCGAACGTTCGACGAACAACGTCGAACACCATTGAAAACAATGGCAGGCAAACACAAACACATACAAACACATAGAAACAATTACAAAACACCTTAACACTAGAACTACCGGAGGGGTCATTTTGACCATTTTGCTATTTCTTTTTCATATAATTTCTAAAATTTTAACAAATGAGTTATGATTTTTTGTGACTTTTATTTATTCATGGTAGTGTATATTTTAGGACACAAAAATGAATTGTAACTTTTTCAGGGACCCAGATTTTTACAATTCATACCTATAAGTACTGAAGGGGTCAATTTGACCCCATAAATAAAAGTAGTAGTAGGCAAATCACATAATATTACAGAGTACAGAAAATCACAGTGCTTCTCCCTAGTTGTAGAGTGTAATTGTATCTTTGCATATCAGGGATGATTCAGCATTTTGTTTTGTCTAAACTTGTCTGAACATGTTTGATCCATGTCTCTTGTAGCGATTTCTGTCTGCACTTCAGTAGCAAACATTACAGTTGAAGCTACAACTCTGCATGTTTGTACAGTGTCGTTTTATTACTTCTGCGATCTTACAAGTCCCTTTTTGCGACGTATATTTGAAGCATGAGTAAGCAGAGGGGTCTGACAAGTGATGAAATTTTGAAATGTCTTCAGAATTTATCTGAAAATGAGTCAGAAGAAGTGGCCCATCATCCGCATTGTCTGAACCACAAACAAAAGGACAAGAAATCCACAAGTGTTGAAAATGTGGAGTTGGAAGATGCAACGAAAACAAAACAACTAAAACTTGCGCAAGCTGTAACAAACTAGTTTGTGGAAAATGCACTGGGAAAGTGGAAGAAAGTACTGTTTGTGTTAACTGTTGGACACCACATGCTATGACCATGTAAATGGAAAATGCGTGCTGTACTTGATCTTAACACTGTTACAACTAAGTTAAAATAAATGTTCTTTAATTTGTTGGCAACAAAAAAGTTATTTTTACTCCAGAGTTAGTACTTTTGAATGGGGGTCAAAATGACCCCTAATGGTAGTTATAGGTATTATGAAAAAGCGGTAGTTCTAGTGTTAAAAGGTGTCCCAAAGCAGACAAAATGCTCAGAATACAAAAATAACATGTGGAAAATGTCAACTACATATAGAAAAGAGGTGGAGGAGTAAAAGCAGGAGGAGGAGACACAGATATAGGCATGTCATGCCCTTATAAAGTCAAGAAAGGCTGGAATAAAAATGTAAAATACCAAAAAATAGTAAAAATCTGAAATCGAAGACGATCATGTACAGTCAGACTTCCCACCATAAATTAGGCCAACTGCTGATTGGGCGGCGGTATTCCCACTAAACTTCCGAACAGCGTCCATGAAGAAAAAGTGTTTGGTTTCCGGGGGCAGTATGGTTGTAAAGCTGAACCTTAAAGGAATGTCCAGAAGGGCACCACCAGGAGTGGAGCCTGCGGCTTAATTCGACTCCACCCGGGAAACCTCAACCATGCCAGCTACAGAAAAGATTGACAGATTGCAAGCTTTGTTGATTCTGTGGGTGGGGTTGGATGTCCGTTTTTAGTTGTGCTAGCGATTTATCAGCTTAATTCCGTTAACGAACGAGACTCCGGCATGCCCCCGCGGTACGTGTCAAGCTTACTAGAGGGACACGCGAGGCTCTGGCACGCGAGATCGATCAATAACAGGTCTGTCATGCCCTTACATGTCCGGGGCTGCATGCGCGTTACACTGAAAGGTCCAGCGTGTGTCGCTTACAGGTGCAGATAACCCGCTGAACCCCGTTAGTGATGGGGATCTGTGATTACAATTCTTCCCCGCGAATGAGGATTTCCCAGTAAGTGCAGGTCAACCGGAATTCCGGAATTAGGCCTAAACGGCATTCCAGAAAAAATGAAAAAATTAAGTGTCCAAACCACAGGTGCTGTAGCTTGCTTAACAGCTGGGCTCCTATGCTGAGTAGCACGCAGTTCTTACATAAACAGGCGGCATAGCTTGGTTCACTGGTGGGCTCCTCTGCTGAGTAGCAGACAGTGCTACAAGGCCCAAAAGGATTTTCTGGACAAGATGCGGTAAAAAATAATTAGAAACACACACGGTGTAGCTCCTTGACAGGTGTACTACACCGCTTGCTACCACACACCGCCAGTATGCCATGAAAGAGTCTATTAACATTGAAAACCATTATTAATGTGAAAATGAAGTTATGCTTTTGGTGAACGAACCATTCTCGAATGGAACCTCCAACAGCCGACTTTTAAACAAAGTGTTCGAGTTCGACGAACGGCTCGAACACTGCCCAAAACAGCTGGAATTTTAACTTGGCGAACAGGTCGACTCGAACACCGCTCATCTCTAATCAGGAGGCAGACTCAGACGTTCCTAGGCCCAGTATGGATTCGACAAAATTGTAGAAAGTTGGGAAAGGGTACAGTATCACCGGATAACAGGTATATATAACATAGTTTAAACATTAAAAACCTATGTCTATATATCAGGAGGTAGACTCAGACGGTCTCAGACCCAGTATGGATTCGACGTGATTGTAGAAAATTGAGAAAGGGTACAGTATCACTGGATAGCAGGTATATATAGCACAGTTTAAACAATAAAAATCTGTGTGTATAATTCCAGAGTCCGACAAAGACACTCACAGCCTCAGTATGGATTAGACAAGTATGTAAAAAGTAGAAAAAGGGTTATGTTTTCGAAGCGCACACCAGTATACACTGTTGGGGTATTTTTCAATCTTAATATATATTTCAGTCTCAGTAAGACAGTCCAGACTCTCCGCAAGAGGAAGCGAGATGGATACAAGTACAGATGTAAAGTCGACTGATTGCAGAAATTTTAGAATTACTAATCACGGTAAAAACTCCCAGGAGAATTCTCAGAGGCGATGCTGACCCTCAATTACTTGGTCTGTGGAGACAGTGAAAACAGTTCTTGTGAAGAAAGGTTTGCTGTATCGCAGTACCGTGGAATCCATCACCGTTACTCATCGCCATCAAATTGTGATCACAGGGACAGATGTAGACATTGTCCTCACTGCCTATCACGATCTGTCAGGTAACTCTGGAGTGCAAAAGACACAAGCCACAGGCTGTAGGCGATTCTATTGGATTGGCATAAGAGGACACATTTAAAAATGTGGGCAGGAATGTCACACGTCTGTGAGTCGGAAAACCGTGAAAGCTGATGATAAACCACCACTGCATCTCATTGTGAGTCGACGTCCATAATAAATGGAAGCCATTGATCATCTGAAGATAGAGCCCAGCAGGATAGGGCATAGCTACGTCTTAACCATCATCTATCATTTCACCAAATTTGTATTGGCAGTCCCAGTGAAGTATTTAACAGGCCAGACTACACAGTGGTGGAGCAGGGAGAGGTAAGTATTGCAAGTGCTGGTGCCTTGAGCAAGCAGGGGGGCCCACTCGTGGGCGGCGGTACTGGCACAGGGCCCCTCATAGTACGCCGGTGTGTCTGATGGTGGGTGTGTACCCCCACCGTCAAAGACACTTGATTCTACTATGAGGGACCTTGTGCCAGTGCCGTTGCCAAAGAGTGTGCCCACCCACCTGTCCAGGACAACGGCACTCGCATGGGTGCATGCGCCAGGTGGTGACCCTGGCCCTGTGGGTGGAGGCAGCACAGTTAGGGAGGTGGAAAAAATGTCATATGTTGATGTTGGTCATTCAGCAGCTGCAAATGGAGTAATTGGAGAAGTCCGCGGAAGAGGAGGACAAAAGCAAGCCATTTTTCTGGCAATCTACGTGTCAGCAGGGGAGATTGGGACAAAATCCTTTGAAACCCATGCATGGTTCATTTTAATGAAGGTTAGATCATCAACATTTTGGGTCAACAGATGGGTCCTTTTTTCTGACAGGATTGATCCAGCAGCACTGAAGACTCGTTCAGATAACACACAGGGCAAGCGAGCTCCTGTAAGGCATATTGTGCCAATTCAGGCCAGGTGTCAAGTTTACTGGCCCAATAGTGAAAGGGGAATGACCGGTGAGGGAGAACATTGATATGGGAGTAGAAGTCGTTTGTTGCCATAGTTGCCAACTGCTGTCTCCTGTCACTTTCGATCGATGCAGTATTACCAGTCGTGTGAGCGGTACTTGAAAAATCAGTCCACAACATGGTCATGAAACCCATGTGTCCAACGCCACTTCGGCTGTGTGCACCACGGACAGCTCTTCCATGTTGCGCCCTACGGCTCGTTGGAAAAACATCACCGCCACTGTGTGCTGGGAATGCCTCAAACAAATGGTTTACCAGAGTTGCTTGTTTGTTAGCCAATATTAGCTCTAGGTTCTCCTGTGGCATGATGTTTTGGAAGTTGCCTTTATAGCGTGGATCCAGGATGCTGGCCAACCAGTAGTCGTCATCGTTCATCATTTTGGCAATGTGGCGGTCCCTTTTTAGGATCTGCAAGGCATAATCAGACATGTGGGCCAATGTTCCAGGTGTCAATGATGCACTGCGAGTGCTGGGTGGAGGAGCACTTTCTGGCAAATCAACATCCCTCCAGTCACGCACAAACCCTGTACCTGACCTTGCCACGCCAACATTTTTTCTTGCTCCCTGAGAAGCATCCTCCTCCCCAAAATAATCATCCCCATCATCCTCCTTCTCCTCTTCCTCTTCTTCTTCCACCTCGTCCACGAGACTTCCCTGAGCAGACAATGGCTGACTGTCATCAAGGCTTCCCTCCTCCTCTTCCTCCTTGGCTGCAGATGCCTGCTCCTTAACATGCATCAAAGTTTGCATGAGCAGATGCATAAGTGGAATGCTCATGCTTATGATGGCGTCGTCTGTGCTTACCAGCCATGTGCATTCCTCAAAACACTGAAGGACTTTACGGAGGTCTTTCAGCTTCGACCACTGCACACCAGACAACTCCATGTCTGCCTGCAAACTGCCTGCCCGTGTATCCTCCCACAAATGAATTACAGCCTGCCTCTGTTCGCACAGCCTCTGAACCATGTGCAGGGTGGAGTTCCACCTTGTTGCAATGTCGATAATTAGGCAGTGCTGGGGAAGGTGGAGCAATCACTGCAGCTTCTGCATACGACTGCAGTGTACGGGCGACCGGTGGATGTGCGAGCACAGTCTTCGCACCTTATGGAGCAGGGGTGTTAACTCCAAATAATTGTTGAGGAAGCACTGCACCACCAGGTTCAAGGTGTGAGCCAGGCAAGGTATGTGTCTGAGTTTTGAAAGGGCTATGGCTGCCACAAAATTCTGGCCGTTATCACTAACTATCTTGCCTGCCCAGCCATGACTCAGTTTGTCACTGCAAGTAGTCGGCCAGTACCTCCGTGGTGTGTCTGTTGTCGCCCAAACACATCATCTTCAACACAGCCTACACCCAACTGTTTCCTATACCGTGGGCTAGGCAGCACTGTCCCACCGCCACCGTCCCCTGTGGACCCTGCATCCACCACATTAACCCAGTGCGCAGTGATGGAAATGTAACGGCCCTGGCCATGCGTACTGGACCATGCATCTGTTGTGAGGTGCACCTTTCCATTCACTGATTGCTTGAGTGCATGGACAAAGCGGTCTTTCACATGCACGTGGAGGGCTGGGATGGCTTTTCACGAAAAGAAGTGCCGTTTGGGTAGGTCATAGCATGGTACTGCGTAGGCCATGAGCTCGTGGAAAGCTTTGCTTGGTGATGGTGATGGTGTTGGTGGTGTTGCTGATGGCCTACATTCAGTCTTTCGCAGCAATAACATTATGATTGCATGACTGCTTTGCCCTTGCGACGACACCTCGACATTTGCTACTGGTGGTGTGCTAACTGGTGGGCTTACAGTGGGGGAAGCGATGTAGCATTGCTGACAACCTTCATTCGGAGCACGTGCACATGTGGTACGTGAGGTATGGTAGTCCGTCCACGCTTGCAAGTGCATGATGGTTAAATGTCTAAGCATGCAACTGGTATTCAAATTTCTCAGATTTTTCCCTCGGCTAAAGGTCTTTGCGCACTTCTTACAGATAACTTTTGCCTGATCATTAGGATTTTGTCCAAAAAAGTGCCACACTGCACTCTTCCTACTATGGAAGACATTTTGAGACCTTGCACGCTGTGCTAATTTGACCGTCTGGCCAAGCTGTCCTGCAACTCTTTTGGTTTTTGTAACACTTTTTTGGACTGCTGCGGATCCTCCTCCTCCTCTTCTGAGCTATTGGCAGCGGCACCCTCTTCCCCCAATGGATGCCAATCTGGGTCAACAACTGGGTCATCCATCACCTCCTCTTCAATTTCATGTGCACCTTCCTCTGTGTCACCGTGTAAGGTGGTATAGTATGTGGGAAGGGGCACTTGAGTTTCATCAGGGTCTGATTCTGCCTCAGTACACTGTGAGGACAATGTAGTGCTCTGAGTGAATGTACCAGCAGAAAAATCTAGCAGTGGCTGTGCATCAGTGCACTCCATGTCAGATTCATCTTGGACTGGGGAATTCACGATTAGACTTGTTAACCCAGGCATGGTATGTGAAAAGAGCTCCATGGAGTAATCGATAGTGTGGCCTGCCACATCCTTCACTTTTGGTAGGGGTGAAGGACACAAGGAAAGGTGTTGTTCCTGACTATTAGCCTCCACTGATGACTCAGTGCTTTTATTTTTTGAAACTTCAGAAGAGGAGGTGCCTCGAGAGAGCTGGAGGCTGTGTCAGCAATGTAAGCCAAAACTTGTTCCTGAAGCTCTGGCTTTATAAGTGGTTTACCTACTCCCAGAAAAGAGAGCCTTCGATGCCTTGTGGAGCCAGACAATGACGCAGGCTCAACACCTCCTGCCTTAGGTGCTATTGTGCTTTTGCCACTACCAACAGATGCAACACCACAACCACCATCGGGACCAGCTGGCAACCCGCGCCCACTTCCATGGCGTCTTCCACCATACTTCCTCATTTTTGTGAAAATATACCCAGAATACCACCAGCTATATGGTACTGTAAAACAAGGTAGAAGGTGTATCTACTATTGGTGAGAATTTGAATCTCACTATAGATTTGAGGACGCAGAACTATTGTCTCAGGCCCAGTAGAGATTACACCTCAATGTAACAGGCTGAAATTGGATGGTGTATGACAAGGTGGAGGGTGTCTATAGGATTGGTGAGAATTTGGATCTCACTAGAGATTTGAGGACGCTGACAATGATGCTCTCAGTCCAAGTATGGGCGCAGGCAGCCTAATAAGCAGGACTGCTGCACACACAAAAGGGTGGAAAAATGAGTGCTTGGTAACTGTGCAGAAAAGAGGAAGAAAAGTATTTTTGCTTTTAAAAAAGCAGTTTGCACAGCAGTGTGCAAACAGCAATGCAGCTCTCAGGGAGCCTAATAAGGCAGCCTAATAGCCAAAAGAGCTGATGCACAAAAATAGAGCCTCCCCTGTCACTGCACACAAAGTGTTGTGTTGTAAGTGGAAATCGCTAACAGTAGAAGCAGTTTTTTGGTTCTTCTTCCCTGCCTAACTCTCTCCCTTATTCTGAATCAACAGCAGCAACCTCTCCCTAATGCTAATATCGGCAGAAGTAAGATGGCGGTCAGCGTTCACGCCCTTTTATAGCCCCTGTGACGCCACACAAAGCCAGCCAATCACTTGCATGCCCTTTTCAAAGATGGTGGTGACCGATGCCTATGTCATCGCGTTGCCCACAGTGTGCGTCCTCCATCATTGGCTGAAAAAGGGCGCTGGAAGCGTCTTTTGAAACACGACTTTGGCGCTCTGGTCGCCCACCTCGTGGCCGACCTCACGCTATGGTCCGGTTTCGTTTCATGAAACTCGACTTCAGCGAAAGTCGCCGACTTTTGAATTTGACCGACCCGTTTCGCTCAACTCTACTAAGTGAACTGTTGTTACTGTCGGTTGAAACAGGACTTACAGGCTTCTTCCATAAGGTTTGGTAGAATTTAAATAGTATTTCACTGGATTTTACAGAGAAACCTACATTCATTATTAACCCTTTCATGACCAAGCCTATTTTGACCTTAAAGACCAGGCCATTTTTTGCAATTCTGACCAGTGTCCCTTAATGAGGTAATAACTCAGGAACGCTTCAACGGATCCTAGCGATTCAGACATTGTTTTTTCGTGACATATTGGGCTTCATGTTAGTGGTAAATTTAGGTCAATAATTTTTGCGTTTACTTGTGAAAACATCAGAAATTTGGCGAAAATTTAGAATATTTCGCAATTTTCAAATTTTGAATTTTTATTCTGTAAACCAGAGAGTTATGTGACACAAAATAGTTACTAAATAACATTTCCCACATGTCTACTTTACATCAGCACAATTTTGGAAACAAAATATTTTTAGTTAGGAAGTTATAAGGGTTAATAGTTGACCAGCGATTTCTCATTTTTACAATAAAATTTACAAAACCATTTTTTTATGGACCACCTCACATTTGAAGTCACTTTGAGGGGTTTATACGGCGTAAAATACCTAAAAGGGACACCTTCTAAAAACTGCACCCCTCAAGCTACTCAAAACAACATTCAAGAAGATTACTAACCCTTCAGGTGTTTCACAGGAACTAAAGCAACGTGGAAAGAAAAAATGGACATTTTAATTTTTCCAACAAAAATGTTCTTTTAGCATCAATTTTTTCATTTTCACATAGGCAACAGGATAAAATGGATCCTAAAATTTGTTGGGCAATTTCTCCTGAGTACACTGACACCTCATATGTGGTCATAAACCACTGTTTGGGCGCACGGCAGGGCTCAGAAGGGAAGGAGCGCCATTTGACTTTTTGAATGGAAAATATGCTGGAATATTTAGCGGTTGCCATGTCACGTTTGGAGAGCCCCTGTGTGCCTAAACATTGGAGCTCCCCCACAAATGACCCCATTTTGGAAACTAGACCCCCTAAAGAACTTATCTAGATGCATAGTGAGCACTTTGAACCCCCAAGTGCTTCACAAAAGTTTATAACGTAGAGCTATGAAAATAAAAAATATTTTTTTTCCTCAAAAAATTATTTTTTAGTGCGCAATTTTTTATTGTCACAAGGGTACCAGGATAAATTAGACCCCAAAAGTTGTTGTCCAGTTTGTCCTGAGTACGCTGGTATCCCATATGTGGGGGGAAACCACTGTTTGGGCACACGTCGGGGCTGGGAAGGGAAGTAGTGACATTTTGAAATGCTGACTTTGATGGAATGGTCTGCGGGCATCGTGTTACTTTTGCAGAGCCCCTGATGTACCTAAACTGTGGAACCCCCCACAAGTGACCCCATTTTGGAGACTAGACCCCCCAAGGAACTTATCTAGATGTGTGGTGAGCACCTTGAACCCCCAAGCTCTTCACAGAAGTTTATAACGCAGAGCTGTGAAAATAAAAAATATTTTTTTTCCTCAAAAAAAATGATTTTTAGCCAGCAATTTTTTTTTTACAAGGGTAGCAGGATAAATTGGACCCCAAAATTTGTTGTACCATTGTTTGGGGACACATAAGGGCTCGGAATGGAAGTAGTGACGTTTTGAAATGCAGACTTTGATGGAATGGTCTGCGGTCATTGTTACGTTTGCAGAGTCCCTGATGTGCCTAAACAATAGAAACCCCCCACAAGTGACCCCATTTTTGAAACAAGACCTCCCAAGGAACTTATCT